>NC_133398.1:3691944-3998981 GCF_047511655.1 Castor canadensis | reverse complement strand
GAGCACTGAAGAGACTGCTGAGGGAAAAGGACCTGGGGATTCTGGCTGTCCTGTACACTCTGCAGGCAGAACTTTGCAAGTGTTCCCATCACCTACCCCTCCCAAAACCTCTGCTTTCAATAAAGCTGTCCGAGGTCCCCTGGCCACATGTGTCACACTCAGGCAGGTCTGATGGGCCTGGGCTTTGTTTTAGTCAGGTGTGGGAAGATACTCTGTCATGATCATGGTGATCAGGAAGGAAGGAAGGACTTTCCCCACAGGCATAGCTCCTTACACAGGTGGCCCGCCACAGCACGCAGAGCTCCAGGGCCCAGCCTCAGGGAAAGCTGGGCAGGTGGAAATGCAGGCTGAGGGAAGAAGCCTATGTGGTGATTAGTGGGTGGGGAGGAGAGGGTGGGGCAGGGTCACAGGGGTTTGGGCTAGTGTGGGAGATTCCAGAGCTGGGCTCTCAGGCTGGTCCCTGATGAGGAATTGAGACCCAGGTGTGAGCCCATAGAGCAGTGTGATGTGGACTTTTTGCACGTGAAAGCTGCAGGCGAGGCCTTATATGTCTAGGAATTAGCTAACCTGGGGTCTGGGCCCTCCAGGGACAGTGGAGCTCAGAGGTCAGAGCACCAGAAATAGAGAAAAATAGGAAAAGACAAACATGCATGTGGCTGAGCCCTGATTCAAAGGGAAGAGAAGCGGAGCCAGCTCTCCATGGGAGAAGTTCTATGCTAAGTCCAGTTCTTACATATGCCATTGTCCTCTGTCCACTCAGCTCCTCCTGCATCCATGTGCCCAAATCCTAAGGCACAGGGTGGGCGGTGGAGCTCACATCCAGTGCTGATCACACCCCCATGGACAGCTTTCCAGAGAATTCTATGGGTCCCCTTGCTTACTAGCCCCCATCTCTAACTGGAGAAAGGAGGCCATTGGAGGTGTGTCTTTGAGGGTTACACCTGGTCCCTGGTCCTTCCTCTCTCTGTGTGCAAACCAGGTGCTATCAGGTGAGGTGCCTCTACCGCCTGCTCCTGCCACCATGATGTTCTGCCTCACGACAGGCCCAGAATCACTGGACGCAAGGATTGCAGACTGAAACCCCTGAAACCATGATCCAAAACAAATCCTTCTCTTAAGTTGCTTATGACAGTAATTTTGCCACAGAGATGAAAGCCTGACTAACACAACCACATACCTTCTTTTAACCCATCTATCCCTTGAAGGACGTTTTAGCTGTCTCTGCTTTTGTGCTGGTGTTCTTGTGTGGACATATAATTTCATTCTCCTGGAATAAGGCCGGGCATGGACTTGCTCTCAGTCACCCCGCACTTCTCTTTTGACCTGTTAGATAAACTGCGGAACCACGTTTTTTCCTGAGCACCTGCACCATTTTATATTCTCACAAGCAGTGTACCGGAGTTCCAGTTTCTCCACATCCTTGCCGCATTTGTTGTTAACTGACTGTGATTCTAGCTTTGATTTGCATTTATCTACATACTAACAATGTTTTGCAGTCACCTTGTGCTTATCATTCATTTTTATATTGTTGAGGGAAGAATGTCTGACCAGCGAATACGAGACTCAAGTCCTAGGACTCAGGTCCTAGCAGGCCAGGACCTGGATCTCTCCAAAAATGGTGCCAGCCCTGCAGCTCAAGGCTGTGGGGTTTTTATGCCTCAGAATGCGGAAGCAAGCAAGTGGGGAGGACAAAAGCAAATGTGGCAGTTGGCCTCTCGCTGGGAGGTTACAACTTATCACACTAACACATCTGTGAAACCCGGCCTGCTGGGGGAGGGAGCTTGCCTTCAGATCTTTCCTTGGGTTTCTTTATCATTCCCTCCTCTTTTTTTTATTATTATAATTTATTATTATAATAATTATAATTTATTATAATAATAATTATTATAATTTATTATTTTTTTATTATTTATCATATGTGCATACAAGGCTTGGGTCATTTCTCCCCCCCGCCCCCACACCCTCCCTTACCACCCGCTCCGCCCCCTCCCGCTCCTCCCCCTCAATACCCAGCAGAAACTATTTTGCCCTTATCTCTAATTTTGTTGTAGAGAGAGTATAAGCAATAACAGGAAGGAACAAGGGTTTTTGCTGGTTGAGATAAAGATAGCTATACAGGGCATTGACTCACATTGATTTCCTGTGCGTGGGTGTTACCTTCTAGGTTAATTCTTTTTGATCTAACCTTTTCTCTAGTACCTGTTCCCCTTTTCCTATTGGCCTCAGTTGCTTTTAAGGTATCTTCTTTAGTTTCTCTGCGTTAAGGGCAACAAATGCTAGCTAGTTTTTTAGGTGTCTTACCTATCCTCACCCCTCCCTTGTGTGCTCTCGCTTTTATCATGTGCTCATAGTCCAATCCCATTGTTGTGTTTGCCCTTGATCTAATGTCCACATATGAGGGAGAACATACGATTTTTGGTTTTTTGAGCCAGGCTAACCTCACTCAGAATGTTGTTCTCCAATTCCATCCATTTACCAGCGAATGATAACATAGAAATGTTAAACTTAATATTTTTGCATTTGTACAGAGGTAACACACTGTATTAAATATGTAAGGTCTTATCTATGTGGGTTTGATTACAGAAACTAATAAAGTATTCTCTAAAAAGATTAACTCATCCTCTAAGAGCTGTATAGTTTTAGCTTCTGCATTCAGGTCTGATACATTTTGAGTAAATTTTTGCATGCAGTGTTGAAGCAGGTTAGCAAACAGGGAAAGTAACTCAGAAGGGACTTTTTTTTCTCTTAAAGAAACAGGCATTCCCCAACACAAGACCCTAAGTCACCTCTAGAGCAATAAATCCACTCAAAGTTGTAAATATCCTGGCAGTCTTTGTTGTATGATAACCTCCAGAAGAAAGGCCTTTGGGTCTGCCTTGCTTGTTAAAAAAGCCTGTCCCCCAATTTGATCTTCCAGGCCAAGTCCTCTTAATTAGGACCTTTTGAATATGGTCACATCTCAGACAGACAATTAAATGCCTAAAAGTTAGCGTGAGCACATGTACAGGATACCCCTGGCTACAGGATAAGGCTGTGTTAAGTAAACCTGCCAGCCACTCTAGCCCCTCCCTAAGGTCCCAGATTTTTCCCACCTTACAATTTATAAATTGATCTTTAATCAAAGAGATCAATGCTTCCATGCTATGTGGCAGGGGCCCACTGTTTCTCTGGCAGTACATATTTTCCCCCTTCACTATTTATTTCCCTTTCTTTCAATTAAGTTTTGCTGCTGTTTCATAATTTGTGTCTCTGTCCAGTTCTCTGTTGAGGTGACACAAGAACTCGGAAGCTTCTGGACTTGTGTCTTCTTAGGCTACTCAGCCCATTAACAGTGTGAAGTCTAATTTCTTTCTTTGTGCATTGAGTTGTCTTGGTTTCTCCATGAGTTCTTGCCCATGTGTTGCTGAGTTCTGTTTCCTTCACAGTGCTTGGAATTGTTCTTTACCTGATGCCATCTTCCTTGGCCTATGGAGCTCCACACTCTGCCATGTGACCTCACTTTTCACTGGCTGCTAATGGGACTTGGACTCTTCCTTCACATGGCACTGTACTGTCTGGGAGTTGGTCTCACGTGTTCAGGTCATGACTGTTGCTCCAAGTCCCACCTTCATCTCCACCCTTCAAGGCTGTCTTGTCCTGTTGGGTCTTTTCATGTTTCAAGTATGATAAGTCCATTGTAGGCTCATGGGTTGAATGCCTGGTCCCCAGTAGTGGTGCTGTTTTGGGAGGGTCTGCAAACCTTAGGGTGTGAGACCTGGCTGGAGGAAGTAGGTCACTGTTGATGGGGCCTTGAGGGTATCTCGTTTCTGGCCCCTTCCTGACTTTCTTTCTCTATTTCCCATTGTTATGAGGTGAAAGCTCACCTCCACCACATGCTCAGCTGCCATGGTGTTCTACCTAACATGGGGCCAAACAACCATGGACTGAACCCTCTGAAACCATGAGTCAAAGGAAATCCTTCTCCCTTTAAGTTGTGTGTGTCAGGTATTCACTCATGGCAATACAAAGTAATACAGAAAATTGGTGTCAGAGAAGTGGAGTTGTTGTAACTGAAATCAGAGTTTTAGGACCTTGGCCCAAATTGCTGGTGGTGTATGTCAGATCTGGTCACTTGCCCCTTTATACTGAATAAAAAGACTTGGTGAAAGACAGAGAAAGGAGGTTATTACATGGCACGGGGAGCCACTGTAAGAGGCAAAGTAACCATTTCAGTCCATATTTGATCAAGCTTCAGTTTAGACAAAGGATTAGGGCAAGGGGCCAAAAGACTATAGTTAAATAGTCCCAGTCTAAGATGTGTTGATCATTGGCTCAATCCTGTTTTGGGAGGGGCTTTGGGGAAGTTATCATAGTCATCACTTTAGGGGAACAACAATCTGATCAGGGTAACCAGTCATTGTTACCTCAGGTGATCTGTCCTGCTTTTCCTTCTGCTTTTCCTTTCCTTGGGGGCAGTTCCCTGCATCCCTCCTTCCTGGATTCCAAGATGACTGCAGACTGAATGGCATAGAACAAGGACAGGTAAAAACCAGGCAGGGGTGCCAAACTTTTCTCCTGCTTTTAGTTAATTTATGGATCCAAGTAAGGGGTCAGTGCTTTTCAGCAAATTCAATTTAAGTACCTGTTAAATGACTACCTGACCATGTGGTTCCTAGGCCTTTGGAACTGGCTTTTGGGAGGAATTTGGAAGAGTATGGAGAAGCATTCCCGAAAAAGACTAGGATGCTGTAAGTACTGCTTAATGGGCAATGTTGGTGGAGCTTAGAAACCCAGAATTCTGATAGGAATCAGGACAGTAAAGAAGGTACTTGGAACAATTCAGGTGGAAATGAGTTGTCTCTTGAGAATTGGACACCTGTCAAGGACTTGTCTACACTTGTCCATTTCCTGATAACCTTGAGTGAGGCTGAATTTCAAAGTAATGAGCTAATTAATTTGGTGATAGAAATTTTAAGACAACATACCATTCAGTTGTGGCATGGATGTTTCTGGCTGATTTTAGCCATGTTTACAAGTGAGGATTGGGAGTGAAGAGCAGAGCAAAAAGATTTGAAAAATATGCAGTTAGGATAGAAAAGGGGCACATTTAAAGTTGCTGACAAGGTAGGGCTGGTTGTTAAAGAGATTAGTGGTATTAAAAGAAATCAACTGCGCTTCTATATCAGGACAATAGCAAAGATGCCATGACTCCTGACAGCATCTCACGAGGATTCCTGACCACAGCCATGGCAGATTGAATGTGTAAAGGTTTTAACTCATTTGAAGGACTGCTTTGAGATCTCCTGTGCACTGCATGCCCAGGATGCTTAAGGAAGTGTTTTCCTGGATTCATCCATTCAGGCAAGTACAGGTCACTGCAGCCATGGGGAAAGGAGGCTGGGCAGCTGCACCAGGTAGTGACAACTGGGTGTTGCTGGTTTTGCATCTATGCAGAATGCAAGAGTTTTGGGTCATGGAGACTTCCATCCAGATTTCAAAGGAAGGCATGTGAGGCCAGGCAATGGGTGCCAGGAAGTCCATGCAGGCAGCTTCTGAAAGGGCACTGGTGAAACTGTGCAGAAACTAAGCTGCAATGGAGACCCCAAATGTTTGAGATGCTGGGAATGTAGAACACCTGTGAAGGAAAGCCACAAACAATGAGTAGAGCCAGCCCAAGTTAGAGGCCATGAATATCGTTGGTTTCTTTATTTTTGTTCTTGCCAACCTCCCTAAATCTGACTGCATTGTATGTCACAGTATTTAAGAGCAATCATTTCATAGATTCTGACACCTTTCCTTTGTTCATCATGGTTATGCCCTCTCATCTCTGTCATGGCATGATAATTCTGTACTGTAGTAATGCAGTGTCTTTCCAATTAATGCCTCTGCTTTTATATTTGCCCCCCAAATCTGTCTTCAATATAGCCACTGGAGTGAACTTTCAAAAATATAAGTCATACCCTGTCTCTGTCAAGGCCTTCCAGTATATCCCCATTTTACTCATAGATAAGCTAGTCTTTTATAATGACAGACAGCCCACGCAGTTGGTTCTCTCCTCTTTGGGTGTCTTTTTCTTTGGCCAGTTTTCCCCTGTGTCATCTTCTCAAGATACTCTGTGCTCCAGTCTGTTTCTGGTACATACTGGGGACTGTCTCCTCCCATCTGGATACCTCTTCTACCTGACATTTCATGGCCAGAAATGATAGTAGATGGGGTCTTGTGGTACAGAAAGAACTGAAATGAGACCATGATACATACTACAAACACACAGGCAAACTTTTTATTTAGGTAGAAGAAGCATCATTTCAATTTTAAGGGGGACAGCAGTTGACGGAGATGGGGATCAGACCATTGCTCACTGAACAAATGGAGTGGCAGCTTTTATTGAGTCACTGAGCTGGGCTGAAGTTTGGTAATTGTGCATTGGCCATGGGCAAGGTTTTGCATGATGCTTGTCCTCTTGTGCATAAGAATTCCAGCACTGAGGTTTATGCACTAACAGGCGGTCAACTCAACCCAAGACCTCCAGAGTTCCTCCTGTTACTGTCATCATCATCCTGCATAATCGTCCTGGCCTCTGGTTGGTCTGGACTTTATGATAGCGCTGAACTAGAGCTGCTGTTCCTGCCGATGTGGCACAATGTCAGGGAAGAAGAAACGTGTAGCAGCCTCTCTTGTCTATAGAATGGTAACCTTATTACAGTACAGTCATAACATTTTATTTATTTATTTATTGTTTTATTATTCATATGTGCATACAATGCTTGGATCATTTCTCCCCCCAGCCCCCACCCCCTCCCTTACCACCCACCCCACCCCCTTCCTCTCCCCCCCGCCCCCTCGATAACTGGCAGAAACTATTTTGCCCTTATCTCTAATTTTGTTGAAGAGACAGTTTAAGCCATAATAGGAAGGAACAAGGGCTTTTGCTGGTTGAGATAAGGACAGCTATACAGGGAGTCAGTCATAACATTTAAAAAAACAATCAACTTGTTGAAATATAGTTCTACTAGAGCTGTCGGTAGAGTACAAGGATGGGAGTAGAAAAAGCACATCTACGTATTAATGCATAACAGGTAAAGGGCCCAGAATTTATTTTCCTTTGCCCCCTTGTGAACAGCTGTCCCCTGTGAATGGCTTTTTCATGAGACTCCAGGTTAAACCACAAGGTCAAAATTTTCTAGACTAGTTGCCCCTTGTAACTAAATCAGCTTAAGTTGGTGGGGCTCAAAGTGGTCCCACAAATGACCACTAAGATCCCTAATCCTTTACATTAAACTGTAAACAGTGAGAAAAGGGGAACTGTTCTAGAGAGGGGGGGAATAAACCTCATCCCGTAAAATGCCCTTGGATAAGCCCCAGTACCAACTCAGATGTTAGACGTTTATCAGAACGGAGTCACAGCACTTGCTCTTAGTTGACTTAAAAGTCATGAATTGTGAAGATCGCAAAGCTGATCAGTACATTATTAGCTTTCCAGCAGTGTTGCTGTAAGAAAACTCCTGTGAAGTGTGGGCTATGACAACAGTTGCCCAGGTTACTTTGCAGAAACTTGAAGGCTGCTTTTGCTAAAAACACTTCACTTGGGTCTTCCTATATCTGATGGATAATTAAAACGGAACAAAAAGGTTTCATCTCTGTCCTCATATTGTGCCAGTCTCCTTTGCTGTCTTACTCTTTGGGTCAGACTCTACTCGGCACTGCATGTAGACCCATTGCCTATTTAAAAATATCTTCCCCAAGACTCTAAGACAGGGTGAACTTGTCCTATGCGCATCAGAGCAATATGCATTTCTTATACCACTCTTGTGCTTTGCTTCAGCATCTGAAGGTCTGAATGTCCTTTAGCCCTGTCATCTGGCCCAATCCTTACACCATGGTGTTTATGCCAGAAGCAGGAGAGACTCAGAATTTCCTGGGCTAAGTTGACTGCTCTTTAGCCTATAAATCTCATGACAGTGATGCTTGTGCCCAAGAAGAAAAACATCTTTTGAAACCATGCCCATGAATAGTGAGAAATTACCAAACATAAACCCACTTCAGAAAACCAAAACTTGACCCCTTCCTTTTCTGTGTGCACGACTTGAACAACTATTTGTTCAGTGCTAGCTTCCTTCTGCCTCTGGGCTGAAGTCACAGCATTTGGCTTGGCTTCATTTCTATTGCGTCCATGCCAAAAGATCCTGACATTCATGCTTTAATTAATTAATTAATTAATTACTTTTTAATTATTCATATGTACATACAATGTTTGGGTCATTTCTCCCCCATGCTCCCACCTCTTCCCTTACCACCCATCCTGCCCTCTCCCTCTCCCCTCCATCCCCTCGATACCTGGCAGAAACTATTTTGCCCTTATTTCTAATTTTGTTGTAGAGAGAGTATAAGCAATAATAGGAAGGAACAAGGGGTTTTGCTGGTTGAGATAAGGATAGCTATACAGGGCATTGACTCACATTGATTTCCTGTGCGTGGGTGTTACCTTCTAGGTTAATTCTTTTTGATCTCACCTTTTCTCTAGTTCCTGGTCCCCTTTTCCTATTGGCCTCAGTTGCTTTTAAGGTATCTGCTTTAGTTTCTCTGCGTTAAGGGCAACAAATGCTAGCTAATTTTTTAGTTGTCTTACCTATCCTCACCCCTCCCTTGTGAACTCTCGCTTTTATCATGTGCTCAAAGTCCAATCCCATTGTTGTGTTTGCCCTTGATCTAATGTCCACATATGAGGGAGAACATACGATTTTTGGTCTTTTGGGCCAGGCTAACCTCACTCAGAATGATGTTCTCCAATTCCATCCATTTACCAGCGAATGATAGCATTTCGTTCTTCTTCATGGCTGCATAAAATTCCATTGTGTATAGATACCACATTTTCTTAATCCATTCGTCAGTGCTGGGGCATCTTGGCTGTTTCCATAACTTGGCTATTGTGAATAGTGCTGCAATGAACATAGGTGTGCAGGTGCCTCTGGAGTAACCTGTGTCACAGTCTTTTTGGTATATCCCCAAGAGTGGTATTGCTGGATCAAATGGTAGATCAATGTTTAGCTTTTTAAGTAGCCTCCAAATTTTTTTCCACAGTGGTTGTACTAGTCTACATTCCCACCAGCAGTGTAAGAGGGTTCCTTTTTCCCCCACATCCTCACCAACACCTGTTGTTGGTGGTGTTGCTGATGATGGCTATTCTAACAGGGGTGAGGTGAAATCTTAGCGTGGTTTTAATTTGCATTTCTTTTATTGCTAGAGATGGTGAGCATTTTCTCATGTGCTTTTTGGCCATTTGAATTTCTTCTTTTGAGAAAGTTCTCTTTAGTTCACTTGCCCATTTCTTTATTGGCTCATTAGTTTTGGGAGAATTTGGTTTTTTAAGTTCCCTATATATTCTGGTTATCAGTCCTTTGTCTGATGTATAGCTGGCAAATATTTTCTCCCACTCTGTGGGTGTTCTCTGCAGTTTAGAGACCATTTCTTTTGATGAACAGAAGCTTTTTAGTTTTATGAGGTCCCATTTATCTATGCTATCTCTTAGTTGCTGTGCTGCTGGGGTTCCGTTGAGAAAGTTCTTACCTATACCTACTAACTCCAGAGTATTTCCTACTCTTTCCTGTACCAACTTTAGAGTTTGTGGTCTGATATTAAGATCCTTGATCCATTTTGAGTTAATCTTGGTATAGGGTGATATACATGGATCTAGTTTCAGTTTTTTGCAGACTGCTAACCAGTTTTCCCAGCAGTTTTTGTTGAAGAGGCTGCTTTTTCTCCATCATATATTTTTAGCAACTTTATCAAAGACAAGTTGGTTATAGTTGTGTGGCTTCATATCTGGGTCCTCTATTCTGTTCCACTGGTCTTCATGTCTGTTTTTGTGCCAGTACCATGCTGTTTTTATTGTTATTGCTTTGTAATATAGTTTGAAGTCAGGTTTCATGATACCTCCTGCATTGTTCTTTTGACTGAGTATTGCCTTGGCTATTCGTGGCCTCTTGTGTTTCCATTTAAATTTAACGGTAGATTTTTCAATCTCTTTGATGAATGTCATTGGAATTTTGATGGGAATTGCATTAAACATGTAGATTACTTTTGGGAGTACAGACATTTTTACTATGCTGATTCTACCAATCCATGAGCATGGGAGATCTCTCCACTTTCTGTAGTCCTCCTCAATCTCTTTCTTCAGAAGTTTATAGTTTTCCTTGTAGAGGTCATTCACATCTTTTGTTAGGTTTACACCTAGGTATTTGATTTTTTTTGAGGCTATTGTAAATGGAATTATTTTCAAGCATTCTTTTTCAGTTTGCTCATTATTAGTGTATAGAAATGCTAATGATTTTTCTATGTTGATTTTATATCCTGCTACCTTGCTGTAGCTATTGATGATGTCTAGAAGCTTCTGAGTAGTTTTTTGGGTCTTTAAGGTATAGGATCATGTCATCTGTAAATAGGGATATTTTGACAGTTTCTTTACCTATTTGTATTCCTTTTATTCCTTCTTCTTGCCTAATTGCTCTGGCTAGGAATTCCAGTACTATGTTGAATAGGAGTGGAGATAGTGGGCATCCTTGTCTAGTTCCTGATTTTAGAGGGAATGGTTTCAGTTTTTCTCCATTACGTATAATGCTGGCTGTAGGTTTGTCATATATAACTTTTATAATGTTGAGGTACTTTCCTTCTAGTCCTAGTTTTCTTAGAGCTTTTATCATGAAATGGTGTTGGATCTTATCAAAGGCTTTTTCTGCATCTATTGAGATGATCAAGTGGTTTTTGTCTTTGCTTCTGTTAATGTGGCTTATTACATTTATTGATTTGCATATGTTGAACCACCCCTGCATCCCTGGGATGAAGCCTACTTGGTCGTAGTGAATAATCTTTTTGATGTGTTGTTGAATTCAGTTTGCCATTATTTTGTTGAGGATTTTTGCATCAATGTTCATTAAGGAGATTGGCCTATAGTTCTCCGTTTTGGAGGTATCTTTGCCTGGTTTTGGGATAAGTGTAATACTGGCTTCATAAAATGTGTTTGGCAGATTTCCTTCCCTTTCTATTTCATGGAACAGTTTAAGGAGGGTTGGTATCAGTTCTTCTTTAAAGGTCTGATAGAATTCAGCAGAGAATCCATCAGGTCCTGGACTTTTCTTTTTGGGGAGACTCTTGATTGCTGCTTCAATTTCATTTTATGTTATAGATCTATTCAGGTGATTAATTTCCTCTTGGTTCAGTTTTGGATGATCATATGTATCTAGAAATCTGTCCATTTCTTTAAGATTTTCAATTTTTTTTTGAAAATAGGTTCTCAAAGTAGTCTCTGATGATTTCCTGGACCTCCGTGGTGTTTGTTGTTATCTCCCCTTTTGCATTCCTGATTCTACTAATTTGGGTTTTTTCTCTCCTCATTTTAGTCAGGTTTGCCAAGTGTCTGTCGATCTTGTTTATTTTTTCAAAGAACCAACTTTTTGTTTCATTAATTCTTTGTATGGTTTTTTGGTTTCTATTTCATTGATTTCAGCTCTTATTTTTATTATTTCTCTCCTATTTGTTTTGGGATTTGCTTGTTCTTGTTTTTCTAGGAGTTTGAGATGTATCATTAGGTCATTGATTTGGTATCTTTCAGTCGTGGCTATAAACTTTCCTATCGGGACTGCCTTTGCTGTGTCCCATAGGTTCTGGTAGGTTGTGTTTTCATTTTCATTGACTTCCAGGAACTTTTCAATTTCCTCTTTTATTTCATAAATGACCCATTGTTCATTAAGCAATGAGTTATTTAGTTTCCAGCTGTTTGCATGTTTTTTGTCTTTACTTTTGTTGTTGAGTTCTAGTTTTACTGCATTGTGATCAGACAGTATACATTGTATAATTTCTGTTTTCTTATATTTGCTGATGCTTGCTTTGTGCCCTAGGATATGATCTATTTTGGAGAAGGTTCCATGGGCTGCTGAGAAGAATGTATATTGTGTAGAAGTTGGATGAAATGTTCTGTAGACATCAAGTAGATCCATTTGATCTATTGTATATTTTAGATCTTGGATTTCTTTATTGATTTTTTTGTTTGGATGACCTCTCTATTGGTGATAATGGAGTGTTAAAGTCTCCCACAACCACTGTGTTGGAGTTAATATATGCTTTTAGGTCTTTCAGGGTATGTTTGATGAAATTGGGTGTGTTGACATTGGGTGCATACAGGTTGATGATTATTATTTCCTTTTGGTCTATTTCCCCTTTTATTAGTATGGAATGTCCTTCTTTATCTCATTTGATCAATGTAGGTTTGAAGTCTACTTTGTCAGAGGTAAGTATTGCTATTCCTGCCTATGTTTGGGGGCCATTGGCTTGGTAAATCTTCTTCCAGCCTTTCATCCTATGCCTATGCCTATTTCTGTCGGTGAAAATTTGATGCTCCTGTAAGCAACAAATTGTTGGATCTTCCTTTTTAATCCATTTCTTCAAGCGGTGCCTTTTGATGGGTGAATTAAGTCCGTTAACATTAAGCGTTAGTACTGATAGGTATGTGGTGATTCCTGTCACTTAGTTGTCTTAGTTGTTTGAAGGTTTGATTGTGTGTACCTAAGTTGAGGTTACTCTACTTTCTTGCTTTTTCTTTTCCTGTGATTTGGTGCTGCCTGCCCTTTCATGGTTAAGTTGAGTTTCACTTTCTGTGTGCAGAATCCCTTGAAGAATCTTTTGTAGTGGTGGCTTTGTGGTCACATATTGTTTTAGTTTCTGCTTATCATGGAAGACTTTTATTGCTCCATCTATTTTGAATGATAGTTTTGCTGGGTAGAGCATCCTAGGGTTGAAGTTATTTTCATTCAGTGCCCAGAAGATCTCACCCCATGCACTTCTTGCTTTTAATGTTTCTGTTGAGAAGTCTGCTGTGATTTTGATGGGTTTACCTTTGTGTGTTATTTGTTTTTTCTCTCTTACAGCCTTCAATATTCTTTCCTTAGTTTCTGAACTTGTTGTTTTAATGATGATATGTCGTGGGGTAGTTCTATTTTGATCTGGTCTGTTTGGTGTTCTGGAGGCCTCTTGCATCTGTATGGGAATATCTTTCTCTAGATTTGGGAAATTTTCTGTTGTTATTTTGTTGAATATATTACACATTCCCTTCGCTTGCACCTCTTCTCCTTCTTTGATGTCCATGATTCTCAGGTTTGGTCTTTTGATGGAGTCAGTGAGTTCTTGCATTTTCTTTTCACAGGTCTTGGTTGTTTAACTAATAGTTCTTCGGTTTTTTTCCTTTAATTACCATTTAATCTTCCAGTTCTGAGATTCTGTCTTCTGTTTGTTCTATTCTGTTGGATTGGCCTTCTGTTTTGTTTTGCAATTCTGTTCGTTCTTCTTTCTGAGGTTTTCCATATCCTGGGTCATTTTCTCTTTAATGTTGTGTATTTTTGTCCTGAGTTCATTTATCTCTTTATTAATCGTGTTCTCTGTTTCACTTTAGTGTTTATACAGTACCTCTATGGTTTCCTTTATTTCTTCTTTTGCTTTTTCAAATTCTCTATTTTTGTTGTCTTAGAATTTCTTGAGTGTCTCCTGTACATTTTGGTTGACCCTATCCAGTATCATCTCTATAAAATTCTCATTGAGTACCTGTAGTATTTCTTCTTTTAGATTATCCTTGTGGGCTTCATTGGGTTCTTTGGCATAGTTTATCTTCATTTTGTTGGCGTCTGGATCTGAGTATCTGTTTTCTTCATTTCCCTCTGGTTCCTGTACTAATTTTTTGCTGGGGGGAAACTGGTTTCCCTGTTTTTTCTGTCTTCCCATCATTGCCCTTGGTGTTGTTATTGTCCCTGTATTGTGTGCAATTAAGTATTTTCTGTCTTATAATAATAGCACTAGTGATATTTAGAATGGAAGGGTGAGAGGGGATGGAAAGCAAAGGAGTTAAAGGAAAAAGGAAAAACAAATAGACAAGTAGAAAAAAAAACAAAGAAACAAACAAAAAAAGTTTCAAAGATATAAACAGGGACAGTGTACTAATCAACCATAAGCTGAAAAGGCATTAGAGAGACAGAGAGAGGATTGAAAATAAAAAATAAAAAGAATAAAGATAAGAATAGAAATAAAAAATAAGTAAATGAAAGAAAAAAATATATAAAAAAATCTACAAGTTCAAATACAATGAAGTTTCAATCTTAATAATTTTGGTGTTTGCCCCGCAGCCTCCAATCCTGGAGATGGGTCCTCAGATGTTGTTCTGTAGCTTCTCATCAAAGGGGAAAAATAAAATAGAACAAAGCTGCACACACACACACACACACACACACAAAACCCCACAAAATGTGCAAGTTCAAATGCAGTACAGTTTCAGTAAGTTTTTCAGCATGCAGGTGTAATTCGGTTGTTTTCTCATCAAAGGTAGGGAGATAGAAAAAAAAGAGTCTGGAGACAGTTCTGAGAATGGTATCTGTGGCTGTGGCTCATCTGCCCGCTGCTGTCAGCCTGCTGTTGCTGGAGGCATTATTTATGCAGATCTCTGGGGTGAGCTTAGCACTCACCTGGCCCCACAGGCTTTGTTTATTCAGCGTTCTCCTGTGTGTGAGCCGCTGCTACAAGCTTTCCCCTTTCCAAGCACACTGGGGGAGGTGACACTGCACCAGCTTTCTCAGGCCTGCGTGTTTATTTACAGCTCACGTGGGAAATGGGTCTTCCCCTTCTCCTCTGTGGAGTTTTCCTCCCTCCGCCACTCTCACAAGCTTTCCCGCTCCCGCCCTCTACAGCCAGGCTTGGCTTCTTTATTTACAGTTCCCGGAGGGATTCTTCTCCCCCCCTCTTTGGTGCTCAGGGCGCCCCACCCTCTTTGCCACGTGTCTTTATTGTTCTTATTGCTTATTACTCAGTTTCTCTTTTTTTCCCTGGGTGGGGGTCGGTCTGTCCAGGGGGCCATGCTGATCTGGCCCAGGGTTGTCTGTGGGAGTACCGCGTATCGCTTAGCTCACCTTGTCCACGTCTTCCCAAGCTGTCTGGGCACAGGCAACTGGCGGCGGCCCAGGGACCCTCCTGGTTTCTCCGTTCAATGTGAAGTGGAGATTCTCTGCACAGGCTGGAGGTGTGGAGGGGTCAAAGTTTTGCCTCTTCTTGGTGGCCTTGCCTGCAAGGTGTGTCTGAGCATCTCTCCAAGATTTCACTTTAGGAGGCATGCTTTCTGCTTCCTCCCTCTAGCTGCCATCTTGCAATCTCTCCCTGACTTTTTTAAATGTAAAGCACTCATCCCTACAAAATTCCATCCTACAATTTCCTTTGCTGCTGCATATTGATGGTTTTTGTAAGTTGTACTTTCATTTTCATTTGATTCTAGGAGCTATTCAATTTCATCCTTGATTTCTTTACTGGTGCACAGATCATTCAAGAGTGTACTGTACTGTTCAATTCTATGCGTGTGCAAAGTTTCTGTACCTCCTCTTGCTGTTCATTTATAATTTGATTCCATTTTGATTTAATAAGACATGAGGAATTATTTAGGTTATTTTGTATTTGTTATTACTTGGTTTATGACTTAAAATATGATCTATTTTGGATAAATTAACATGGGCTTCTGAGAAGAATGTGTATTCCAGAGCTGGTGGATGGAATACTCTGTAGATGTCTGTTAAGTTGCTTTGATCTATGGTGCAGTTTAACTATGAAATTTCTTTGTTGAAAAAATCAAATACCTAGGTGTAAACCTAACAAAAGATGTGAAAGACCCCTACAAGGAAAACTATACACTTCTGAAGAAAGAGATTGAGGAAGACTATAGAAAGTGGAGAGATCTCCCATGCTCATGGATTGGTAGAATCAACATAGTAAAAATGTCGATACTCCCCAAAGTAATCTACATGTTTAATGCAATTCCCATCAAAATTCCAATGACATTCATTAAAGAGATTGAAAAATCTACTGTTAAATTTGTATGGAAACACAAGAGGCCACGAATAGCCAAGGCAATACTCAGTCAAAAGAACAATGCAGGAGGTATCACAATACCTGACTTCAAACTATATTACAAAGCAATAACAATAAAAACAGCATGGTGCTGGCACAAAAACAGACATGAAGACCAGTGGAACAGAATAGAGGATCCAGATATGAAGCCACACAACTATGAGCAACTTATCTTTGACAAAGGAGCTAAAAATATACGATGGAGAAATAGCAGCCTCTTCAACAAAAACTGCTGGGAAAACTGGTTAGCAGTCTGCAAAAAACTGAAACTAGATCCATGTATATCACCCTATACCAATATTAACTCAAAATGGATCAAGGATCTTAATATCAGACCCCAAACTCTTAAGTTGATACAAGAAAGAGTAGGAAATACTCTGGAGTTAGTAGGTATAGGTAAGAACTTTCTCAATGAAATCCCAGCAGCACAGCAACTAAGAGATAGCATAGATAAATGGGACCTCATAAAACTAAAAAGCTTCTGTTCATCAAAAGAAATGGTCTCTAAACTGAAGAGAACACCCACAGAGTGGGAGAAAATATTTGCCAATTATACATCAGACAAAGGACTGATAACCAGAATATACAGGGAACTTAAAAAACTAAATTCTCCCAAAACTAATGAACCAATAAAGAAATGGGCACGTGAACTAAAGAGAACTTTCTCAAAAGAAGAAATTCAAATGGCCAGAAAACACATGAAAAAATGCTCACCATCTCTAGCAATAAAGGAAATGCAAATTAAAACCACGCTAAGATTCCACCTCACCCCTGTTAGAATAGCCATCATCAGCAACACCACCAACAACAGGTGTTGGCGAGGATGCGGGGAAAAAGGAACCCTCTTACACTGTTGGTGGGAATGTAGACTAGTACAACCACTGTGGAAAAAAATTTGGAGGCTACTTAAAAAGCTAGACATCGATCTACCATTTGATCCAGCAATACCACTCTTGGGGATATACCAAAAAGACTGTTACTCCAGAGGCACCTGCACATCCATGTTTATTGCGGCACTATTCACAATAGCCAAGTTATGGAAACAGCCAAGATGCCCCAGCACTGACGAGTGGATTAAGAAAATGTGGTATCTATACACAATGGAATTTTATGCAGCCATGAAGAAGAACGAAATGTTATCATTCGCTGGTAAATGGATGGAATTGGAGAACATCATTCTGAGTGAGGTTAGCCTGGCTCAAAAAACCAAAAATCATATGTTCTCCCTCATATGTGGACATTAGATCAAGGGCAAACACAACAAGGGGATTGGACTATGAGCACATGATAAAAGCGAGAGCACACAAAGGAGGGGTGAGGATAGATAAGTCACCTAAAAAACTAGCTAGCATTTGTTGCCCTTAACGCAGAGAAACTAAAGCAGATACCTTAAAGCGACTGAGGCCAATAGGAAAAGGGGACCAGGAACTAGAGAAAAGGTTAGATTAAAAAGAATTAACCTAGAAGGTAACACCCACGCACAGGAAATCAATGTGAGTCAATGCCCTGTATAGCTATCCTTACCTCAACCAGCAAAACCCCTTGTTCCTTCCTATTATTGCTTATACTCTCTCTACAACAAAATTAGAGATAAGGGCAAAATAGTTTCTGCTGGGTATTGAGGGGGGGAACGGGAGGGGGTGGAGTGGGTGGTAAGGGAGGGGGTGGGGGCAGGGGGGAGAAATGAACCAAGCCTTGTATGCACATATGAATAATAAAAGAAAAATGAAAAAAAAAAAAAAAGAATTAACCTAGAAGGTAACACCCACGCACAGGAAATCAATGTGAGTCAATGCCCTGTATAGCTATCCTTATCTCAACCAGCAAAACCCCTTGTTCCTTCCTATTATTGCTTATACTCTCTCTACAACAAAATTAGAGATAAGGGCAAAATAGTTTCTGCTGGGTATTGAGGGGGGGGAGCGGGAGGGGGTGGAGTGGGTGGTAAGGGAGGGTGTGGGGGCAGGGGGGAGAAATGAACCAAGCCTTGTATGCACATATGAATAATAAAAGAAAAATGAAAAAAAAATTTCTTTGTTGAAGTTTTGTGTGAATGATCTAATGATTTCAGAGAGTAGGGTATTGAAGCTACCCATTATTTTTGTATCTGTACCTATTTGTCCTTTTATGTTCAAAAATTGGGTTCACTGATATTCATTACATATATAGTTACAATCTTCATGTGTTATCGATTGATTATTCCTATTATTAATATGTAGTGACCTTCTTTATCTCTTTTGACTTTTCTTTTGAGACAGGGTATCACTATGTAGTCTAAACTGGCTTCAACCTGACTATGTAGTCAGGCTGGCCTTGAACTCACCATTGTGATATTGTCTGAGTGACATCACTTGGCATCTCCCCTAAAAAACAGTTATTTTTACACCAATCTCCCTACGAAACTGCCATATGTTAAGTGGAAAGTGAATGAGGTGGGGGGTTGAAAGCTAAGACCCTAGAAACCTCTAGAGGTTCATGTTTTGAATGCTTGGTCCCCAGCTGATGGTGCTATTTTGGGAATTTGTTGAACTTTGGGAAGTGATGCCTAGCTGGAGAAGTTAGATCACAAGGGCCTTTGAATGTTACTGCAGGTCTCCTGTCTACTCTGCTTATCTATGCCTCTTGTCTGAAAAGAGTGCAGTTTGGCCAGAAAAATGTGTGGGTTTAAATTTGGGGCACAAGGGCGGTATAGTTGCCAAGAGATTTACAGTATTAAAACGAATCAAAAGGCAGGTGTGGTAGGACACTCCTGTAATCCTTGCACACAGTAGGCAGAGGTAAGATTGTGTTTGAGACCAGCTTGGGGTACATAGCAAGACTGTCTCAAAACAACAAAACAAAACCTTTGAAAGACTTTGAAGGAATGTTGGAAATAAGACTTCAGGTACTCGTGGAGATGGACTAAATGCATTTTGCTTTTGTTTTTGGTAGTATAAAGTTTGAACTTAGGGTTTCATACTTGCCAGACAGGCACTCCACCACTTGATCCATACCTTCAGCCATTTTTGCTCTGGGTATCTTGGAGATAGGTTCTTGCCTTTTGCCCAGGCCAGCCTGGACCATAATCCACCTATGTTGTACTTCCTTTGGTGCAGGGATGGCAGGCACACACTACCACATCCAGCTTTTTTTTCCATTGAGGGGAGTTCTTTTGAGAGTTTTGCCCAGGCTGGCCTTGAACCATTCTCTCTCTCTCTCTCTCTCTCTCTGTGCTCTTTCCTGGCTGTCATGAGATAGTACCTTTGCTGTGCCGCATGCTCCCTACCATGGTGTTTCAGCCTTGCTCCAGGCCCACAGCAATGGAGCCAGGTGACCATATACAGAAACCCCTGAAATCATGAGCCAAAATAAATCTCCCTTAAATTGCTTATCTCAGGTATTTTGTCATAGTAACAGGCAGTTGAGTAACACGTAATCAGAGGCACAGAGACATCCATACAGACTAGCAGACACACACAGAGGCCCCCCTCAGGGAAGATAAAGAGGTCTTAGGTTAGGCTGAATTAGATGGTCTAAATGTCCATACAAAGACAGACCACCTGCCTGCCAAGAGTGGCAGATGACCCTCTCAAAGCACCACATTACAGGCCCCTTCTGCTCAGGCAGTGCTGCCTGTGCATCTCATCTCCCCAAGCCTTGTTGGTGCCTGGACCTTCTAAACAAGCTGGTGGGATGCTGCCTGCACCGTGGCCTTTCATGGGCTTGCCCTAACTCACTGCTGGCTCTTCCTGGAGGCTTTGGAGGCACCTTTGAAAAATCCAGAGGTCACCACCTTCCTTGCTTTGCTCCCTCCAGCTTCACAACCTGCAGTGTTCAGCATGTGTTTGTCATATTGCACCAACCTGATTCTGCTCCACAGAGCAAGTCACATTTACTCTGACTTGGGCTCTCCTGCCTCCCTCTCCCACTTCTAAGAACTGGTGATCACCCCGGGCTCACCTGGTGAATGCAGGACAATTTCCCACCACAAGAGGGCACACAACAACCTTCATCCCATCAGTAACCTTCATTTCCTTTGCCAGGCCATCTCATATGCCCACAGGTTTGGGTCTAGGATGTGGGCATCTTTGGAGCTAGCATTCCCCTGGCCACTTGCAGGAAAAATCATTTCTAGGAAAAGGGGAGGAAAAAGGTTTCCCTGTCTGTCAAATGGCGACAAAGTTCCTAAATGCCATCTGTTTGCACCGCTTGGCCCTGGACCCACAATGAGGGGGCAATGTTGCTGATGCACCAGTGAAAATCCTTCAGGGCTGATGCTTCTGTGGCCTCCAAGTGGACAGTGCAGGTCAGGAAAATTCCTCAACAGCAGATGTCCTCTCTTCCTCCCTGTGGTAATGGACAGAGTCACTGGTGTCTGAGGAGCCATGGGAGGAGCATCTGGAAGACCTCCCAAAGAAGGGAGGTCTGTCATGACCCCACGTGGTGGATGCACACCCAGCAGAGGATCTGCATGGCAGGGTCTCACATGTCCTGGAGGGCTCGGGGAACTGGTGGATGTGAAGCCACACCCATCCCCTCTTTGGAGTAAAGGTTGCATAGCAGAGGGATTGTTCTGGAGGCTGCCTCCACCACATGGCTGACAGACATGCACACACACACACATGTGGTGTACACACAGACATCATATGCTACACTTACACAAATGTACAACCTCACACACAGATATTGTGTTTGCACACACACACAATAACACAACATCATATACACACAAACATGTACACAGGAAGACACATGCACACATGAATATCAACGTGTACATATGCATTGACATAGTAGAGACAGAGATATAACCACAAAGCAGGAATAGATCTACTCACACACATGTGCAGAGACACTGACAGCGTTCACGTGCACTCACAGAGACACAAGCATACACATCCTCACACAGACACACAGCACATATACTAACAGGCACACACATGTACTCCACACACAGACACACACACAAGCTCATGTACACAAACATGGAGTAAGATGATGAAGTTGCACTGTCTGGGAGCAGAAAGGAGGATGGATAAGAAGGAGCCAGAGAGCAATGAGGACTTCAGTCAATGGCCTGTCTGCTGAGACCACTTAAAGCCTGGAATGAAGGAAAGGAAGGAATGGGAGGAGATGGAGGTGGGAGTATTCTAGGGTCTAAGATGGCAGGCTGATGGGAGACAGGACTGTGGGTAGGGAGAGCAAGCAAGCACTCTAGGGGGCTCACGGGGCACAGGTGGGGAGACAGAGCACAGGAGAAAGAAAGCAACCCAGCTAGCAGAGGACCTGCGGAGCCCTCCTGGGTAAGCGGGGAAGGTGTTTGGAGATAGGCTGGATGATGGGGTCTGGGAGGAATGGACAGATGGAAACTGGGGCATAGGTACAGACCAGCAACTCCAGGGAATGTGTCACAGCCAGTCTGGTCCTGGCTATGGGAGAGGGTGAGAGAACAAGGACCCCATGTTGTCATAATCTTGGCTCCAGATTCCTGAGTGGGGCACTTCCCACTCTGATAACATTCTTTTTTGGACAAGGCTTCCTCAGAATGTGTCAAAGGAAGTCGGTATACGGCTAATTCCACAGATTAGCTCTGTCCATCCAACCAAGATCATGTGATCACCCCTACCATTCAAGGGTGTGTGTGAACCTTTGTACAAGGGAGGGTGGGTGGGATGTGCCTCCAGGGCCCCGTAGCACAGAATAAAACACAGTGGCAGCAAGGAGGTAGGTGCACAGAGCTGACATGGGACCGATGCAGCTATTCCTGCTGACTGGGGCGCTGAGCCTGCTCTTTGCAGCGCAAACCCAGACTATTCAGCTGATTCCTGCCCGCACTAAGGAGGTGACAGTCCTGGGAAGGACTGAGGGTGGGACCTGGGTTTTTGAGGTCGGGACCCTGAACTGGCTGAGAGTCTCAGGCTTGTTGTTTGGAGCTGCAGGTGGACATTGGTAGTGTGCCTGTCTTAGGTCCTTGGTGACATCAGTCTGGAAGAGGAGTAGGTGCAGAGGGCTTGTCCTTTAAGCCTCTAGAGGATATTAAGAGAGGCAGTGTAGGGAGGTCTCCCAGGCTGTGACTGTACTTAGGTGAATCTTGGTGGTCCTGCCGCTCAGGGACCCAGTTTTTTCCTCTGTAAGCTTGTGGGCTCCAGAGAAGCTTCTTTTTGTTCACCAGAAAGAACTCTATTCAGAATTTCTAGTTTCCAATAAGAGGCTTATACATAGCCACTTCCATAAAATCATGTATTTTTTTTTTGTGGTCCTAGAGTTTGAACTTAGGGCCTATATTTTCCACTTCAGCAACCCTATTTTTAATTTTTGTGACTTTTTTTTTAGGTAGGGTTTCATGACCTATTTGCCTGGGCTGGCTTCAAACTGTGATCCTTCTTAGCTCTGTCTCCTGAGTAGCTAGGATTACAGGCATGAACTACTGGCACCTGGCTTCCCAGAAGTTTTACCTTTAAAACAACTGCAGTGTGTTTTATAAGACTTAAAGCCCTAGAGATGATCAGGCACTAATGCAGGCCCTGTCACTGATGGTTAAAAGTGCCTCATAGCATCTTCCCTTATTATTGATGTCGTCATCCTGGAAGCTAAACTGACTTGGTTCCAAATAAGTCCTGAAGTTAAGGCTGGTGGCCAGGCACCCTGGCTCCCTCTAGCAAAAAGTCCAGCTTCTGGGCATATCCATTCTGACCCCATGGCCTTCCAATGGTGAATGCAAGTCCTTCTTTCTCCTCTGAGGGAACTCACCAACTGCTGGCCATGCTTTTGGGTATCTGGGCCTGATGATCCCAGCTCCCCTCTCTGCCTTTCCCCTGGCTCTTCCCTGTCCCTTTCACAAAGGAATTGGGGTCAGTCTTCCTAGGCTTCACACATGGCCCTGAGCCCCTGGGCACAGGAAAAAAATGAGGCCAAGGGCATATAGATCCTAAGAGCCAGGAAGAAGGTGATAGCTGGTGTTGAGGCCAGTGTGGAGGTTGTATGTTCAAGGTCCCTGTGATTGTCTTGTGCCTGTGCGGACAGATCCAGCACTAAGTACTGATTGGTTCTGAGAGAATGTTGATGAATCCAGTCCTTGAGGAAGGAGAAGGAAGCAGGGACAGGACTCTGGGGGTTGGTCACACTCCAGTGGGGTGACTGTGGTCATTGGAGAATCACTTGCTTGGTCAGTGAATGGTCTTACCATGTACCCATGACAGGTAACCAACCAATCTCTGCTCACTCTGGCTCCTGCCCTGTCCTCTTGTCTCATCCTCTTTCACAAAAAAGCTCAGTCTAGTTCTTGGGTGGCTTTTCTCAGTTCCTTCTGGGTGGCTGAGCAGGTTTCCTGGTCAGAGCCCCTTCCAGGAGAAGAGTCATCCAGGAGGACCCTGCCCAGATCTTCCTGGCTCCCTTGCTGTCCCTGCTGACCCTGCTGACGATGGACAGGGGTGGCCTGAGCCCAGGATCCTCCTGCTCCTCCAGGGTTTCCATCCCTCCAGCCTGCACTGAGACCCTGACCAAGCCCTGCTCCTTTCTCCACTCCCACCTCAGCTACCTCAGCTCCAGCCCTCCTTGTCCCCCACTCACTGCTACCCTGCTGCCCTGCAGCCCTGCTCAGGCACGGCTTCTCCCTCCAGCTCTTAGGAAACTGGAACATAGTCCGTTGGGCAGGAAACATGCCCATTCCCGAAAAGAGGAAGGCCCACCCGCTGCCTCCCTTCACACTCGCCATAAACAAACTGGAAAGGCTGGAATTCAGAATGAACATCATGTGAGTGCCCATCCGCAGGCAGCCCTCCTCCTGCTGCTGTGTGTCATCAACCTCACCTTCGGTGTGTCCTGCTTCATGTATGCCACTCCATGTCAAATATGGCACCCCTCCCCTTATCTCCGCAGTGTGCCAAGCAAACTTCCAAACCATGGGAACTCTCACCAGCACTGAGCTGAACCAGGGCACATTTGTGGTGTCCACCTGCTCACCCTATGCCTAAGTGCAATGACAGGAGCTTTCCAGCCTGGCACTATTTGCTGCTGGAGGAGACAAGTGTGGGGCCCTGCTCATTTCTGTGCAATGACAGTCTCAGGACCCTCCAGGATTTTGCTTCAGGTTCCACAGTCAGCAAGGAACCCAGACCAGAGCCTGCAGGTCCAGGACTCTGTTGTGTGGGAGATGTATTTGGAGAGCCAGGGCAGGCCCTGACCTCCTTGGTAGGAAATTACTGAAGTTGGGTTAAGTCTCTGGGTGTCCCTGAATTGTGAGTATGGTCTGGTCATTTGTTCTGGACCTGCTAAACTTCCCCACTGTTAGTGATAGCTGGCATACACAAGGAGGGGGTGTGGTATCTGTGGCGAGTCACATCCTGGGACGGTGGCCTGCTGTTATAAAGAAGGGCTGGCCAGGAGGGCCCGAGCCTTGTTCTCTGGACTGGGATAGGAGCCTTCAGATGGCTTTAGTAAAACCAGCCTGGGCTGAGTGGGGTTTTTCTTAGGTCTGTATTCCTACTGAGTGCTGTATCTTGAGAACCACATATGCCCAGAGGGCCTTGGCAGCCCCAGGCTCTAGGAGCCTGGGCACCTGAGAGTGGGTCTCCTGGTGTCTCTAGCTGCAGACTTTAAGGGTCTCCTGGGGGTATCATGCATCAGAAGGCAGTGGGGAGATGATCTCACTGTGGAGGCCCCTTGTGCATGGAGGGGGAAGGACTGTGTTGGTGTCCAGGTGGAGAACCATGCTTGATTCCTGTGTTCCAGGAAACCAATTGGATGCATTCAGTTCAAGTTGCCGCTGGATGAGTATAAAAGAGCTGGCATCTTCTACTCCTGTAAGTAGCCACATGCAAGTTCTTTCTTTCAGTAGAGGCTGCATAAACGGACCCGAGGCTCACATGACTTGTGTTGCCTACAGGGTGGAGGCACAAGATCTTCATCTATTTCCTTCCAGGAAAGAAACATGCCATTGCCTCTTACAAGGACAAGGTGAACAAAACCTACCAGATGATAACGATGCTCATGGGTAGGTTCTAGTGCTTTCTGAGTTCGTGGGAGCTGAGTGGGAACCCCTGGGGTACCACTCAAGCTCCCTCCAATTCCCATCTAAGAAGCCATTCCTGGGACTCGTGGACTCTCAGTGGGAAAAGGATTTGTAAGCTTTTGGCCTCTCTCATCCTCAACTCTCACGTGACCAGTCCCAGTACCTAAGGCCCATGTCCACTCTTGAACACCCAGCCCAGGCCCTTCCTTTCCCTTCTCAGTCATGTTTTCACCAGGGGATCTGGTTGGGGCCCTAGCCCTGGGGAGCATAGGCAATATCGGGGACATGTGTTATTGCCATAATGGCAAGTTCTTCAGTGGTAGAGACTGGAACATAAGTCAACACCCTGCCATGTACAGGTTGCCCCCATAGAGAGTAACCTACCCCAAAGGTAAGCAGAGCCCAAGGAGACCCTGACCTCAATCTGTCACCGTTCTAACCCATCAGATCCACATTTGGATCCTGAGATTCTCAGTTCTCAGCTCATTTCTTGTCTCTGCCAGAGTCTCCAGCTCTTCTGCACTAAGGGTCCTTCCTGGTGTAGAGCCTCACTGGGCTGCCTCCTTCACTCGTGTCTAGCATTCCCTGGGTGTCCTCCCCTCTGTACTGATGCTGTTCCCCTACCTGACCACACCTACCCTCAGCTTTCTTGGAGGCTCCATACCTACAAGGTCCTAGAAATTGACTGTGTGGGGTCTTGGGCTAAGGAGATATGGACAGAAACACCCACCACCTAAAGACTGGTTCCACCTTCAGTTCATGACCCTGGACCTCAGACCACTCTGTGCTGCCCAGGTCTAGCATGTATCCTCAGGTCACTTTCAATCTCCTTCTACTAGTCTAATTCCCAAGCCCCCCTCTTCTCTAGCTTACCTGATTCCAGTGTAGGACAAACCTCCATATAAAACAGGGCCCAGTGCTGTGTGGAGCCTATGATGTGCAGGGTACCTGGGCAGGATTTGGGAAATGCATGTTGCCAGTCAGGAGGGGCCCCGGGTGCAGCCTCTGAGACCAGGTCTCTTCAGGGAGAGGCCAGGTCAAGGAGATGACAGGGGGCCCTGGAGGAGCTGAGGTCACACAAGGGGTACCCTCCTTTTCTGGGTACCCCTTTTCCAAGTTGAGCATTTTTCTGGGGCATGGGATGGGCTCTGATGGGTCTGGGGTCCTGCTTAGGAGAGACTGGGGACATGATTCAAGGAAGAGATCACTGATGGGTGGACCCCTCCCCTTCCAGCTTTATGGTCCCTCCAGGCATCAATTTCAGGGCTGCCCCTCAGAGAAGGCCTGGGACAGGGCAGGACATGGTGTTGCTGGGCCCAGTCTCTACCTGTGCAGGGAATTCTGTACCCATCCTCTGCTCTCCAGGGCCAGGGTGGGTGGGAACCCTTTCCTGTGGAACCTTCAGGAAGGGGAGCCACCAGCAGCTGTCAGCTTCCCAGGAGGCTTATCCACTCAGCTGGCCTGTGTCACAAACACCATTCCTGCCTGAAGGCTCCCACTTCCCAGGCTGGGGAGTCTCCAACCCTGGATGCCCTTGGGACAGCAGGTCTGAAGATTCCCTGGGGGTGCTGTGGGCATTGCATGTAGGGTGAGGGCCTCCAGCCACCTCTCCTTACACTCCTGTGATTGTCCATAGGGTATTCTCACTCCACCCTCACCCAAGTGTGCCTGCAGGTCGTACCCTGGATGAAAACCCAGAAGCTTTGAAGAACTTTATGCAGCTTGTGAACGACATAGGACTGAAGACAACTGACATTGTCAACCCATCCCACGTTGGTAATGAGAAGGGATTTTTCCTTATTTCTCCTTCCCTGTTAGGCATGATCTTAGTCACCTGGCTGTGTACTTTCTGCTTTCCTTCCTCCTGGCGTGATGACCTCACTGACGCCCTTCCCCAACCCTTGTCTCTCTCTGGTCTGCAGATGCCTGTCAGTTGACCGAACATTCTTAGTGCATGGAGGGAGCCCCGCAGAAACTGCCCTGGGACAATATTTGCAACCTACAGGCAGAAGGGAACAAAGGCCACCACACAAATGTCCCCAAGCTTCTGTGTGTGGCCAATCTCTGTTGTCTACTTGGTTGAATTGAGAAAAGTCTAGGAGATCAGTAAAGCACGGCTCCGGGTGTGTCTGAGGACATTTCCAGAGATGATTAGGTCATGAGGCTGTGACCTAATGCATGTTTTAATCCATTGATGGATTCAAACTTTGAACATACTATTGGTAGATGGTGCAACCGTGGAAGGCGGAGACAGCTGGAGGAAGTGAGTCACTGGGGGGTGCCAGGTATATGTGGCTGTGGCCCCTTCCTGGCAGCCAAGAGGTGAGCAGTCTCCTCTGCCTCACACTCCCTCCCCCATTATGTTCTGCTCATCTCTGGCCCAAGGCAACCCATCCAGATGACCTTGGGCTGAAACCATGAACCAAAATAAATCTTTCTTCCTTAAGTTGTTTCTCTCAGGTATTTTTCACAGTAATGGAAAACTAACAAACACACTCTCTTTTCCATAGAGTTACTCAGTGTCCTGCCAGTCAGGGTCTATTGGGCCCAGGCTTTGTTTAATCCAGTATGGCTCAGATGTGACCGTGATTATCAGGAAGGAAGAAATATTCATCACATTCATGGGTTCCTACTCAGATGGCAGGCCATGGCACTCGGCCTCAGTGCCCAGCAGGAGGGCAAGCTGGACAGGTGGTGACAGATGTTGGGGAGGAGCCTGCACGGTGGTTAGTGAGGGGAGAGAAAGGCCAGACAGGGTCATGAGAGGCAGGCTTAAGTTCATCTAGTGAGTGTAATTCCAGGTCTTTCAGGATGGTCCCCAGTGGTCTGCTACTTGGTGATGGATAGTGGCCCTGGAGTTTCCCCAGGGGAGGGTGTGAGGTGTGGACTCTTTGCACACAGAAAGGAGACTTACGCATGGGGCCTTCATCATCTCTAGGAATTGGCTGACCTGAGCGGGCCAAGCGCTCTGAGGGCTGCAAGGTCCAGCAATCAGAACACCAAAAATGCAGAAGGGAAGTATAAATATACACATGGCCAAACACCAAAACTAGAGAAAATAGTAAAATAAATATCCACACAGAAGAGTACAAAAAACAGACAACAGGGAAACGCCCACATGCACATGGCTGAGTAGATTCAAAGGGACGGGAAACTGACCCCAGCTTTCCTGAGGAGAAGTCCTATTATATACGACATGGTGTCCATTTCTTACCCAAGCCATAGTCTTTCCTCTGGTCAACTTATTTACAATCAAAATGCCCTCATCCCCCAAATGCCCTTCTCCCCCAAATCTCACAGAAGCAGGACTCTCTGCTTGAATGACTCAGGCAAGCACAGCTCTGTCTGTGGATGAGGTTCCTTGACCAGGGACTTTTCCAGTGAAAAAGCAGATTATCCGCCCCGAATTGCATGCGCAGAGGAAGGCAGCAGCAGGGCAACCCTACTGCATGTGCTCACTGGAGTAGTGAAGAAGGTGTGGGAGGACACAGACCCTTCACTTCCCTGGGCCCAGCTGGGAGAGGGGGTCCTGCTTGTGACCAGCTTGTGGTCACAGATCCAAGGAGCCCCTCCTCCCTGCCTTTTACAGCTTCTAAAGCCACCCCCTTCCTTGGCTCCTGGCTTCCCCTCAGTCTTCAAGCCAGCACATTACATCTCTCCTTCTGCCCTCTGCTTCTGTCCTACTAAGGCAGACAGGACCACTGGAAGGGGACAAAAAGCAGAGAAAACTTTGGGCAAACATGCAAAGACCCGTCTTCTGCTAAAAACATGATTTCAACTGCTTTGTCATAAAACCTATTTGGCCATAAGGCCAAAATGTTTACAGACCAGGGCCCCTTACAGTAGACAAGGCTAAAACTGGTGGGGTCATGGTGGCCACACAAGTGGTAAACAAATAGAAGGGGAAATTGGTACTGAGGAAAACTTTGGCCCATGAAATGCCCTCAGTAAGTCTCCAGAATCAGATGAGATGTCGGCCAGTGCATCAGAGCAGAATCCCAGTTCCTTTATAGCAATTCTCCCTCCCTTGGTGTTAGTGAGAAACAAACCCATATAGACCTGCTAACTTCAGTAGCTCTCTGCTGACCTGAAAAGAAACCACTGACTTTGGAGGTCACACAGCTGGGTGACCACACAGTTGTTTGCTCCCCACTAGCTCTGCTGGGGACAACTCCTCTGCCTTGAGGTGATGATAACGGTTGCCTAGGTTACTTTGCAGGAATTTGAAGGCTGCTTTTGTGGAAAACACAGACTCTTCTCCTGAGCCTGCTGATGTCTGATGGGTGACTAAGACAGGACAAAATCTTGCCATCTCTGTCCTTATGTTGTCTCTGTCCCCCTTGCTGCCTGAACCCTAGTGTCAGATTCTACTCAGACCTACAGGTAGATGTGTTGATCATTAAAAATGTTTTATCTCAGACTCTAATTAATACAGGGTTAACTTGGTCTATTCCCCGTGGAGCTGGCACACACTTTTTCTACCTTATCCTGTGTATTCTTAGCAGCTCAAGCACCTGTCCAGCCTTACCCCAAATCCCAGACCAAACCCCAAGGCCAGGACGTTTATGCACGATGACGATGCTCACAGCAAGCGTAACTCAGCAGTTCCTGGGTCAGGTGTTTGAGTATAAGAAGAAAAACATCTTCTTAATCATACCTACGGACAATAAAAAAATCACGGTGTGTCCCACCCTAGAAAATCACTGGGCCTGCTGCTCACTTGTTTAGCGAGCAGTGTAATCACCTCTTTGATCCTGTTCTGCTCATGACCTGCCACTCAGTAAAGAAACCTTGCCTGTCCTCTCAAAATACTTGGATTGGTCTCACTTCTATTGTTTCCATGCCATTAGGTCCTGCCATCATTCTGTATCACTAATATAATCTCTTCTCCCTTCTCTGTCTGCTCTCTCTCTCTCTCTCTTTCTCTCATAAGGACCACTGTACTTACATCGGGTCCACCCAGATAATCAAAGATACTCTCTCACCACAAGATCAAGAGGCCACACATGCACAGGTTCTGGGGATGAGGACACAGGTTTGGAGGCCAGTATGTGCCTCACTACATTAGGGGAAAGTGACAATCAATGGGGTTCTTGCAAAAGAACAGGAAAACCTGAGGAAGTGACAGGTCCTAAATAGAATCCAGCAAAGGGGAGTGATGGGACAATGTCTTTCCACAGTGTGGTCTGGGCAGGTCACTCAAGGAGGTGATTAGAACATGTTTTTATTCAGATGTAATTTACATATCATGAACCTCACCCTTTAAAATTATAGAATTACACCAGATGTGTTATTACATATACCTGTAATCCCAGCTACTCAGGAGGTGGAGGCAGGAGGACCATGAGTTCAAGGTCAACTCAGACAAAGTTAATGAGACTCTATCTCAAAAAGAAAATACAAACAAAAGGATTAAGGTATAGCACAAGTGATAGAGTGCTTGCTAGCTTGCCTAGCAAGCACCAGGCCCAATGTCTAGTACTTTTTATTGTACTTTTTAAATAAATTTAAAAAGTACAATAAATAAAAATTATGCAATTCACGGGTTTTCAAAAAATTCACAAGGCTGCAATTCCAGAGCATTTTCATAACCTTACATGGGTTCCTCATGCCCACCAGCATTTCACTCACCCTCCTCTCCTCCTCCCCTGACCACTACTCACTCTCGCTCCTGTTTCCATGGATTTGCCTGTCGTGGACGTTGCACATAAAAGGAATCACAGTCATTTTGTGACTGTTTTCTGATCCTTATCATAATATTTCATTCTTCAACCTTGTTGTAACATGTCACAACTCCATTCTTTTTGTGACTGAGTAATATTCCTTCATAAGGATACTGTCACATACACTTTGTTTTCCCATTCACCCTTTGATGGACATTTAAGTTCTTTATATTTGGGGCATGTTAAATATTGCTATGAAAATTCATGTACAAGTTTTTGTGTGAACATAGGTTTTCATTTCTCTTGGGTATGTTTCTGAGAAAGTGCAATAAGGTAATATTTTGCTGGTAGTTTTTGGATGTCATACTGTCCAACAGTGATGGATTTTCTAGTTATAGTTATTAACTCATAGTGATTGTATAAACTAATGAGCTGCATGGTGACATTTCCACACATTCGGGTAGAGTGTGTGATCATAGCCACTGTCCTTACTACCTTTTCCCTCCACCCCTTTCCCTGGTGTCATGTCATTCCCTTCCCTAACAATCCCTCTTCCAACTTCAGGTCATCGTTTTTGTTTTTTTTTAAGCTCCCACATGTGGGTGAAAACACATGATCCTTGTCTGACTGTGTCTGGCTTTCTTGCTTACCATGATGACCTCCAGTTCCATCCATTTTCCTGCACATGCATAATTTCATTCTTTATAGCTCAACTGTGTAAATATACTTTCATTCTCCACTCACCTGTTGATGGGCACCTAGGCTGATTCCATATCTTTGTTACTGTAAATATTGCTGTGATAGACACAGGTGTGCAGGTATATCTTTTGAGTGCTCTATCACTTGAGCCACTCTGCAAGTCCTTTTCACATTGGTTATTTTTGAGATAGGGACTCGCTTTATGCCTGGGCTGGCCTGGACTGTTATTCTATTTGTGCTTCCCGTGTACCTGGGGATGACAGGCATGTGTCTCTGCACCCAGACTTTGATTGAGATGGGTCTTGTGAGCTTTTTATCTGGGCTGGCCTCAAACCATCATCCACCTGACTTTCATCTCTCAAGTAGCTAGGATTACAGGTTTGAGCCATTGTGCCTGACTTTAGGTCATGGAGTGTTAAACCCACTTTGCCAGTTTCTGCCTTTTAATTGGAAAATGTAACTCATTTATATTTACAGTAGTTACTAAGATTAAAGGACTTATTCTGCCATTTAGTCGTTTGTCTTCTGTATGTCTCGTGTGCTTTTTGCTCCTCCATTCATCCATCACCACTTTTTATGGATTTAGTCAGGGTTTTTTTCTTTTTCAGTGTTGGGGATCAACCCCAGAACTTCATGAGTGCTAGGCAAGTGCTCTATTACTGAACTGCATGCCTAACCCTTTTAGCTGAGTTTTTGTGGTGCACCATTTTGGTTCTCTTTTTCTTTCTTTTCCCGTGTACCTTTTAGTTATTTTATTAATGGTTATCTTTGGGGTTACAATGCATATCTTAAACTTATAACAACCTAGTTGGAATAATACCAACATATAAATTATGCTCCTATTAACATGGATTTATCATTAGTTTGATGGATTTTACTTTTAAATTTTACTTTATAAACTCAAAGTGCAAAATTCTGGAGTTTTAAATTACTTATTAGTTCCTCTACCTCTTTTTATGGTTTTGAGTTACTATTTAGTGCTCTTTCATTTCATCCTGAGAGACACACTTCAGCATTTCTTATAGGGCATATCTACCACCAATAAACTCCCTCATTTTTTGTTTATCTGGGAATGTTTTGAATTCTCCTTTATTATTAAAGATGTTTTGCTTTTTTCTTTCAGTATATTTTAAATATGTTGTCCCACTGCCTTCTGGATTCCATGTTTTCTGAAGAGAAACCAACTGTTATGAGGATCCCTTGTACATGACAGATCATTTTTTATAAGATTTTCACTTTGCCTTTTGACCATCTGATTAAAATGTGTTGTGCTGTAGATCAATGTGTTTATCCTGTTTGAAGTTTTCCTTTGCATTTTGGGCATCATTTTGGGGAGGAGGCATATTTTCATAAGTTTAAGAACAGAGAAACTATTAGCAGATCACATAGTGATTTAAACATAACTGATGAGAATACAGGACTCACCAAGAGCTTCTCAGCATCAACTGAGGTACACAGGGCTCTTGCAAGATCAAAACTTTTCTTTTGACTTCAAAATTTAATTTAATTTTTGACTGTGCTTGGTCAAACCACTTGTAAAAAATCTGCAAATAAGGCAAGCTTGTTGTATTCAAGTCTAGCATTTTCTCTTTGCGACAAATTAATATTGCATCACCAATGGGTAAACATTTTTCTTTTTACTTTTTATACAAATTTTCATTCCTTCTCCCAATCATGTGGTCTCATACCATGACACTTTCAGCAGCATGGAACTTCAACACCAACAGGACTGTCCAACGTGCAGGGTGACAAGTATGGTCCATGACAGGACTTCTCCATCTGCTCCAAGAGAGGGCTGGGGTTCGTGGTGGGCAAGACCCTCTAGCTGTCATTTGGCCCTGATGATGGAACATTTGGTGCAGCTTGAGAAAGGTTAGATTGATGAGAGAAGGGATTGGGACTGCCATGTATGTCACAGGTCAGTGTGTGGAGATCGCTGCAGTGGTCAGCCTCACTGGGTCAGTGGGTGTTGTGGGTTGCCCATGAGCATAGGTGTCAGTGATCTGTACCTGGGAAGGTGTCAAGGCAGTATATGGAGGGCAGATCTTGGGGGCAGGCAGGGAACCATGCCCTTGTCAGTGCTCCTTGACAAAGTTAGTCGGTCCTCTAGCCCAGAGACCAGAAGGCACCTAAGGCAGCACGTAGTCCCTGGAGGCCAGGTCAGCCTGTCCAACAGCAGGTGTTTATCCTGGCAGTAGAAGTTTGGGTGACTGGAGTCTGGGAGTGGCCTAGGCTGGTGGGTGGATAGAAGATACCTGTGTGGCCTGGGCCACTGCAGTCTATAAGTGCTGAGCCCTTGGTCATCCTGACCCTAGGGAGACATCCTTAGAAGATGTCTGTGGAAGTATTGAGATGAAGGAGGGTAAAATTGGCTCCATGCTTGACCTAGTTGATGTAGAATTTATGGCACAGAATGTGCTAACGTTTTTGAAGATCTTCCGCTGGGGTGGAAGAGGGGAAGTCAGTGGTCCTCATGGGTACTTGGACATCCCCACCATGACAGTCTCATGCAGGCCATATTTGAGCCATGACCCTGAGTTCCCTCCAATCCAGCTCCAGGACCACCATGGACCATCCAGTGACTCCTGCCTGGAGGCAGACTGTTCTTGTTTCCTGGTACAACCTAAAGACTCTTGCTAAGAAAGAAACTTGGACCTTGGCACATCCCAGCTCTATCTAGGGAGTCCTCTCATCCTGCCCTGCTGTCACCTTTGCTGCTCTTGGTCAGGACCTCCAGCTAAAACAAGCCTTTTAGAATTCAGACCCACTCCCACGAATGCTTCCCTGTGAAGTACCAGGGCTCCAAGGATCAGAAGGGCAGGCCTTGCCCCAGACCTCCTGTGCTGGGTCCTAGGGAGGCCTCTATGCCCGGTGGGGTCCAGGCATCCAGCAAATCTTTTCTTTGGGCTCCTTTTTCCCACCAGTCTCCTTGGCCTAGATTCAGATATCAGCTGATGCTTCTGATGACATTGTCATGATTCTAGTTCCTGAGCCTTCCTAAGAATCAGTATTTTTTTTCTGCAAGATGGAAGTCCCACACATCCAAAAAACCCACAAGATAGTTCATGATATAACGTCTAAGGGAAGGGGTAGTGGATGTCATTACTAATTGTTTGGGATGGTGACGGGACGGTGCACAGCTCATTGGAAAGACAACGGAGCAATGAGATATGTAAGTTGACCTTTGTGGCCCATGTACATCTGATGTATGTCTCTGTTTCCCTCTTGTATTAGCTTGCTGGGTATTCTATCCACCTGTTGGGGATGAGGACACAGACACAGAGAACTTGGAACTTGTCCAAGGTCTCTGAGCCCAGACTTCCTGGCACTGAGTTTGCACTTGCTTTTTATTCTGTCTCCCAGATTCTAGAACACTGACTTGCCTCCAGACAGTGTGTGCTTTTTGTGTCACATGCATGAATTTTAACATGTGACACTTTGGTTCACACAGTCTAGATTTTTTCTTTCCAATACTGGGAATTGAGTACAGGGCTTTGTGCATGCTAGGTAAATACTTTGCCACTAAGACACATTTCCAGCCCTCAGTTCTTCCTGAAGCATACATTTTCCTGTCTTAGTGAGAAAACGTCCCTTCCAGTGGTGTATCTGGACACCCTGCTTCACTGAACAAGCCTTTCTCAGTCCTCACTGATGTTCTTTGTGAACTGACCGTTTGTGCCCCCAGTAAAGGCAAGCAAAGGGAAGTCCAGCAACCACTGGGGCACCAAGGAGACCTTGGGGTATCCACATCACCATTAAGCAGGTTGCTGTGTGCACAGTGCCTACCTTTCCCCTGATGCCACCTTTTTCTGGGGTCAAAGACCTTGGGCCTGGGGCTGTGAGTGTTGCCGACCCCACCCCTCCACCACTGCCCTGGCTGTGATAAGCAAGCCTCCTCCCCTGAAGTCTTCTCAGCCCTACGCTAGTGACAATGGGCTTCCCACTCAGAGCAGCCTAAGGACCTGTGACTACCTCTTTCCTAAGTCCCCCTCCTGCACCCAAGACCCCAAACTACCTCTGGTCACCTTCCAGGCTAGCATTTGGCAAATCCTGTAGTTATGTAGCTCCTGTTCACTGCCCTCCCCACAGGCTCTGCCAGGTCCACGATCTCATGGGTGCAACTCCTCCCTCCAAGATGCCAGCTGGTCAGGGCACAGACTTGCCAGGGTCCGGAGCCCACATCTGATGGGGGCATTTCAGCCAGTGGGGCAACAGGAGTGCCTGCTCACAGGCAGTCCCTAGCTTCAGACATGGTCACTCACTGTCTCCTTCAAACACCTCTGGCCTCTCTTGGGCTTCATCTCCTTGGTGGCAAACTTGGAAGTCCTTAAGTTGCCAGGCATGGGGATGGAGTGAGGCCCTCCTCCTCTCACCACTCTCCTCCACCCATTGCTCTGACCTTGGGCCTGGAGGTTCCTTGGTTGGCTGTGACCGTGCTCCTGCCACCCTGCGTGTCTACTCCAGATCAGACCCTACTCCAGGAGTCACTGGTGGGGACCCATGCTGGCCTGGCTTCCCTGTGTCCATTTCCTCATCTTCAAAGTGCAGATGAGAGTACATCTGCCTCATGGGGACAGGGAGACTCAATGGCTGCTTCCTGCCATTGGTGCTGGGCTGACTTGTGCCTGTGGTCAAGCCCTGTTCAGAGCTTCCACGCGTCCTCTTCTCCCTCAAACATCATCACCCTCCAAGAGATCAGCACCCCAGGCTCATCAACCTCCATTTGCCAGAAGAGAAAACTGAGGAGTGGTGAATTGCCCAGTGCTCTGCAGGGGCTGAAAGGGAGCAGGCCCTCACCCCCATCTGGCCAGTGACCAGGGTCCTGTCCTCTGGCCCATTGGTGTGTGCCATCATCCGTAGCTGAACTGAGCCACACAAGGAGAGGAACAAGGTTTCTCAGACTCCCACCTGCCCACTCCCTCTGGAGTAGAGACCCCAATGGGGCCTGATGCCAAGCCAAAGTCTTCCCATCTCTATGGAGTTCCTCGTGATTCCCTGGCAGAAAACTCTGCCTTTGTCCACTTGGGCCATCTAATGCTGACTAGTACAGCAGGGTCTTGGGGCAGTGATTCTCTGCTTCCTCTTTTACGTGGAAGCTTCTGGAGTGGGCCAAGGAAGGTCCAGATGAGTTCGCCAGTCCCTGACACTTCCTATGTCAGGAAGTACCTTGGCACTCCATGACTCCAAGGTACATAGTAGCCTCCAGCAGCCTCTTCTCTAGGGCTGGTTCAGGGAAGGCAGCGCATCCCTTCACCTACTCAACAGTCTAGCTGATGCTAAATCCCAGCAAGAAGCTGGAAGACCCCTAATTCTGTCCATCCTCCTGGTTCACCCCAGCTGCCTCCACTACATCCCATTACATTCTGTTCCCCAAACTGCCCCCATCTGCCAAGGGCCAATCAGACCCTTCTTCCCTTCATCCAGATGAAATAAGAATGGAATTTTTCAAAAAATTTTTTTGCTGAAGAACTAAGACCCTCTCATGCCCTTGGCTCTCCTGTACCTAGGTGAGCTCCAGGGAGTAGCTGTTCTCGTTAGAGAAAATTTCCTGCAGCTTCTAGAATCTAAGGAAGCTCCCTGTGGGAAGGGCAGTTGGAAAAGGTGGGGAGAAGCGTGACTGTGAATCCATTTCCTTTTAGAACCAAGACTCCAAACTGCCTGATCAAGATGTTGGGTGTCTCTGAGCCCCGAGTATTCACAGGCCTGGAGTGTGGCGTCCATGCTGGCAGAGGGGAGTCCTAACTCCATTTTCACAGAGCTGCTCAGTTTTCATTTCCACCAGACAGAGGTCTGGTTTCGACTGAGAAGCATGGAAGTCTTCCGTGTGGCTGCGTCCAGTCCTGCCAGGTGAGGGAGCTGGATCCTGGCACGGATTTGCCAAATGGGGCCCCTTCAATCTGAGTTACATCCACCAGTGGTCCCTCCCTTGGGTTTTCAGCTGGGGATCCCCGAGGGAAGATACCAAGGCTGGTGCACCCTGAGATCCTGTGGAGAGAAGCATCCACCCAGAGCCCTCTTCCCGCACCTTCGTTAGGTGTGGGTGGTGGTGCACTGCAGAGCAGAGAGGATGGCGTGGAGGGACGTCCCTGGGGATGTGGCACTCCCGGGAGGAGGACGCTGTAAGCCATGGTAGGAGCTCCCCGCTGTTCCCGCCTCGGCCGCTGGGGCTGAGTCCCTCCCAATGACTTCAGCTGGCCCTAAGGGGAGAGTGTCAGGAGGGGTGAACACCCAGGCAGGGGACTGTGAGCTTTGAGGACAGCTTGTCCCCGGAAGGAGGGAACTGGATTAGCACAGGGGTCTGACCACAGCCCACAGCCTGAGAGTGGAGGAAGGTGACGAGGGGTCTCTGACCCCTCCTACAGCCTACCCTGGCCACTTCAATCTGTACTCCCCGACCTGGGCCCTACCTGGGGCCATCATGCTCTGGTCCCCAAGAGAGGTGGTGATGAAGCATTGACCCCATTGTTGAACAGATAGTCGGTGGCAGGTGCTCCTTGCTCTTCTTGTGCCACTGAGACCAGATGGGAGCCCAGCCAGTGGCAGGCACCACCTTCTTGAACAACTCCAGGGGCCCAGGGTCAGTGTCCCCTGTACCACAGTCTCCAGGACCAGGCTGGAGCTCAGTGGTAGAGGCTTGAGCTCAGGAAGCTGAGGACATGGCTCAAGTCTTGTGGGAGTCTCTGTGTGTTGTTCCCTGACTCCCGAGGGCACCCAGCAGATGAGTTAACCAGGAGGAAATGAAAGTGGGAAGGGGAGAGCAGCTTTTTCCCTACCCAACCTCAGTCCACGCAGCAGAATGTGTGTCACAACTGCACATCTCCCGTGGCATCTTATGCCCCACGCACTTTGTGTCTGTCTCCTGGTCCATGTGCACATTTGTTACAATTAGGGTTCTTTCCTGTGTCTGCCATGGATCTAGTACACACCAGGCGCCTAATGAGTGCTGAGGCCAGAGAGGCTTCCTGGGCAAATAAGGTGACCCTTGGCCCTGGCTATACTTCTGTGAGCACTCCTATACCCATCTTTCCCCAGCCAGGCCTGACTATCCTTTTCCTCTGTCCTAGATCCTTTAATCTTCACAGTCACTGGAGAAATGTGGTACGGTCCCATCTCTACTGTCCAGAGAGGAATTGAGGAGACTCAGTTCTGCATAAAGACTATATTTAGAGTTTCTGTTGGGAAATCTGTTGATAGTCTGACACGTTTGCCTTTATATATGACTGGGAGCTTGTCTCTTCCAGCTTTCAGATGTTATAGTTAACATCTTAACTGTAATATGCCTTGGTGAAGTTCTTTTTGGTTTTATCTGTTCGGTGTTCTAAAAGTGGCCTGTACCTTGATGACCATCTCTTTCTCAAGATTTGGGAAATTTTCTACTATTATTTTATTGACTATGTTTTCTATGCCTTTAGCTTGCATCTCTTCCCCTTCCCCTACGCCTGTGATTTGAACGTTTGGTCCTTTAATGACATCCCAGAGTCAGGTGTTTGGAGAGGGGCTGTGTGCTATGTTTGGAGTTTGAAGATCTGGGCGGAATAGTGAGAACTGGGGCCTGGGTGTGGACAAGGGCCTCTGGGAAGGGAGGGGGACAAGGAGCCCTTGTTGTCATTCTCCTGGCTTTGGATTCCAAGCTGGGGCACTTCCCACTCTGATAACCTTCTCCTTTGGACAAATCCTCCTCAGAAAGAGCCAAAAGCATCATGATGGCTAATTACACAAATTAATGCAGTCCTTTCACGTCCATCCAAATAAAACTATGCAATCAGGCCAGCAGTCAGTGGGGGGCCTTTGTGCAGTGAGGAAAGGCAGGGTCCTGTTCCAGAGCTGCCTAGCAGGATCAGCAGCTGTCAGCAGCAGGAAGCCCTGGAGCACTGAGCTGAGGAGGGGATCATGCACCTGCTTCTGCTGGCTGAAGGGTTGGACCTACTCTCTGCCGTGTGAGCCATGGAGCCTCTGCTTACTTCTGCCCACTCTGAGGAGCTGACAGCCCTGGGGAAAACTGTGGTTTCTGACGTCAGGACCCTGGGCTGGTTGAGTGTCTCAGGCCTGTTAATTGGAGCCACAGTGGATGACATTAGGGATTCTGCCAGAGGAGGTTGTGAGTGATCCACAAGGAACATGAGGTGTCTTCTTTGCCTTTGAGCATCCAGTGTCTGAGGAGTCCTCCCCAGATTGCCCTTGGCCTGGATCTTGCCATCTCTGACACCCACAGATGCACTTCCTCCGTCACCTTGTGGAATCCAGAGAAGCTTCCTTCTGTTCATCTGATGGGATTCAAGTCAGAATTTCTATTTCCCACTGAAAGGCTCATACATGACCATATACTTAAAATGATGGGTTTTTAAAAAATAATTTTTGGCTAAAATTTTTTCTATGTTTTATGAGAAGATTTAAGGCTCTACAGATCAAATACTAACCCAGTCCCCATCACTGTTGGTCCCCTTGGTGTCCCTAAGTCTTCCTTTTGTCTCTTAAGGAGTTGGCTAGTTGCTGGTTATACTCCCAGCCACCTGGGACGGGGGATGCTGGTCCCCCTCTCTGACCTGTCCACACCAAACCCCTGGCCTAGATCCTCCCCGTCACCCTCACAAAGGGACTGGGGTCAATGATCCAAGGCCTCACCCACGGTCCTGAAGTCTCAGGCACAGGAGACAAATGAGGTCCAGGGCATGTAGATTCTAGGAGCAGGAAACAAGGCAGCAGATGGTGCTGAGGCTGTGAGGATCATGTGTTTAGGGGCCCTGTGACTGTCATGTGCCTTGTGGAGACAAGGCCAGCACTAATTATCTACTGGATTTGGGAGAGCGTTGATGATCCCAATCCTGAGAAGAACCAGCACCAGCAGGGGAAGCAAGCAGGAACCAGACCCTGGGGGCTGGTCCCACTCCAGCAGGGTGATTGCTGTCATTTTTAGAGCCCATCCTTAGTCATGACATGGTCATGCTATTTGTATGTGACTGGTCACCTCCTGAGTTCTGCCACTGTGGCCTCTGGCTTCTTTGTTTCCTAACCCTAAAGGTTTTGACTTGGTCATTCAGGTAACTTTTATCTTCTCCTGCTGGGTGGTTTGTGCAAAGCCCCTGATTAGAGCCTCTCCCTGGAAATATGTCACACTGGAGGACCTCTGCCCCAGCCCACCTGACTCCTTCTTCCAATGGTGGAGAGGGACCAGACTGTGCCCAAGATCCTCCTGCTCCTCCAGCCTGCACTTGGACCCTAACCAAGCCTGGCTCCTGCCTCTGCTCCCACCTCAGCTCCAGCCTCCCCTCTGTCCTACAGCCCTGCTCAGGGATGGCTCCCCTGCTCCAGCTTTTAAGCAAGGGGTACATAAGGCACTGGGCAGGAGGCATGCCTGTTCCACCATGAGGGTGGACCCATCTGCTGGCTCCCTTCACATTTGTCATAAATAATTTCAGTAAGTTGGAGTTCAGGATGAACATCACGTGAGTACCTTGCCCACAGGCCGCCCCTGCTCTGCTCCTGACGGTGGTATCCAACCCCAACCCTCACCTCTCGCGTGGTCCCTGAACTCAGCTGGCCATTCCTCATGGAATATTGCATGACTCTCCCATTATGTGCCAAGCAACCTCCAAAATCACGGGAGTGATGCTCACAGGGACCCTGAGCTGCACACAGGAGGCCCACAGTGCTCAGCTGCCGAGTCCTGTGCAGGTGCTCACTGTGACAACAGGAGCTTTCCAGAATAGGGCTACTCTCTCCTGGAGAAGCCTGGTGTGGGTGCCCTGCCTGATCGTTTCTGTTCAGAGACAGAGCCTTGGGGTCCTCTAGGATCTTTCTCTGGGTTTTGTGGTCAGTAATGAGGGCAGGTCCAGGATTCAGTAATGTGGGACATGAATTTAGAGAAACATTTGGAGATACAGGGGCACAGAGTGGCCTGCATGGTGGGAAAGGGTGGGTAGGCTGCCCGGGTGTCATTCTGGTACTGTGGGCTGATTGTCAGCTCTGTTCTTGGAAGGCTTCTCCCCTCTGGTCATCAGCTGGAGCACACAGGGAGGGGACATTTGATCTATGGCAAGTCAAGTCCAGCACTGTGGACTGCTGTTAAATATAAAGTGTGACCAGGAGGCTTTAGGCCTCATCTAAGGGACTAGTATAAGAACCTCGGAGAGTTTCAGAAGAACCAGCCTGGGCTGCCTGGGGTCTTGCTTGGGCCTGTGTTCCAGCAGGGTGCTGCATCTTAACCACCCACAGGTGCCCAAAGGGCCTTATATGCTGATTGAGGGAACCTCTGATGCTATTCTGCTTCCCTTGGCAGCCCCAGACTCCAAATTCTGGGAGACTAGGCTGGGTGTCCCAGGGACTCTGCACAAAGTGTTGAAGTGCCTGGGAAGTCTGGGGAGGAAGAGGACTTCACTTCTTGGGTCCCTTGAGTGGAGGCAGAGAACTAGCAGGGATTCAGGTGGAGAAACACGCTTGAATCCTGTTTTCCAGGAAACCCATTGGATGCATTCAGTTCAAGCTGCCCCTGTATGTAGGAGTTGAGCCTGGCACCTTCCTCACCTGTGAGTGACTCGATTAGAAATCTTTCTTTCAGCAGGATCTACATAAAGAGACATGGCTTGCGTTGCATGCCATCTACGTTTGCTTCTTGCTGGGGTAGAATCGTGGCATTGCCTACTTCGGGACTACATGAATATAAATACTACCAGATTTGGCGCTCATGGATGCGTTCCTTCCCCTTCTGAGTTCTGACAGGGTCTGCTACCTTCGTCTTCAGCTTCCTCCAGTCCCTACCGTAGGGAGCCATAACTGGGATTCCTTGACTCTCAGTGGGGAGGGATTTGAAAGCTCTTGATCTCTCTCCTCATTAGCTCTTGTGACCAATTCTAGTACTTGAGGCGCACGTCCACTATGGACCCACCCAGCCTTGGATCCTCCCTTCTCTCCTCGGTCAGCATGTGGTGTGGTCAGGCTCTGACCAGGGATCTGCTTGAGACCCATTTGCTCATGACATCGGGCAACATCTGGTGATGTGTTACTGTCATGGTGGCGGGGCTGGGGTGCTGGCAACCAGAGGATGGAGGTTAGAGCATCAGTCAACATCCTGCTGTGCACAAGATGCCCTCTATAGACAGTACTCTTTCCCAGAGGTCAGCAGTGCCCAGGTGGACACCCTGACCTTAACCTGTCTCTACCACTTACTTGTTAGAGCCACACCTCCATCCTGAGAACCTTAGCTCTTGCCTCTTTTTCTTACCTCTGCCAGAGTTTCCAGTGCTTCTGCTGCAAGGACCTGTCCTGATGTGGACTCCCACTGAGCTGCTGTCTCTCGTACTCTTGTCCAACATCCTTCTCCATCCTCCCCTGCCTCCCCACACTGCTCCCTTCTCTGGTCACACCTGCCGTCAGCCTCCTGGGAGGTTCTGGACCCATAAGGTCCCAGTGATGGTCATGGCCTGTGGGGGAGTGTTCAGGTTGGAGCAGGAAGACATGGACAGAAACACCCACTGTCCCCTCCTTCAGATTATGACTCTGGACCTCAGTGGCCCTTGGTGCTGCCCAGACCTCCAGGTGCCCCCAAGCCACTTCCAACCTCCCTCTCCTAGTTCAAATCTCATGTCCCTCCTCTCCTTCAGTCCTCCTTGATTTGATTCCAGTACAAGACAAACCTTTGCATCAAACAGGGCTCAGTGCAAGGTGAAGCCTCTGGTGTGCTGGGTGCCTTGGGCTGAACTTGGGGGTGATGTGCAAGTTGCCAGTCAGGAGAGGCCCTGGCTGCTCCCTCTGAGATCAGGTACCCCAGGAAGAGTCCAGAACCAAGGAGATACCTAGTAGCACCAGAGTTGCTGAGGACACACAGGGGACCCTCCCTCTCCAGAATGAGCATTTTGGGGACAAGTAATGGATGCTTATAGGCCAAGTTGGCAGATGGGGTCCTGCTAAGAGGTGGTGGAGGGCTGATTTTGGGAAAAGGATCCCTGACGAGTGGATCCCTTATCTTCTCACCTGTGCTCCTCCCGACTGTCAAACTCACAGAGGGACTGAGGAAGGGCAGGGTGTCCCTGAGTCCAGCACATGCCTATGCAGGAAATTCTGCATTGTGTTCTACTCTCCAGAACAGGACAGGTAGTTGTCTTTTCCTGAGGAGACTTAGGAGAAGAGAGTCTCCCAGGGGTCTGTCAACCCCACAGCTGGCCCATTCCCTCAGGTGGTTCACATCCCAAACAAGATACAAAAGGATTCCTCCTCGATGGCAGTTTTTGTTGGGGAGACCCTGTTGCTGGGTTTCCCTGGAGTGGAAGGCTGGAATTATCTCTGCGTCCTTGAGGAGCTGTCAGTCTCTGATCTGGAGTGAGCCTCTTTCCATTCCTCACATGGGCTGGGCACCCTGTCTTCCTACAACCATCTTCACCCCATCTGCCTGCATGTCCTAACCCGGAGACTGAACTAAATATTGTGAGGACCTTTAAGAGTTTGTGGTGAGCAAATTACCCAACACAGCAAGGTCATCCACCCTCATTATGAGAAGGGCTTTTTCCTTATTTCTCCTTTTTATCCATTATCCCACTCACCTGGAGCATGTACTTTCAACATTTCTTTCTTATAAAAAGGTGGCCACACAAATTGTATCCATTTTGTATCTATTTTTTGCATCTCATAACTCATCTGAAAATTTATTCTGTTCCTTGTGTCTTTCTGGGTCTACAGATCCCTGTGGGTTGGATAGAGATTCTTAGTGCATAAGAGGGAGTACTGTAGAGACTGCCAAGGAATGAGAGAGGAGCTAGGGACCCTGGCCTCCTCTGCACTCTGCAGACAGAACACTTGGTGCCAAGGGCACAAGAGCCCACATGTCCCAAGCCTCTGCTGCAATAAAGCTGGTCAATGTCCCTTGGCAGCATCACCCAGGGTCTAGTGGGAGTGGGCTCTGTTTTAATCAATTCTGGAGAAGATGCTCACATGTGACCACAGGAAGGAAGGACTTTTCATCGCATCCTTAGGTTCCCTACTCACAGGTGGCAGGCAAAACGCAGGGCTCTAGGGTGAATCACCTGCAAGCTGGGCAGGTAGAGACAGGGGCTGGGGAGGAGCCTGCATGGAAAGGGCAAGGCAGGGTCACAGCAGGCTTAGGGTGGGCTAGTGTGGGAGATTCCAGAGTCTGGGCTCCCAGGATGGTCCCTGGTGGTCTGGTACCTGGTGATGGATACCAGACCATCACCTGGGATACTCCCAGTTGTGAGTTCATAGAGAGGGGTGGGTGGGTAGGCTCTTCACATATGAAAGTCAGGTCTTGCAGGTGAGACTTTTACTGTCTCTAGGAATTACCTAACCTGGGAAGAGGGCCGGGCCCTCCAGGAGTTTCTAGGCCCAGAGGCTAGAGGACCAAAAATAAAGAAAATTAGAAAACAAAAACATGCATGTCAAAGGAAGACAAACTGGTCCTATCTCTCCACAGGAGAATCTCTGTTATGTGGTGCACAATTATTACATATGCTACAGTCTTCCCTCTGGTCACAGTTATTTACGTGCAAAATACACTCAACTCCTCCCTAGACCATCTGCCTATGGATCTGACTGGATTACTCAGGAAAGGGTGTTATCTGCCTGCGGACAAGATTCCGGGTCAGGCCCAGTGGCCCAGAGATGAGCAGTGAAAAGGCAGCTCGTCTGTCTCATAATTCCATGTGCAGAGGAAGCACTGGTATGGCAGGCACAGTGGACATTCCTGGAGAGTGGAATATACTGTGAGGTCAGGCTTGTGCTGACCTATTGACTGAACACAGCTCTACCTTGGGGTAGATCTGGTTCTGAGTTCTGTTATTTCTGTATTCTTTCCAGTTATCCTGTCCTTCTAGTCTTCTCCTCTGTTACCTGCTACTAATCCTTCATATTAAACTTTGCCTGCTCCCATCCCTGTGTCACCCCTGCCTCCTGACACTCCCAACTGTATTGGCCATGTCTTTTGTGTCCGTACATCTGGGGCCTTGTCACCCTGGAGGAACTGCCCGTCCCAGACCCAGCTAACTCCTAGAGATGTGAATGGCTTATCTGTGAGTGTGCCTGTCATCAGCAAACCACCAATCCACAGTCCATACCCCAACTACCTCCTTTATGGAGCTTTCCCACTCCAGACACCATCAACCTGCCCTCGTCACCCCCAGGGCCAGCACCTGACAACTAGGGGCTGCAGAGATCTCTGAAGTTGCCAGTCCTCAGCCTGCTTACCCTGCCTGGTCCATTCCTTCCTGTGGAAAACAGTCTGCTCATACCCACTGTCCCTCCCACTCCATCTGCCTGCAGATTTCTTTCTCCATGAGATGCTGGAAGCAGTCCTGACCTCTCACCCTCTTTGAATGAGCCCATGAGACTAGTTTCCAGGCAATCTCTTTTTTTTATTTTTTATTTTAGTGTAATGCCACTATCAAATTAATTTTATTTTCTTTTTTATTTATTTATTTTATTTTATTTATTTATTTTTTATTCATATGTGCATACAATGTTTGGGTCATTTCTCCCCCCTCCCCCCACCCCCTCACTTACCACCCACCCCACCCCCTCCCTCTCCCCCCCACACCCTCAATACCCAGCAGAAACTATTTTGCCCTTATCTCTAATTTTGTTGAAGAGAGAGTATAAGCAATAATAGGAAGGAACAAGGGTTTTTGCTGGTTGAGATAAGGACAGCTATACAGGGAGTTGACTCACATTGATTTCCTGTGCGTGGGTGTTACCTTCTAGGTTAATTCTTCTTTTTTTTTATGGTTTCATTTTGACATTTTTTAAATTGTTTTATTATTCATATGTGCATACAATGTTTGGGTCATTTCTCCCCCCTCCCCCCACCCCCTCACTTACCACCTACCCCACCCCCTCCCTCTCCCCCCCACACCCTCAATACCCAGCAGAAACTATTTTGCCCTTATTTCTAATTTTGTTGTAGAGAGAGTATAAGCAATAATAGGAAGGAACAAGAGTTTTTGCTGGTTGAGATAAGGATAGCTATACAGGGAGTTGACTCACATTAATTTCCTGGGGATGCAGATGCAGACAGCATGGTGGGCCATTACTGCCTCACCACAGGGGGAAATGGATAATCGATAGAGTTGGAAGTAAAGGAACAGGAAAACCTTAGGAAGTGACAAATTCTAAACAGAGTCTAGCAAGGGAGAATGATGGGGCAAAATCTTTACAGATGTCTGGGGAGGTCGCTCAAGGAAGTGAGTAGAATACTTTCACTGAGCTGTAACTCACATACCATAAACTTCAACCTCTGTAACTGTGTGATTCCCTGGTTCAATAAGCTCATATGGCTGCAAAACCACCCCCACTCTCTGATCCAGAACATTTTCATCACACTCCTCACGTCCGTTAGAGCTCACTCTCCCTCCTCCACCAGGTCCTGATGGCCACACTCTGCCTTCCATGTCAGTGGACTTGCCCGTTGTGGACACTGCACATAAATGGACCTTCACAGTATGTGACCTTTTGTGGCTGGCTACTTGCTTTTGACATGACGTTTAATGGTTTTACCATGTTGTAGCATGTGCTTCAGCTCCATTTGACTGAGTGACGTTGCATTAGATGGAGAATACCACACACCTTTTGTCCCCCATTCATCTTTGTTGGACATGTAAGTTGTTTTTACTTTGGGAGTATTACAACATTGCTATGAATATTCAGGTAGAAGGTTTTTTGTGAACCTATGTTTTCATTTCTCTCTGGCATTTTGCTGGGGGTAGAATTTCCGGGTCATATGTTTACCTCTTATAAACTGCCCAACTATTTTCTTTCCAAGCAGATGCACCATTTTATATTCCCAGCAGCAGTGTACAAGGCTGTAATTTCTCCACATCCTTGCCAACATTTGCTGTTGTCTGACTGTGTTTCTAGCCATCCTAGTGGGAGTCAAGTGGTATTCTACAGGAAGTCTGATCTGCATTTGTCTACTTACTAATAGTGCGAATGTTTCCTTGATCTTATTGACCATCCTTATATCTTCTCAGGAAAAATGTCTAGTGAATGCCTATTGAACTGTCCAGTTTGTAAAGAGCAATTTGATTTTTGTAATATTGAAGTGTAAGAGTTCTTTCTATATTGTCAGCATTACATACATCAGATGTGCAACTTGCAAGTATTTTTTCACAATCTGTATCTTGTTATTTCATTTCACAGGGTCCTTTTATGACCAAAAGTGTTGCATTTTGATTAAGTCCAATTCGTCCACTTTTTCTTCAGTTTCTTTTTCTTTGGTTGTCATATATAAGCATGTATTTTCAAAGACAAGGTCACGAAGCTGTACATTCTCTGAGTTTTACAGTTTCAGCTCACACATTGAGGTTTTGATTAGAGTTTTGCATGTGGGTGAAATCCAACTTCATTTTTCAGAGGTGGATGTCATTTGTCCCAGAGTCACTCCTTGTCACCCCTAGACTGTGGAGATCCACCCTCTGCCATTTGTCTGGCATTTTTCTGTCTGTTCACAAGGCTCTCTGCACATTTCTGGAGAGACAAGGTCTGTCTGGGTGTTTGTCTCACACGGTCTGTTCATGGCTGCTGCCTTCAATACCACCTACGTCTCCTTACTCAGCAACGCTGTCTTGCCCTCTCAGGTCCCTTCTCTGCCACAGTGTTCAAATTTCCTCTAGGCTTAGAATTGTGGTGACCATGGCTGCCCTCATCTGTTGCCCTCTCTCAGGGATCACAGTTGCACTGTGTGTGGCCCAATGTCTAAAAACAGTCATTTCACCTGTTCTGACCCAGTGTCCCTTTGTTTGTGATTGGTACAGCAGTTCATGCCCTGTCACTCTCTGACACCCAGACAGATGTCTTCTCAACGTCATTTCTAGCCTGGACTCTTGCAGTATCTTCTTAGCTCATTTTTATGCTTCTGTGTTTGTCCTTCCCCCAATCTGTCCTCAGTGCAGCCTGTTGAGTGACACTTCAAAAAGGCAAGTCCCATTCCGATTCTGGCAAAGTCACTGGAGTCTCCCAATTTCACTCATAAAAAGAGTTAAATTCCTCATGATGGCCCCAGCCCGTGGGTCCTGCTCTCTCAGTGCCCCTTTCTTTGACTAGTCCCCCCACCATCATATGCTCCAGACACTCAGCCCTCCAGGCTGTTCCTGGCACAGGCCAGGCTCCCTGTCCCCTATAGGCCTGTATTCTATGTTCCTTCAGCCTGGAATCCTTTTTTACCTGACTTTCATGGCTCATTTCCTCCGCTATCACCAATTCTGTGTTCCAATGTCACCTTGGAGAGGCTGACTTGGACCATTTCATTTAAAACACAAACACCCCTTGTCTCAACATTTCCCATTGAACTTGTTCCTCATCACACTTGTGACCCTTTAAAATAACATATAATTATATGAGCCAGTGTTCAATCAGGAGACAGAATCACACAATAGATCAAACAAGGAGAGTTTATACAATGAACAATGAACAATACAAGTGTAAAGAGAACTATAAGTACTATCTCAGGGTTTCAAGAGAACAGCTAAGGAAGAAATAATTTGGGGTAGGGCTCTTCTCTATAAAGCCAGGTTCAGACCTGATAAGGAGGTGAATTTGCAGTCCAAGGATGGAGGGATGTTGTCTGGGTTGCCAGGTCATGGTCAGTGCTGAGGGTAACATGTAGGGAAAAGGAGGTTGGCCAGCAGGAAGTCTCTCTTCCCTTCCAGAAGCAGGTAGGTGGGGACTGAGAAGTCCCCAAGACTCAATGGGAAATTCACTAGTGTGTGCCACTGTAGGAAGTCATCCATTAAGGCTCAGTGAGGTCAGTGTGAGTGAGGGCCTAGGATGTCCCCTACTTTGCAATTAATGAGATTTTGGATTTCAGATTTTCCTCTTTTGTAACGTATGCGTTTTATGCTATGAATTTCCTTCTTAGCCTTGATTTAGCTATGTATCACAAATACTTATATATTATATATTTTCATTCAGTCCAATGTATATTTTATTTACCTTGAGACTTCCTCTTTGACCTATGGATTGTTTAGAATTGTGGGGTTTTTTTTTTTGGTGGTACTGGGATTTGAACTCAGGGCTTTGCGCTCACAAAGCAGGTGCTCTAACACTTGAGTCATACCTCCAATCTGATTGTTTAGAATTGTGTTGTTCACGATGGGATTGGACTTTGAGCACATGATAAAAGTGAGAACACACAAGGGAGGGGTGAGGATAGGTAAGACACCCGAAACACTAGATAGCATTTGTTGCCCTTAAAGCAGAGAAACTAAAGCAGATACCTTAAAAGCAACTGAGGCCAATAGGAGAAAGGGACCAGGAACTAGAGAAAAGGTGAGATCAAGAAGAATTAACCTAGAAGGTAACACCCACGCACAGGAAATCAATGTGAGTCAACTCCGCTATCCTTATCTCAACCAGCAAAAACCCTTGTTCCTTCCTATTATGGCTTATACTCTCTCTTCAACAAAATTAGAAATAAGGGCAAAATAGTTTCTGCTGGGTATTGAGGGGGTGGGGGGAAGAGGGGGGGCGGGGTGGGTGGTAAGGGAGGGGGTGGGGGCAGGGGGGAGAAATGACCCAAGCCTTGTATGCACATATGAATAATAAAAGAAAACAAAAACAGAATTGTGTTGTTCAGTTTCCAAGTGTGTGGAGAGACTTCCCAATATATCTCTGTTGTTCTAGCATGACTGCCAGTGGTCAGAAGACACTTTCTGTATGGCTTCAATTCTTTTAAGTGTCTTTGAAGTTCATCTTATGACCCAGGATAGGATCTATCTTGTCATAGGCTCTGTGGATGTTGAAAGGACAGTGTCTCGCTGTGGTAGGGTGAGGGTCCTACAGATGTCAGTTAGATCACGTTGTTTGATGACATGGCTCAGTTCTTCAGCATCACTGTTGGTGACTGTCTACCTGTTCTCAATGCTGGGAGGGGGTGTTGACATCTCCAACCACAGTCGTGGATTTGTCTGTTTCTGCTTTCAGTTCCATGAGGTTGGCTTCACATACTGTGCAGCCCTGTTGCTTGGGGCATACATATTTAGGGTTTCTAAGTCTTATTTGTGGAGTGGCACATTTATCAATGTCCCTCTCTGTTCTTTTTTTCTGTTCTGATGTCTTTTTACCTAATATTTTAATCATGCTTTTGATTTCTTTTGATTAATGCCTGCATATTATATTTTCTCCATTTTGTTACTTTCAACTCATCTTTATTGCTATATTTGAAGCAAATTTTTTTTAGACAGCATACAGTTGGATCATGATTTTTAAGTCACTCTTCCAATCACTATCTTCTAATTCATATATTTAGGCCATTTATGTTTAATGTGATTATTAATCTATTAGAGATGTAACAGGGTTGCTATAAAAAAGTACTACACACTGAGATGCTAATGATGGTGTGACTTATAGCTCAGTGGTAGAGAGCTTCCTAGCATGCATGAGGTCCTGGCTCAATAATCAGCAGTGGAAAAAAGCCCCAGAAATTTACTTCTACTCAGCTATGGCCAGAAGTCTGAGATCTAGTGACATTTGGAAGGCAGAAAGTTTAATAAAAGGTATACCAGTGAGAAATACCCAGAGAGACCCAGTCCTCCTGAGGACCATCTGAGATAGGGTGGAACTTATCATTTCAGAGGGAAGAAGGAGCCCAGTCCGTTTATCCTACTGGTTGCTATCCCTATGAATTAGGAATGCATGTTAGTCTAGGTCAGTTTTTTCATTGCTGTGATAAATAGCTAGGAGACCAATTTAAAAGAAGGAAGGTTTTATTTTCATTCATGTTTTCAGTCCATGCTTGTTTGACCCCTTTGCTGTGGGGCAGAGTATTATGGCAGAGAGAGAGAAAAGACAGGAAGAGGCCAAGGCAGGATATGGCTCCAAAGACATATCAGCACTGACCTATTTCCTCCAGCTAGGCTCTACCCTCTAAAGTTTCCAAAACCTCCCACATATCACTAGCTGGGACTGAGCCTTCCACACAGGAGCCTGTGGGGGCACTTCACACGCAAACCACAACAGTACGCTGATTCATCTCACATCTGCTTTTCAAGGCTGTGTGTCGGGAAAACACAGAAGGGAGGATGCAGGTGCTTGAAGAGGGAAGCTGTGAACCCCATCAGTGTACTGGGAACTATCTACGACAGCTGAGGAGACTGAGAGGGTCAGTCATCAGCACCTCAGCCATAGTCCCCCCTGGCATGGACTCACTCATACTCCAAATAAATTTATTTGTGTAGCTGAGCTTTCAGAGTGGTAAGGGCCATAGTCAAATAATTAAACCTAGATGGTTAGGGGAGCAAGCTACAGTCCCACTGTTCATTTACTGACATTCATCTCAAGCTTCCTGTATGCCTTCTAGATGAGCCACAATCCCAGCTGCACATCCTCTGGCATGGTGCTGTTGGTGGTGTCATCAAAGTCTACGTATATGTGGATTTTGTATGAAACCCAAACACTGTCCCTAGAAATTAGCTGCACTGAGAGGCTGTGATCACCCTGAAACTCAGTAGCAAAGGGATGTGACCAAAAGGGTGAGAGCTATAGATGTAGAGTAGGGTCAGCACATCAGAACTACCACCAGAAGGGAATGGAGCCCTGCAGAGATATGCCTCAGGCTATGGAGCAATGGATTTGGGAAACCATTCCCCTTCTGTCGTACTATCTCCTAGTGGGGACCCTGGAGATCTCCCAGTGTCTACAGTGGGTTGACCCCAGCCTCCTTCCCTACTGTCTCCAGAGTCTATAGAGTACCCTCTATAGACTTTGACTTCATGTTTTAGCTTTTGTCACCACAATTTCCTGCCCCACCTCCTCCCAATGGTGTCCACTAAAACTTCAGCTTAACCGGTATCTAAGAAGATAGTTGGTAGAACTTGGTAGAGTTCTGCCTGCTGGGACAAAGGGCAAGAAGAGTGGATTACAGGAAACACCTGGAAATTTCCATCGACACAAAGCAGAGGATTCATGGTGGCAACCATGCTCTGTCAATCCTGTGTTACGTGTTGCTCCCCACCTGTCTCAAAGATTGAATTATTGTGCCAATGTCATAAGATGCTTTGATCAATAATTCACCAACAGGGAGTAAAGTCAAGGTTGTTTGGGGTACAGGCAAAAAGAATGGAAAACAGAAAATTCTCCCCTCCATGAAGACTCACTGATCTCTGGTCCTAAAGAGCATGATCCCCACCCTTTCCAGGTCCCACTCTCCCCACACCACCCCACTTCCATGCTGGGTTCAAGTACTGGCTGATGCCAGCACCTTCAGGACCACCCCAGGGTTTACTAGAGAGGGCTCATTAGTATTGTTTGTTGAGTATTTGATGCTGTCCAATCAGGCCAGAGAGGCACAAAGATGCCATTGTGGGGCCCCGGCACCTGCCTCCAGAGCCTGAGTCAGCTGGAAGGTGAACAGTAGGGTCAGGAGGGACAAGGCAAAGTTCTTACTTCCTTAGGGAAGGAGTGGGACTGATGCCAGCACAGAGGGCAACCAGGGAAGCCCAGCCACGAGTTCTGAACTCATACAGACACATGGCCTCCTTGTGCTTCTCCTGCCCATTTATACAAAGGGAATGGGATTTGCACCTACACTAGGGGCTCTGCGTGGTCAAAGCTGATGAGGGAGGGGAAGCCAGTGGGAAGTCAGAGGCTCCAGCAGAATGAAGTCAAGACAGTTGCCTGAGTGCGGGCTCACAACAGGCTGATGTGGTCCCTTGCCCTGAATCCCACACCAGGCTAGAAAGTGGGGAAGAAACCAATGTCCATGTAGTCTCCATTGTCTCAGGGCAGCCTGGGGCTCCAAGTGTCCTCTCAGCAGTTCTTCATCTTACCAAAGCAGCAGTAGAGGATCTAAGTCTCCTTGTTAGACATGAGCCCTGTTGGCTTAACAGAGGTGAACTAACTTGGCTTCTTCCTCTAGTGGACAAATATTCGTGACCCCAAAATTGTGGCTAAAACTATGCATGCAGCCCAGATGAAATTGTAACCATTGTGTGTGGGGGTGTCAAGCCCCTCCTTTTAGGGAACTTAAATTATACCTGAGGAGATGGCCGATGGACAAAGATAGGAAAGTGGAAGGAGACAGCTGAGAGTGTGATGTGCTATAAGAAAGTACAGCTGGCTTTGGGGTGCAGAACCAAGCAGGTTGGGGTGATGTTGCTCCCTAGTGTGGCCTGGGGTCTGCTCTGAGGAGGTGATATTTAAATTGACCCTGAGTCATAAAATACTGCCCCACCCTCAGGAAGACCTAGGATGTCGGGTCACAGACAGGGAAGGGCAGTGAGGGTGTCTCCCAGGGCAGGGGACTTGGGTTCAGAGGAATCAGTGGGACTGTCTGTGGTTCAGCTTTGTCCCTTCCTTGGCAGCAGGAGGTGAGACTCCTGTTTCTCAGTGAACTCGATTCAGGCCAGGCATGGACAGATGGAGGACAGAGTGGGGAGGGAGCATGAGGAAGCCAGGGCCCTTCCTCCCTGGCTCAAAGTGCTGACACCTGTGCCACCCCCATACTTGAATGAGGTGTCCCCTCCAGGTGGGCTGTTCTGTGAGCAGCACCATTGGGTGGTACAAACATGGACATATTGTGCGTCTTTCATCTTTAGTTGGCACTGAATTGCTATTCATCAGATCCCAAAAATAATAAAATCCACCTCCATGATGGGTGTGGATTTGGCCCTGACAGATGGACAGGAGGGGTGTGGTCAGTGTCAAGTGGGCACAGGCCACTGGCCACAGGGACATAAAGGGCACCTGTGAGGAGCCAGGACAGCCTCCTCCAGACACCACAGGTGACCTGCCTTGTCTGTGAGCACAGAGCCTAGAGATGAAGACTCTTCTCTTGACCACTGTGCTGCTCGGACTGGTGGCCACCCTGCAGGCCCAGGACTCCATTCCCTTGCTATCGGAGGAGAAGAATGTGAGGCTGGGTGGGGTGATGGGTAGGAGAAAGGTGTGATGGCAGACAGTGGTGGACCTGAGCACTGTTTCAGTCTGAGAGTCAGCTGGGTTCTGACTCTGCAGTCTAGCCTGGAGTGGTCAGAGTTCAGGGGTCTCTGTTGTTCCCCGGCAGACACAGACCCTCCTAGGCACAGGGCTGGAGCAATGGCACAGGTTTGGCTCAGGGTCCTGTTGTATCAAAAGGCCTCACAGAGGAGGACCTTAGGAGTGAGGACTTACCTGGTCTGGGGCCTGCACACCAAAGGGGACTTATTCTTGGAGGACAGACCCCTGTGACTCCTCTGGGGGCTGGGAGCTGGGAGTCCTGGGCTCTCTTTTCTGGGCACAGGGATGTGGTCGTGTGGGGGCTCAGTACGTCTCTAGAAGTCATAGCCTGGGCTCTGGAAATGCCTGTCTAGGCTGCAGGCTGTGTGTTGGGGATTTAGGGTGAGAATCTGAGTGGGCAGTGATGGTCTCATGGTGTGACCTGTTCCAGCTTGCAGGGACTTGGTATATGAAGGCCATAGTGACCAATAACAAACAGATAGACAAGAATAAGGCGTGGATGGCGTATCCCATTACAGTGACAGATTTGGAGGGTGAGCACTTTGAGGTCACAGTCACCATCATGTGAGTGTTCCCCGCAGCGGGTCTTCCCAGTCCAACTATTTTCCCCTTCCCACATTTTGGGGGTTGGTAACCCAAAGTTCCCTGACTTTGAGAGAACACAGACCCAGACAATATCAAAAAGCTCAGGCAGGGGTAGGGTGAAATTTTCAAGGATACCTGCTCAGGGCTGATGCACCAGGTGAACTGGGCAGGGCTCAGTTACGTGTCCTAAGAGCAGCTTCCTATGGGCACTCTGTTTTCCAGATATAAGGGTCGGTGTCGCAACAAGAAACTTCTGATACATACTGAGGATTCCAGAAAATTCAGGCATGGTGAGTCTGGGCTGGCAGGGCCTGAGCTCTGGAGACAGGAGGGCTCCCGCCCTGTCTACCTCCTAGAGGGGCTACCTCTCCCTTCCCAGGTGCCTTGTGCTCCTGACACTAGATACCAGGTATCACAGGCTTGTCCACAGCAGGGATGGACCAGGCCATGCCTCCCTCTGAGTGGTCCTAGTTATTGATCCACAGGGAAACTGAGGCCTACGGGTCTGCAAAGCAAGGCAGGATATAGGTAGGGACTGGGACCAAGCTCCCACCTTGAGCTGCTTAACCATCTGGACTCCCGGCTGGGTTGGCACCTTCCTGGGGATGGGGAACTCATGTCCAGCAACAGGAGGATCCTAGAGTGACAGAGGCCACAGCAAGGCCTGGGCTTAGACTGGCTTGGTCTCCTGGTGACCACCTAAATGTTCATAGTGCTCCTTAATGAGATCTTGGATGCTTTCTCGAGAACAAAGATGCTAAAAAGCCATTTTCTCTGTTCATCTATAGCTCAGGGCAAGGAGCTTTTATTCATCAAGAAGCTGTCAGTGAAGGACCACGTCATCTTTTACTGTGAAGGCTCTCACCAAGGGAAAATATTCCGTATGGGAATGCTCATGGGTGAGGGTCCACCTGAGATCCCCTGTCTCCTGCCAGAAGCCAGGGGCAGCAGCAGCTGCACCCTGGCACTGGGAGGCTAAGAAGCTGCTGGCTGGCTTCTGGGTGCTGCTTGGGGCGTCCAAGCTCTGAAGAAGGAAGTGAGTCGTCAGGCAGGGACTGTCAAAGACAGGAACTGACATGGCCCTCAGAGACTTGACCACTCAGGAGGGGTTCCAGCTGTTAAGAGCCACTTCCTTTGAGCTAAGGCATGGGAAGAGTCACCATGAAGATGGGAGAACCCCGACAGAGGTTCTCATGGGGCAGAGACCCTCAAGGACCAGGGGCTATCCAGTGTCCCTGACAAGCAGAGTTCTTCCAGGTCAGGGGTGTGAACCTGGTGGCCTGCTCAGGAGTAGCCTGGCTCCTGAAGGTCTCTCAGTGGCTGAGGGTGTCCCCGCTCCAGAGCTCCTCGTCTACTGTGTGGCCACCGTCCCCTCCTTCCTGTCCCTGGTGCTGGCTGGTGCTTGTGTCCTTGTGTCACCAGTTCCATATGGAGCCTTCACCCCTCTGCTCACCTGATCACTCCCCCACAGGGAGGAACCCCAAGGAAAACTCACAGGCCCTGGAAGAGTTTAAGAAATTTACTTGGAGCAAGGGACTCTTGCAGGAGAACATCTTCATACTGAAGCAGAAGGGTGAGGGTCTTCTGTGCACATCCCTCCCCTGAGTCCTTTTGATGTTCTTTCATGTACCCTGTCCTCTCACAGGGACATTGGGGGCCCTGCTTTGTGTTTTGGTCATGGGAGGGTCTGAGTTGTGGATGTGATGGAGGCTGGGTCTTTGCCCAGAACATTTTCTCACCCCTGGGTTTTTCTCCATTTCCGTAGAACCCTGTGTCCCTGAGCACTACTAAGGTAAGTGACCCTCTGGGAGGACAGTGGAGAATTTCAGAGACCTGGGCTCTGTTTTTTGAGGGTCCATTTGCTATAGCCCTGATTCCATCCAATAGGCAGGAGAGACCCAGGGCCTGACCAGACAAGAGTGGTCACCACAGGAGCTGACAGAGTGTGATTCCCGGAACATTTGGAAAGTCCTTTCTTTAACCAGCAACCTTTCATGAGAGCCTGTTTGGAGGCTGAAGCGAGGGAGCGCAGTTTCTCATATAACCTTGAATGAAGAATAGTCCTCCTCTATCAGGAAAGGTTGTCCTCTTGAATTGAGCACATAGGTCAGGAGGGACAGCCATGGAGCAATAAGGGAAGAAGGGGACATCCACCTAGCCAACCAGATCAGCTGAATCAACTTTGGTGCTCAATGTGACAGATGTGACAACCAGATCACCCTCGCATTCCAATGTCCTTTCTTTTATCAACATCCTCCCCAAGGTTCTACTTGGTCTAATACCACACCCCAAATACCTACCATGGATGCCCAGAGACCTGGCTGGTCATGAAGAGGCAGGGGTGGCTCTTGGGTCCACAGCTGCCCAGCAGGCAGTGCATGGCACAGAAGCTTGGGAAAGGCAATCTTTGGCCCCAGTTGTCCCCTGTGCAGCTCCTGCTGGCTGCTGCTCCCATGGAAGGGAATTCATCTCTGCTGCTCTTCTATCACAACAGCCACCCAGGTTTACACCTCCTGAGCTAACCCTGCTTCCAGCACAGAGCTGGGACCTCCCTGCACTACCTCTCCTGCCTGGACCACCCTCATGCTTAGACTACCCATCTTCCTTACACCATCTCTCCTGCCTTAGCCCTCTGCCCCCGCCCCAACCCTGCCTCACTTCAAATAAAGTGCTTCAGCAGATGCTCTGGGCTCAGCATATCTGTGGAGGGACCTTGGGTTGGTTCCCTAAGATCTCTGATAGGATAGGGAGCCATGGGGAGATGTTGGACCCAGCAGGGTCTAGACCCCAAGGTGATGGGGCCCAGGTGATCAGGTGATGTCCTAAAGGTTCCTCTGATGATCCTCTACCACAAGTGGCTTTGGAAGATATGGGGCCCTGGGCAGAAGCATGTGGGAAGTGACTGTAGAGGCTAGGACAGGAGACATGGTGTCAGGACTGCAGGCAGTATGCAGGTCTCTGGCTCAGCTCCTGCCCCAGTGGGACTGTGTGGGATCCTAGGAGGAGCCCAACTTTGAGCAGCATGGTCTCAGTGGCAGAGGTAGAGGGAGGGTTACCAGATCCTCATTCTTCACTCCTCAATCAAAATCAAGCTGATCACAACCTCCATAGGTCCTTGTCCCCATCTTGGCTCTCCTATGGTTTGTCCAGGGGCCAGGGTCTGTGCAGATAGTGACCCACATGTATATGGAGGGCCACAGGGACAGAGGAGAGGCTCTGTACCCCAGATGATTAATTTGTCCCCAAACCAGAAATTCCAAAAGGAATGTGGGTTCCCAGAGGACAAGTCTACAAATTGTCCGTCTTTCCCTGAGTAGACCGTTGATTGCTCAGGCAGGTGACCACCAGCTCAGGGACCCTCCAGTCTTACTCCCACCTTGACCTGGCATCTTCTCCTTGCTCCTTTCCTGCCTTGGCCTAGTTTTTGTTTGGAGCCACTGTGTTTTCCTAAAATAGAGCCAACCCAGCAGGCACAAGGTACAGCCCAGGGTAGCCTGGACACATTGGAGGCCCCTACAAAAACAGTGGGCACAGTGCGTCTCCTTATTGTCCAGGACTAAAGTAAGTTGCAGAAGGGTCAAAGACCTCCATGTGAAAATTTAAGAAATTAAATCATCTTGGGGTAGAAAAGGATTCTCAGAGCATCTAAGCAAGAGGGGGAAAAAAAACCCAGCTGAGAAGATGGAGATTTGATTCGGGAGTGTTGAACACAGGTATAGAAATCACCGAAGGGTGAGGGCCCATGATGCCCATGTGGACAGCCTATCCTGGGCACCCCTGTCCAGCACCCCTGCCCCATCTGCCATGTACCTTCATCTTCTGGTGAATGACAACACCTCCTTCCCCACATCCCAACCTGGTCCACAGGTCAGTCCAGCTTCCCTGGACACCTGCCATGGGTGGTCCAAGGACGAATGTCAGACCAGGCACCTCTGGCTGCTGGAATCTCAACCCCAAGCTTGGAGACCCCAGTGGTGCCCAGGCAGACCTGGATTACTCTGGCCCCACCTTGGTCTCTGTTCCTCAGCCCCTGCAGCACCTGAGAGGTCACCTGTCCCCACCCTTTTATCACCTCCCATTCCACACCCACAGGCTCTCCCATCACTTCAGCCAGAGACTGTTTCCATTGCTGTAACCCTTGGTCCCCTCAGAGGCACCCAATGTCTGAATATTTCTTTTTCTTCATATGTTAATGGATTTCATCCATTCATATGGATATATATATACAATGAACTTGGGTCATATTCACCCCATTGCCCTCTTTTGTCTCCCCTGCCCTCTCCTAGATGTCCTCTTCTTCCCAAATAGTCCCCCTTCTACTTTCATGCCCTCTTTTTAAAAATTCAGATCATACTATGAAAGAAATTTTGAGGTATTTGTCTTTCTAAGTCTGGCTTGTTTCTCTTAACGTGATGATCTCCAGTTCCAGCCATTTTTCTTCAGTGGACATGATTTCATTCTTCGTTATGGCTGAATAATACTCCATAGGGTCTACATATCGTGTTTTCTTTATCCATTCATTTGTTGATCACCTGGGTTTGATTTCCATAGCTTGGCTGCAGTAATCATGGGTGTGCAGGTGTCTCTGTTGCATGCTGGCTTACATTCCTTCGGGTGTGTACCCAGGAGTGGTATAGCTGGATCATGTGATAGCTCTAATTTTAGTTTTTTGAGGAACCTCCACACTGATTTTCATAGCTGTTGCATTAATTTACCTTCACACTAACCGTGTGTGCAGGGCTCCTTTCCCCCATGCCCTCACCAGCATTTGTTGTTTGCTTTCTTGATGATCGACATTCTGACAGGGTGAAAGGGAATCTCAGTGTGGTCATGATGTTTATTTCCCTGGTGGCTGAGGATGGTGAACATTTCTTCATGTGTGTATTACCATTTGTGATTCTTTTCAGAACTGTCTCCAATTCATTTGTTCATTTATTAACTGGGTTATTTGTTCTTTTGGTGTTTAACTTTTTCAGTTCTTTATATATTCTGTATATGAATCCCCTTTCAATAGCTGGCAAAAATTTTCTCCAACTCTGTTGACTTCCTCATCACTCTGTAATTGTTTCCTTATCGATGGAGAAACTTTTTAATTTGATGCAATCCCATTTATCAATTCTGGCTATTAATCTTGAGCTTCTGGAGTCCTGTTCAGAAAGATTTTGTGTGTGCGTATGTCTTGAAGTGTTTTCCCTCTATTTTCCCCTAGCAGTTTCAAAGTTCTGGTCTTACTTTTTTTTTGGTGGTGGTACTGGGGTTTGAACTCAGGGCCTTATACTTGCTAGGCAGGCGCTCTACCACTTGAGCTACTCCACCAGCCTTTTTTTGTGTTGAGTATTTTCTAAGATTGGTTATCATAAAATATTTGCTCCAGCTTCAAACCATGATCCTCCTAATCTCTGCCTCTTGAGTAGGTAGCATTACAGGCATGAGCCACTGGTGCCTGGCATTTTGAGTTGATTTTTGTGCAAAGTGAGAGATAAGAACAAATTTCAGTCTTCCACACGTGGAGATACAGTTTTCCTAGCACCATTTATTGAAGAAGCTGCCTTTTTTTCCAACATAGTTTTGATACCTCTGTCAAAAAATCAGGTGGAATTAGGTGACTGTAGCTGAGTGGATTTATTTCTTGGTTCCCTATGCTATTCCACTGGTCCATTTGTCTGTTGTGTACCGGTATCATGCTTTTTTGTTCCTGTGGCTCTGCAGTATAATTTGAAGTTAGGTTCTGTGGCATCTGTAGCATTGCTCTTTCAGCTCAGAATTAGATTGACTGTTTCTGGTCTTTTGTGCTTCCATGTGAATTGTAAGCCTTGTTTTTTCTATTTCTGTGAAGAATCATCATTGGAGTTTTGATGGGAATTCCATTGACTCTATAGATCGCTTTTGATAACGAAGTCATTTCCATAATATCAATTCTGCCTATCCATGAACATGGGACGACTTTCTGCCGTTTAGTGTCTTCTTTAATTTCTTTCTTCAGTGTTTATAGTTTTCATTGTAGAAGTCTTTTGTGTCTTTCATTAGGTTTAGTCCTAGATATTTTTAGGCCATTGTGAATAGAATTGTTTTCCTGATTTCTTTTTTGGCATCCTTGTTATTGGCGTGGAGAAAAGCTCCTAATTTGCTATGCTGATTTTGAATCCTGCTACTTTTCTAAAGTGTTTATCAGATCTCAGATCTAAGAGTTTTCTTGTGGAGTCTTGGGGTAGTGTAGGATTATATTTCTGCAAATAGGGATAATTTGAGTTCTTCTTTTTCTATTGGTATTCCTTTAATTTTTCTTTCTTTATTGCTCTAGCTAAAAATTTCAGTGCTATGTTGAATAAATGTGCAGACAACTGCTATACTTGTCTCATTCATGAATTTAGAGGGAATGCTTTCAGTTTCTCTCCATTCAGTGTAATGTTGGTTATAGGTTTGTTGCACAAAACCTTCATGAGGTTGAGGTATGGTCCTTTTATTCCTAGTTTCTTCAGGACTTCTAACATGAAGGGATGTTGAATTTTGTTAAAGGCTTTCTGTGATTCTTTTGAGATGATCGTGTGATTTCCCCCCTTGGTTCTGTTTAAGTACTGTATTATATTTATTGGTTTATGTATGTTGAACCACCCTGGCATTCCTGGAGTGAAACCGATTTGATCAGGGAGTAAAGTCTGTTTAATGTAATATGCTGTTGAACTTGGTTTCCAAATACTTCATAGAGGATTTTTACATATAGTCATCATGGATATTGGTCTATAGTTTTCTTTTTGAAATGTTTTTATTAGCATATACTAGTTGTCTGGGGGAGGGGGATTACTGCCACATTTCCATATATGTTTACAATGTGCCTTGGTTCGAGTCACCCCTCTATCATTCTCTCTTAGCCCTCTCCTCCCTACTTAAAATATATGAAGAACCTCAATGTTATTCCTCCTCCTTCACCCTCTCCACTTCCCTCTCCCTCTCACTAGTACCCACCCCCTGACCCCTGCAGGCACATGGGGGGAGCTGAAGATCATCATGTTAAGTGGATTAAGCTGCATTCAGAAAACAAAGACCACAGTTTTCTTTCATATGTGGAGGATAGATCCAAAAGACAAATGCATATATAAACATGATCATGTATACATAGATATGTGGAGAAAGAAAGAGAGAGAGAGAGAGAACATGTCTGTAACAATGGGACTATTTGAGAGGACTAGGAAAAGGAGAGGAACAATATCAAAATATATTTCATCTGTGTAGAAAGGTGACACAACTAAGCTCACTGAAAGCTGCTGAGTAATAAAGGATGGGGGGCAGGTAAGGGGGAGTAATAGAGGGGGTTAATCTGATTAAATATAGGTTTTGTGTGTGTGTCATCTGGTTTTGATATCTGGGTAATACTGGCTGTATAGAATAAATTTGGCAGTATTTCTTCCCTTTTTATTTTATGACATAGTTTCTGGAGCAATGGTGTCAGTTCTTGAAAGTTCCTATAGAATTCAGCAGTGAGTCCATCTGGCCCTGGACTGTTCTTTGTTGGGAGACTTTTCATTATAGCTTCAATCTGTTTGCTAGACATGGGTCTGCCTAGGTTATTTATTTCATCTTCAATTTTAGTAGGTCATATGTGTCTAGAAATTTATCCATTTCTTTAGATTTTCTAATTTACTGTGATTAAGTTTTAAAATATTCCCTAGTGGTTCTCTGGATTTCAGTGATATCTGTTGTAATAGCCCCCTTTTATCACTAATTTTATTAACTTGGGTCCTCTCTTTTGGTTAGCTTGGCTATAGGTTTGTCAATCTTATTTGTCTTTTTCAAAGAACCAGCTCTTTGTTTCATTGACCCTTGGCATTGTCCTTTTAGTTTCTTTTCCATTAATTTCTACCCTGATTCTTATTTCTTTCAATCTACTAATTTGCAGTTTGGCTTGTTCTTGCTTTTCTAAGCTCTTGAAGTGCAACATTAGGTTATTTATTTGTGATCTGTCTGACTTTTTAACATAGGTATTCATAGGTATAAACTTCCATCTTAGAGCAGTCTTTGCTATATCCTGAAGGTTCTGGTAAGTCATGTTTCATTTCATTTTATTTTAACATTTTTAAAATTTCCTTTCTGATTTGTTCAGTGACTCACTGTTCATTGAAAGGAGATCTTTCAATCTCCATGTGGTTGTATAGTTTCTGTTCTCTTGCTATTGATTTTTATTCTATTATGGTATAAGATATAAGAAATTATTTGATTTTTTGTATGTGTTAAGACTTGCTTATTGCCTAACATGTCATCTATTTTGGAGAAAGTTCTATGGGGTGTTGAGAAAAATTTGTATTCTATAGCATTGGACAAAATGTTCTATAGATGTCTATTAAGTCTTTTTGATCTACAGTGCAGTGTAACTTTGAAGTTTCTTTGTGGGTTTTTGTCTTGATGAGGAGAGTGGGGTATTGAAGTCACCCATGATCATTGTGTCTGGACCCAGCTGTCCATTGATGTCCAGTAGTGTTTGTTTTATTAAATTGGGTTCACAAACAATGCATATATATTTACAATTGTTATATCATCTTAACATTGTTCTCTTTATTAATATTTAGTGACCTTCTTTATCCCTCCTTGATTAATTTGGGCTCAAAGTTTGCTTTGTCAGATATGAGTATAGCTACTCCTGCTTGCTTTCAAGTTTCATTTGCTTGGAATGTCATTTTCCATCCTTGCACTTTGGTTCTGTATGGGTCTTTGCCAGTGAGTTGAGCTTCTTATAGACAGTAAATAGTTGAATCTTGTTTTCTTAATCCATTCAACCAGTCTGTGTCTTTTAATTGGAGTATTAAGTCTGTTTACATTTAGAGTTAATATTGATAGGGATATACTAACTTCTTTGTTTTTCATCTTAGAGGTTTTCTGTGCTAGTGATGTTTGATTATTTCCTGCTTCTTATTGGCTTATCTATCATCCTAAGCTCTCATGCTTGTGTATATCTCTCTTCCTCTTTTGTGTGTAGTTTCCACTGAAGTGTCTTCTGCAGAGATAGCTTACTGATCATGATATGCTTTAATTTATGCTTATCATGGAAAGTATTTCTACTTCAAGATTAAAGGGTAGGGCTGGTAGAGTAGCTTAAGTGGTAGAGCACTTGCCCAGTAAGCATAAGGCCGTAAATTTAAACCCAGTATTCGCCACCCCCCCTGCCAAAAAAAAAGATTAAAGGACAACTTTGATGGGTATAGTGTTGGCTGGAAGTTACTTTGTTTCAAGACCTGATACATCAAGTCATGCTCTCCTAGTCTTTAGGCTTCCTGCCAAGAGTGCTGTCCTTATTCTGATAAGGTTGCAGTTGAGTTGTAAGAAGCTCGGCACTTCTCTTGCACAGTTTGCAGTGTTCTTTCTTAGTTCTGAATCTTGGCACTTTAACTGAAGTATAATGTTGGGGAGTTATTTTCTGTTCATGTCAGGGGTTCTAAATGCCTCATGTATTTGATGTCCATTTCTTTCCTAGATTTGGGGAAATTTCTGTTATAATTCCACTAAATACATTTTTTCTACCTTGAGGCTGTATCTTGACCCACTCTTTTACAACACAGATTTATAGGTTTGGTCTTTTAATAATGTCCCAGAGGTGCTGGATGCTGTGGCCATAATTGATTATTTCTTTATTTGGCTATTTGGTTGTAATAATTCCTCAATCTTGTTTTCAATCTCTGGTATTCTTTCTTCTCCTTGGTCTAGCCTACTTATCATATTTTTCACTGGGTCTTTTATTTGATTTATTGATCTGTTCATTTCCAAGATTTCTATGTTTTTTTCCCTCAGAATCTCTGCCAAATTTCTTTTCTAAGTTGGATTTCTCATCCAACTTATTGACTTTCTTGTCCAGGTCTTAAATTGACTTCTTTACTTCATTTGTCTCCTTATTTGAATCCTATTTGAGGTTGTTTATCATTTTTAAATAAAACCTTTGAATTCTTTGGCATTTCAACTTTTTGTTTATCTTTGGATTCAGTTACTGAGGAGTTGTAAATTTCTGGAAGAGTCATGCCATCTTGCCTTTTCATGTTCTTGTTTCTATAAGCTGTGATTTGCACATCTGTTGGGATGGATGACTATTCCAATTTTATTCAGGGTCTTTTTAGAGCATCCTTCTTTCTAGGATTGAATCCCCAGTACCACTCAGAAAGGTTTCCCCTTCCTGCCAGACTGAGGACTGGACCGTCAAGTGTCAGTTGTCAGCTTCCAGGCTCAATTCACTTTAGAAGCTTCCCTTCTTTACATAACCAGAGTTGCTGCTGGGCCCAGTAACCTTTTTGGCCTATGGTTTGGTCCACTCCACAGGCCTCCCAGTTTGTGCACTGGGGATGGCCTCCAAGTGTGTTGGATAGTAGGAAAAGTCAACAGAGCACTGATATCTGCACTGAGGGTAGAAGGAGCTGAGGGAAACTAGCATTCTTCCTGCTGATCTCAGAGCTGTCACATCCCTCTCTCACACCTTCCTATTACAGGTCACTACCATTTGTGTCCAGGGGCACCTAGAGCCCACCCAGTGGTCTGATCAGGCAAAGCTGGCCCTTTCATGTGGACCAGTAACAGCTCCCACTCCCAGTCTTCTGTCCAGATGGATGTGGCCCCTCCTTCAGCAGCAGGCACATTGCACTTGGTTGGCTTCTCTATCCTTCAAGTGGAGCCAATTCACCCATGCTGTGTCCTTGCATCCTTGGATGGCCAGGAGCAGAGGGTGAGTACCTGCCATTTCCTTTGAAGGACCTTCCTTCATGTCCAGTCTTCCCCGTCCTGCCTCCAGCCTCCTATGAGGCTGGGGGATGTCCAGGGCCAGCTCATCCACCAGCAACTCCTCCTTCTTAACTCTGACCATATCCACAGCACCACGCACATCCTCATGTGCTCTACCTCACTGTGCTGCACCTGCCACTCCTCCCCATCACCCTCCATTCAGTGACAGGAGAAGAGGGCCTGACTCTGCAAGCTTCAAACAGCCCCTAATTGTCCCAGATAACCCTGCCCCAAGCTTTTCTGGATGACTGTACCCCTCTGTTTCTACTTCAGATGTCCCCGGTCAGGTCTGAAATGAGCCCATTTCCTGCCTGCAACTGTCAGGGTGGCCAGCCCAGTGCACCCGCACAGGCCAGCATGAAAAAACCTGTGGTTAGCAGGCAGGACATCCTTTAGTCTATATAAGAAGCACTCCTCTCATCCTCACTGGGTCTGTCTGTGTGTTATTCCACATTGTGTTCAGCATAAGCCCTAATAATGCCTCTTTTAGATGATTTTATTTACCTATTTGTGATTTCTATCTTGAGCATAGCAGACTGAGCTGGTTGCACTACAAGCTAGTAACACTAAAGACTATTGACACAGAAAATGATCAGAAACCAAGGCTGGTAACATTGAGAGTGGTTAGCAGCCAGAGAACTCCTGGGAGATGCTAGCTCCAGCTGTTCGCAGAGCTCCAAAGAGCTGGTGGCTGCTGACTTCAGAGAGCAGTGGGGAGAGCTGCTCAAAGTAGGTACTGACAGCTTCTGGCACTCAGAGCTCAAGTTGTGTCAACAGAAGTTGGACATGGATCTTGGTGCATGCGTGTGTAAGATGGGGTGCACTCTAGAGTAAACACTGCTCTCCTTCCTGGGTGACCCCACCTGGGATACAGGGTCTTTAGTACATGGCCACAGCAGTATTAGTGCTAGGATTTCAAGATACATTTGTTGTCCTTGTTCCCTGCTGGTAAGAGTCCTCTTTCTTTCCATATGGCTCCATGAGCATGTACTAACATTAAGGCATATTTTGACTCACTATGTGTGTTCACTTTTTTATCCTTTGAGAGATGCATTTATTTAGTCAGAGTGATTGGCTCAGGTTTTTGGGCTAACATCCCTGGAAGCAAGTCTGCTGCCTCCATTATCTGGGGTCCGGCAACCGCTTCTGTCAGTGAATAGATTGCACTCTGGTTCCTAAATAGGCTGTTTGGATAGGTACAACCTCCTGTATTACACAGTCTCAAGAACCCTTAAACAATTATGATCAATGGTTCATGTTCTTGAGCCAGGAGAAGGTCCCAGGATTTAAAATAGATATGGTCCTTAAATTGACAATTGGACTACCCAGTAGGATGACCTGATATTTTCTCATTCTACCAGCAGTCAGCCAATGATCTCTCTTCTGTTCTAGAAGGAACAGAACTTGATGTGGCACATATATCACAATGGGCAGCTCCAATGTAAAACTTTCAGCCTCTTGGAGTAGGTTACAGGTGGCAGCAACAACCCATAAACAGTGGGGCCAGCCTCGAATGGTGTTGTCAAATTGTTTTGAGAGGTAAGTGACAGGTCATGGGAGAGCCCCCCGCCCCGGTATCTACAGGAGGACTCCAAGGGCCAGACCTTTCCTTTAATATACATACAATGTTTTTTTCATTTTTCTTTTATTATTCATATGTGCATACAAGGCTTGGTTCATTTCTCCCCCCTGCCCCCACCCCCTCCCTTACCACCCACTCCACCCCCTCCCGCTCCCCCCCTCAATACCCAGCAGAAACTATTTTGCCCTTATCTCTAATTTTGTTGTAGAGAGAGTATAAGCAATAATAGGAAGGAACAAGGGGTTTTGCTGGTTGAGATAAGGATAGCTATACAGGGCATTGACTCACATTGATTTCCTGTGCGTGGGTGTTACCTTCTAGGTTAATTCTTTTTGATCTAACCTTTTCTCTAGTTCCTGGTCCCCTTTTCCTATTGGCCTCAGTTGCTTTAAGGTATCTGCTTTAGTTTCTCTGCATTAAGGGCAACAAATGCTAGCTAGTTTTTTAGGTGTCTTACCTATCCTCACCCCTCCCTTGTGTGCTCTCGCTTTTATCATGTGCTCATAGTCCAATCCCCTTGTTGTGTTTGCCCTTGATCTAATGTCCACATATGAGGGAGAACATACGATTTTTGGTCTTTTGAGCCAGGCTAACCTCACTCAGAATGATGTTCTCCAATTCCATCCATTTACAGCGAATGATAACATTTCGTTCTTCTTCATGGCTGCATAAAATTCCATTGTGTATAGATACCACATTTTCTTAATCCATTCGTCAGTGCTGGGGCATCTTGGCTGTTTCCATAACTTGACTATTGTGAATAGTGCCGCAATAAACATGGGTGTGCAGGTGCCTCTGGAGTAACAGTCTTTTGGGTATATCCCCAAGAGTGGTATTGCTGGATCAAATGGTAGATCGATGTCCAGCTTTTTAAGTAGCCTCCAAATTTTTTTCCAGAGTGGTTGTACTAGTCTACATTCCCACCAACAGTGTAAGAGGGTTCCTTTTTCCCCGCATCCTCGCCAACACCTGTTGTTGGTGGTGTTGCTGATGATGGCTATTCTAACAGGGGTGAGGTGGAATCTTAGTGTGGTTTTAATTTGCATTTCCTTTATTGCTAGAGATGGTGAGCATTTTTTCATGTGTTTTCTGGCCATTTGAATTTCTTCTTTTGAGAAAGTTCTGTTTAGTTCACTTGCCCATTTCTTTATTGGTTCATTAGTTTTGGGAGAATTTAGTTTTTTAAGTTCCCTGTATATTCTGGTTATCAGTCCTTTGTCTGATGTATAATTGGCAAATATTTTCTCCCACTCTGTGGGTGTTCTCTTCAGTTTAGAGACCATTTCTTTTGATGAACAGAAGCTTTTTAGTTTTATGAGGTCCCATTTATCTATGCTATCTCTTAGTTGCTGTGCTGCTGGGGTTTCATTGAGAAAGTTCTTACCTATACCTACTGACTCCAGAGTATTTCCTACTCTTTCTTGTATCAACTTAAGAGTTTGGGGTCTGATATTAAGATCCTTGATCCATTTTGAGTTAATCTTGGTATAGGGTGATATACATGGATCTAGTTTCAGTTTTTTGCAGACTGCTAACCAGTTTTCCCAGCAGTTTTTGTTGAAGAGGCTGCTATTTCTCCATCGTATATTTTTAGCTCCTTTGTCAAAGATAAGTTGCTCATAGTTGTGTGGCTTCATATCTGGATCCTCTATTCTGTTCCACTGGTCTTCATGTCTGTTTTTGTGCCAGTACCATGCTGTTTTTATTGTTAGTGCTTTGTAATATAGTTTGAAGTCAGGTATTGTGATACCTCCTGCATTGTTCTTTTGACTGAGTATTGCCTTGGCTATTCGTGGCCTCTTGTGTTTCCATATAAATTTCACAGTAGATTTTTCAATCTCTTTAATGAATGTCACTGGAATTTTGATGGGAATTGCATTAAACATGTAGATTACTTTTGGGAGTATTGACATTTTTACTATGTTGATTCTACCAATCCATGAGCATGGGAGATCTCTTCACTTTCTGTAGTCCTCCTCAATCTCTTTCTTCAGAAGTGTATAGTTTTCCTTGTAGAGGTCTTTCACATCTTTTGTTAGGTTTACACCTAGGTATTTGATTTTTTTTGAGGCTATTGTAAATGGAATTGTTTTCATACATTCTTTTTCAGTTTGCTCATTGTTAGTGTATAGAAATGCTAATGATTTTTCTATGTTGATTTTATATCCTGCTACCTTGCTGTAGCTATTGATGATGTCTAGGAGCTTCTGAGTAGTTTTTTGGGTCTTTAAGGTACAGGATCATGTCGTCTGCAAATAGGGATATTTTGACAGTTTCTTTACCTATTTGTATTCCTTTTATTCCTTCTTCTTGCCTAATTGCTCTGGCTAGGAATTCCAGCACTATGTTGAATAGGAGTGGAGATAGTGGGCATCCTTGTCTGGTTCCTGATTTTAGAGGGAACGGTTTTAATTTTTCTCCATTAAGTATAATGCTGGCTGTAGGTTTGTCATATATAGCTTTTATAATGTTGAGGAACTTTCCTTCAATTCCTAGTTTTCTTAGAGCTTTTATCATGAAATGATGTTGGATCTTATCAAAGGCTTTTTCTGCATCTATTGAGATGATCAAGTGGTTTTTGTCTTTGCTTCTGTTAATGTGGTTTATTATGTTTATTGATTTTCGTATGTTGAACCACCCCTGCATCCCTGGGATGAAGCCTACCTGGTCGTGGTGGATAATCTTTTTGATGTGTTGCTGAATTCGATTTGCCATTATTTTGTTGAGGATTTTTGCATCAATGTTCATTAAGGAGATTGGCCTATAGTTCTCCTTTTTGGAGGTGTCTTTGCCTGGTTTTGGGATAAGTGTAATACTGGCTTCATAAAATGTGTTTGGCAGTTTTCCTTCCCTTTCTATTTCATGGAACAGTTTAAGGAGGGTTGGTATCAGTTCTTCTTTAAAGGTCTGATAGAATTCAGCAGAGAATCCATCAGGTCCTGGACTTTTCTTTTTGGGGAGACTCTTGATTGCTGCTTCAATTTCATTTTGTGTTATAGGTCTATTCAGGTGATTAATTTCCTCTTGGTTCAGTTTTGGATGATCATATGTATCTAGAAATCTGTCCATTTCTTTTAGATTTTCAAATTTATTTGAATATAGGTTCTCAAAGTAGTCTCTGATGATTTCCTGGACCTCCATGGTGTTTGTTGTTATCTCCCCTTTTGCATTCCTGATTCTACTAATTTGGGTTTTTTCTCTCCTCATTTTAGTCAGGTTTGCCAGGGGTCTATCGATCTTGTTTATTTTTTCAAAGAACCAACTTTTTGTTTCATTAATTCTTTGTATGGTTTTTTTGGTTTCTATTTCGTTGATTTCAGCTCTTATTTTTATTATTTCTCTCCTATTTGTTTTGGGATTTGCTTGTTCTTGTTTTTCTAGGAGTTTGAGATGTATCATTAGGTCATTGATTTGGGATCTTTCAATCTTTTTAATATATGCACTCATGGCTATAAACTTTCCTCTCAAGACTGCCTTAGCTGTGTCCCATAGGTTCCGGTAGGTTGTGTTTTCATTTTCATTGACTTCTAGGAACTTTTTAACTTCCTCTTTTATTGCTTCGATGATCCATTCTTCATTAAGTAATGAGTTATTTAGTTTCCAGCTGTTTGCATGTTTTTTGTCTTTACTTTTGTTGTTGAGTTCTACTTTTACTGCATTGTGGTCAGATAGTATGCATGGTATTATTTCTATTTTCTTATATTTGCTGAGGCTTGCTTTGTGCCCTAGGATATGATCTATTTTGGAGAAGGTTCCATGGGCTGCTGAGAAGAATGTATATTGTGTAGAGGTTGGATGAAATGTTCTGTAGACATCTACTAGGTCCACTTGATCTATTGCATATTTTAGATCTTGGATTTCTTTATTGAGTTTTTGTTTGGATGACCTATCTATTGATGATAATGGAGTGTTAAAGTCTCCCACAACCACTGTGTTGGCGTTTATATATGCTTTTAGGTCTTTTAGGGTATGTTTGATGAAATTGGGTGCGTTGACATTCGGTGCGTACAGATTGATGATTATTATTTCCTTTTGGTCTATTTCCCCTTTTATTAGTATGGAATGTCCTTCTTTATCTCGTTTGATCAATGTAGGTTTGAAGTCTACTTTGTCAGAGGTAAGTATTGCTACTCCTGCTTGTTTTCGGGGGCCATTGGCTTGGTAAATCTTCTTCCAGCCTTTCATCCTAAGCATATGCTTATTTCTGTCGGTGAGATGAGTCTCCTGTAAGCAACAAATTGTTGGATCTTCTTTTTTAATCCATTTTGTCAAACGGTGTCTTTTGATGGGTGAATTAAGTCCATTAACATTAAGTGTTAGTACTGATAGGTATGTGGTGATTCCTGCCATTTAGTTATCTTAGTTGTTTGAAGGTTTGATTGTGTGTACCTAACTTGATGTTACTCTCTACTGTCTTGCTTTTTCTTATCCTGTGGATTGGTGCTGCCTGCCTTTTCATGGTTAAGTTGGGTGTCACTTTCTGTGTGCAGGATCCCTTGCAGAATCTTTTGTAATGGTGGCTTTGTGGTCACATATTGTTTTAGTTTCTGCTTATCATGGAAGACTTTTATTGCTCCATCTATTTTGAATGATAGCTTTTCTGGGTAGAGTATCCTGGGGTTGAAGTTATTTTCATTCAGTGCCCGGAAGATCTCACCCCACGCTCTTCTTGCTTTTAATGTTTCTGTTGAGAAGTCTGCTGTGATTTTGATGGGTTTACCTTTGTATGTTACTTGTTTTTTCTCTCTTGCAGCCTTCAATATTCTTTCCTTAGTTTCTGAACTTGTTGTTTTAATGATGATATGTCGTGGGGTAGATCTATTTTGATCTGGTCTGTTTGGTGTCCTGGAGGCCTCTTGCATTTGTATGGGAATATCTTTCTCTAGATTTGGGAAATTTTCCGTTATTATTTTGTTGAATATATTACGCATTCCCTTCGCTTGCACCTCTTCTCCTTCTTCGATGCCCATGATTCTCAAGTTTGGTCTTTTGATGGAGTCGGTGAGTTCTTGCATTTTCTTTTCACAGGTCTTGAGTTGTTTAATTAATAGTTCTTCAGTTTTTCCTTTAATTACCATTTCATCTTCAAGTTCTGAGATTCTGTCTTCTGTTTGTTCTATTCTGCTGGATTGGCCTTCCATTTTGTTTTGCAGTTCTGTTTCGTTCTTTTTTCTGAGGTTTTCCATATCCTGGCTGTTTTCTTCTTTATTGTTGTCTATTTTTGTCCTGAGTTCATTTATCCATTTATTCATTGTGTTCTCTCTTTCACTTTGGTGTTTATACAGTGCTTCTATGGTTTCCTTTATTTCTTCTTTTGCTTTTTCAAATTCTCTATTTTTATTGTCTTGGAATTTCTTGAGTGTCTCCTGTACATTTTGGTTGACCCTATCCAGTATCATCTCTATAAAATTCTCATTGAGTACTTGTAGTATGTCTTCTTTTAAATTATTCTTGTGGGCTTCATTGGGTCCTTTGGCATAGTTTATCTTCATTTTGTTGGAGTCTGGCTCTGAGTTTCTGTTCTCTTCATTCCCCTCTGGTTCCTGTACTAATTTTTTGCTGTGGGGAAACTGGTTTCCTTGTTTTTTCTGTCTTCCTGTCATTGTCCTTGGTGTTGTTACTGTCCCTGTACTGTGTGTAATTAAGTATTTTCTAGCTTGTAATAATAATAATGGTAATATTGAGAATGGAAGAGTGAGCTGAGATGGAAAGCAAGAAGTTAAAGAAAAGGGGAAAACAAATATACAGACAAGAGGGAGAAAGCAGAACAAGGTATCAGACAAGAGAGTTTCAAAGGTATAAACAGGGAGTGTTAGTGTACTAATCGACAGTAAGCTGGTCCGTGTCTTCCCAAGCCGTATGGGCGCCGGCCACTGGCGGCCCCGGGGGCCTCCTCGGTTCTCCGTTTAACGTGAAGTGGAGATTCTCTGCGCCGGCTGGAGATGTGGAGGAGTCAAAGTTATGCCTTTTCTCGGTGATTATGCCTGCAAAGTGTCTCCAGCGTCTCTCCAAGATTTCACTATAGGAGGCTCACTTTCTGCTTCCTCCCTCTAGCCGCCATCTTGGAATCTCCTACATACAATTTTAATTCCCTCCACAAATCTGGCATTTCCATGGCCAGTCTTGTCTTGAGGCTTTGTTCTAGAGTTTCAAAATCATTCGGCACTCCCATTTCCAAACCAACAGTTTAGTGTTAGTTTCTTTGAGGGCTTCATATAAAGGTTTTGCTATTAGCCCAAAGTTTAGAATCCAAATGTGGCAAAAGCCAGCCATTCCTGGGAACTCATGCACTTTTCTCTTGATCTTTGGGGCATGTAAGATAAAAATGACATGTCTCCAGTCTGCCATAGTTTTGTGGGTTTCTTGGTATATCTGGAAAGATAGATTGGTAACCTATTGCCTGCAAATCCAGGCTTTTTTTGCCATTAGGCAAAAGGTTCAGCACCATTATGGTGTTGGCAAGACCAGTATTCAGGATAGGCCCCCAAAAGGTTTCTCACATATTGCAATAGAGTCTCTTGGTCTAATTAAAAAATGCACAAATCTCTTGCTCAGCTTTCACTAAATAGGGTGGGTGAGTTTTTAAATCCCTGCAGCAACTGTCTAAAAATATTGGGTGGTAACATGAGTGTTGGGGACTTGCATGCAAATAACAGTTGAGATTTTTTTTCACCAAAGGGATGCAAAAGACAGTGTCCTTCAGATCTAATACCATTCACAGTCCACTGACATTTCTGCGAAAGGTGTATGGTAGGCACGGATGGGTGGATGTCCCAGGCTACATAATTTATGACTGCCAGATCCTATACAAATCTCCCGTACTCATTACTGTGAGGCTTTAAAAGGGCAATATTTGCATATTGTAAGGAGACCAACAAAGCACAGTAAGTCTGTGTTCCAAAAAGCTGCTTAAAATTGGCTGAATTCATTTCAAGGTCTCTTTCCTCAAAGGATATTACTTTCTGTTAGGACAAGTCAGCCCTTCCTTTAACAGTACTTTAATGGAAACCAGTAAAATGGCTCATCTGGGATCCCCCCCCCCACCTCCCGCGCCTTGCTTTAATTACTTTTTCATAGACTTTATGTGGCATCAAACCCATCTCAGTTTAACGTTAGTGATTAAAGATGGAGGCATTCTCAGGAGGCACCTGAAGGTGGAGCTGTCGCTTTCCAGGTGAAAAGGTTATTTGAGTAATAATTTGCATAGCAGCTTGGGCCAGTCAGGTATGAATAAAAACCTGTGACTTAATTTCTACTCTCCCAATTTGCATTCCAGAGGCTGGAGCATGGGTCTTCATTGGTGTTACTTAATGATGTTATTTTGAATTCAGAATTGAATAACCAACTCTAGTATCCACTAGAAAGTCAATCAATTGCATCCACACTGTCAATTTTACCCTAGACTAGTGTGGGACTATTTTTATGCCAGTATGACCTCCATGAAAGAATGGATTTCAATGAGATTCTCACTGTCCCTAGAGGGAAGCATGGACTACAGACCACAAGACACAAGGACTTCCGTTGTTGGGGACAGGGATTCATGAAGTATGATATCAAAGCCAACCAACTATTGATTGTGAAAACACGAGTGGCTCAAAGTTTAAAATGAGGAGGGGAGGGAAGTTCTGTTGTAGTGGATATTTAACAGCACTAACTGTATGCAAAACAAAATTATTCTCATTTGCAGTAATTCATAGGAATAAAAAATGCACAAGGAAAAGTGTGGTCTGTGGGCTAAGGGCAGTGCAAGTGAGGCAGGAGCACAACAAATAACCTTTAAAAATAAATGCAAAAGCCTGTCAGGCAGAGATCTCATTTAAGGCAAAAAGCATCAAGCAGGGAAAGGGGCGCCAACACTGAAAGGATTAATATTGATCTTCTTGGTAGATTGCCTCTTTCCAGCAAAGCTTTGCATGGGTACAGTGACATTACACACATGGGACCAAGTGAGGCCTCGGAGTGGACATCAGGGACCTTGCTGACATCCATGCTACCCTTCTGCAGCTGACAAGCACCAAACAAGGGCCCAGGTCAAGCTGAACATGAGCAGATGTCCCTCTGCTAATTTGGGGCCTTGGTGTCTGAAGTCCATCGAGGCTCCAAATCTAATTCTTCCAGTCTGCACAGTTGTTTTATCAAGGGTCATGTTTTCTGACTGTCCCCAGAGGACTCCAGGAGCCGAACCATGATTCCCACTACCTGAGTGTGTCTGTTAGGCCTGTGCCGCTCTGCAGTCTCTCCATTACATTCCTCTGGCCTCTGCCATCCTCCAAAGCCCAGCACAGTCGCTTCCCTCGGACAGGACGGGCCTGCCTGCCTGGACTGGGAGTTCAAGGACTAGGCCAGTCCCAACTATCCTGCACTAGCACTGTCCAAGAGGTATGACCTTGTGGAATGGTCAGTCCCGGGTCTCCCACCTGGGCTCCTTGTCCTCCAGGCCTGAGCTCCATAAAGCCTGGATGGACTTGGCTGGGCTGAGGTGCAGGTGGTTGAGAGCAGCAGATCTGCACCTGGCTCTGGAAGCCCAGAATGGGGCCAGGAGGCAGAGCAGGCTTGTTTGAAGAGGGGCTGCATCCAGGAAAGGTAGTGTTTGCGTTCCAGCTTTCTTCCCTTCTAGTTCCTCCAAGGTCCTGGCTCATACATAGGACACTTTGTACCTGGGATTGTCACGCCAACAGGAACGTGCCTGGGAGGCCCCCTGGTCCTGTGACCTTCCCACCTAGTTGCCAAGTTGAAATTCATGGACATAACCTGGGAGAAGCTTTGCCAGCTTTCTCCCCGAGTCCCCATTGCTGGGAGCTCCTCCTTCCCACCCTCTCTCCATTAGGCTGCTCCCAAGAAGGGGAAGGGTCTGCATCAGGAAGCAGCCAGCTTCTTGGATGTATTCAGTGTGGGGCCCTGGCTGAGAAGCCTTGGTTATCACAGTCCCATGTGGTAGGGAGAAAGGGGTCTTGCTCTGAGGGGCACACACTCAGCCCTAGTCCAACTCTCCTTCCTGAGGAAGCTGACACCTCACTCAACTACTGGTGAGTGGGGGGCTAGAGGTGAAATCAAGTATCATCCCCAATCATTATAACCAGGAAGACCATTTCCTGAAAGACCTCAGCAGTAAAGAGAGAGAAGCAGGAAGGGAGGCACTGGCAGGCAGACAGGGTGAACCTCTCCCAGATGCATCCTGAGAAACTGAAGCCCACTGGGCCAGACTCAAGTCTCCTGCCTCCAGCCCTCCATGCCTACTCAAAGCCAATTGCTCTCTGGGCGGGGGAGGGTGCTGAAAATGGCCTAGCCCATCCTGCCTGAGACTGGGCCTGTCCCAGGTGAGCATCGGGATGTCCTCCCTGGGGCTGGATTCCTTGTGCATTCTCTGTGCTACTATTTGATCTGACATCCTATTTGGCCAAGGCAAAGAGATGTAGACAGGAATTATGTTCTCATGACAGAACTGCCATTCATGTCTCTCTTTTCCAGAAGAAGCTGAGGCTGGGAATGGAGAGTGAGGGACTGGCCCACTCAGAGGCCAGCTTAGACACCAGACTTACCCTTAGTGACCACGTAAATCCTGCCTATGCCCTCTCGATCCTGACAGTTCCTGGGGTGCAGACTCTTCAGTACCACGCACAGCAGGGTCCATGCCTGTACTGTGAAGAGGCATCCAGGAGCTGGGACATGATCTGGGTCTGTACTGCCCCACCTTTAAGGTGATGTCTCTCTATAATTTCTTTTTCTGTTTCTTTGAGTCCTATGTTATGATTGTCCTTCAAATGACTGCCATAGTTCAAAGTGCTTATGGGAAGGCTGCCCACCACATGGAGGGCATGGAGAGGACTTTCAGTTCTTATTATTTGTACAACCAAAATCAGGAAGGGATGTTTGCGCCAAGTAGAACACAATGTATTTGCATTGTAGATAAGCTTACATTTTTAAGAAAAATGGAAAATGTCTGTGATCTCAGCCCAACCCCAATACTTCCCTAGTGTTTTGCTGGCTAGCATGGAGTATGTAGTTAATTTGGGGGTCACTCACATCTCTGCTGCAGTAGCTCTCCAGTCCAGAATCACTCAATCTGTGGCCCCACAGCCTCCTGCAGGCAGTTGACCTTTGCCTCCCATTCACCACTCTTTCTGGGGTTCTCCTGTTCATCTTGTGGGCCCGTGAGTGAGACTGGGACAAAGTAGTACTTAGGCAGATGTGCAGGTCAGCACAATGTTCTCACAGAAAGGCAGGGCCAACTGAAGCTGTTGGAGGCTGCCTGGCATCCATTTTCCTCCATCCCTCCTTCCACTCAGGTCAGCATCCTCGTGGAAAATGACCACTGTCCCAGCTTCAGGGTCTGACTGCTCTACAGTGACCCAGGCCTCTAACTGTGGTTGGTCTGAGTGGCCAGGAAAAGGAGAAGAAACACACAGAGAGCATCTGAGAACCACAGCAGAAGGCCCCATCAGGTAAACTTATCCTGTAGACCCTCAATGGAGACGGGAAACACCCAGGTCCTGCATGACTCATGGAAGTTGGGCCAACATCTCATGTCCTGACACTGGGAGCCAATGTCTGGCCTGTTGATTCAGCTTGTAAGCCAACTGGAACTGTGGTAGGAGCTGGGCAGGGGCAGGGGGGCAACTTGACTGTGGACAACAGGCAGTGCTAGTGATGTGGACGTTGAGAAATCACAGTGGTACATGATAGTGAGGAATCAGGGGAGATGTGGGGATCAGAAGGCCACAAGCACCCGCAGAGGCAGCACCAGTGCTGGTTTCCAGCCATGAAGAATGAGGTATCTTGACAGGCAACAGGAAGTGTCTTTAAAACCATAGCAAATGACCTTTATGCATCAGAGGCAAAACGCACTTATTTCACAGTGTGGAAGTCCTCACCTCCAAACAATTGTGTAGTGCACAGTTCCTGTGAAAGCCAACCTTGATGTCTTTGTAATGCTGGCATCACCTGACTTGGCCCTTCTATGGGGAAGTGGGTTTGAAACAAGCATGCAGTTCTCTGTATCTATGGAGAGCCAACCTCTATGTCCATGTCACGCTGACTTCAGCTGTCTTGGACCTCCTCTGGGGAAGTGGGTGTCAAACAAGTGTGCAGTTCTCTGTACAATGAAGAGCCAATCATTATGTCTGTGTCGTGCCAGCCACGTCACACTGCCTTCACTGAGTTGACCATTCTCTGTGGACTTCAGGAAAACCAGAGCTTTCCCTCTGCCACTGTTCTCAGGGTTTATCTCCTTTCTTCCTTTTGGTTTTGTTTTGAGGAGGGAAGAGGTTCCAGGCTGCTGAGAAGCTGTCCCAGAACTACATGGGGACTAAGCTCTTGAAGCCTCAGTGAAACCCTTCACCTTGAACTCTGCCCAGCCCCCGGTAGCAGGGCCATTCTGGACACAGCTGCTGTTTTAGTTCTGGGAAGTTTAAGTTCTCATCTTCCTTTGCTTCCCTTGAGGGCAGAATCACTCTGGGTCACCTCTGATCACTGCCTCTGAACAGCTTTGTAGACCTATCATTTACATCCCATAATGATCGTCCACTTTGGGTGTACAGTTTGATGATGTTTGGTCTCTTTGAGGGCTGTGCACCATCAGCACAATCCAGCGTTAGCACATTCCCATGACCCCACAAGGTCCCGTACGCCCATTAGCAACCAACCCCCTGCCCAGCCCAGCTGGAAACACGAACCCACTTCCTATCGCTACAGCTCTCTCTCTGCTCCACAGTTCATAGGAGTGGGTGGTACAGGATGTGTTTTGGGTGACTGGCTTCTTTCCCTGAAGATGCTTCTGTACTATCCATACTGTAGCATGCATCAGGACGTCATTCCTTTTTGTGGCTGGAGATATTCCAAGGATAGACCATATTTTGTTTATCTGGGTAGTTATTTCCATTTTGGGGCTATGATGAATGACTCTGCTATGAATCTTCATATACAGGTGTTTATGTAGACATACATTTTCACTTATCTTAGCATATATACCTAGGAGTGGAATTGCTGGGTTGCAGGGTGACTGTCTGACTGTTTGGAGAACTTCCAGATTGGGTTCCACAGTGGCTGTACCATTTCACCTCCCCAAGCACAGTTGAGGGTCTCAATTTCTCCACACCTTGACAACCCTGTTAGACCCATTGTTTTGTCTAATATGAACTTTCAGATTCATTTGCAAGTCTATAAAAACAAAAAATTCCTACTGGGATTTTTACAGTGATAGAGCGGATTCTATACATCAGTTTGATTAATCTTTTTTATTTCTTTGAAGTATGAGCTTCTCTTTTAATAAAAAATGATTCCTAGTGCCTATTGTCCCAGCTAACCCCAGGATTACACCCCTCCATATCACAGAGTGGAAATGATCTGTGAGCAGTTCATAGATAGTCAGGATGACTGAGATACCATAGTCATGGACTTGCCTCAGAGGCAGTGAATTTTTTGGTGATTAAATGGAAGAGTGAGTGGATAAATAAAGGAAGGAAGGAAGGAAGAGAGAAGAGAGGGAGGAAGGGAGGGAGTTTCATCATCAGAGTAACCTGAGAAGCACCTTATAGGACCCTTGCTTGGAGCCAGGTGCAGCTGGTCACAGGGTACCTCTAGTGCCCAGGGAAGGGAAGTGCTTCCTCAAGTGGTCTTTCCTCTTGCTTGAATCAAGAAATGTTCACTATTATTCAGGAGGAATGAGAAGATACAGGATGATAGCACGTGAAGAGCCTCCGCACAGGAAGTTCAGGTAGATGCACTCTGTGCCCCCAGGGCAGGGACTTGACTGGTGTGTCCTGTGATCCCACCTCAAAGAAAGGCCCATGTTGTATGAAGCAAAATAAATCCTTCTCTCCTTTGAGTTATTTGTGTCAGGTATTTTATCTCAGTGACATAGACTGACTCAAACAGAAAACTGGTACCGTAGAAGTGGGCTCATTGCTGTGAAAAACTGACAAAGTGGCCCAGACGTCTTTAGAACTGCTTTGTGGGAGGAATTTGGAAGAGTTTGCAGATGCAGGCTTGAAGAGCCCTACAATGCTGTGAGCAGAGCTAAATGGGATTCTGACAGAGACTCAGAAGACAAGCATGCTTGTAGGAACGCTGACAGTGAAGTCTATGCTCGTGAGGATTCAGATGGAATGAGGGCTGTACTGGGAACTGGACTAGAGGCCATGTGTATCACATTGTGGCAAAGAACTTGAATACATTTCTGCATGTCCAAACAACTGATGTGGTCGAAGAAATTTGAAGGCATTCCAGTGTTCAGCCAGGCATGGTTCTTGCTGATTTTAGCCAGGTTTACAGTGAGACTCTGTAACAGGTGCTTAAAAGCTGTTTTTTGCTGGGTAACACTGATTATTCCTTACATGAGCCTACATGTTAGCTAAAGATGACTGTGATGATCCTTTCCATAGAAAGGAGGAACAAATTGACAGTGGGGAAATGTAACGGGGACTACAAAAACGACAATCTTTTGGCTGTGACCAGCCTGTGTGTGGTCAGTTTGCTGCAGTTTCTTATTTAGAGATTCAAATGAACATTTTTTTTACACTTCCTTTTTCTCCAAGTGGGAGGGAGACCACAGTTAACACTAGTCTTCAACTAAACCAGGCAATTTTCTCCACTGAGAAGGAATAAACATCCATCAACCAAGACATATGACTTTGGGGATGTGGTGCTATAAACTGAGAAGTAAGAACCAAGGACATCACCTGTTCTGGGACATGCATTTTGTCATGTACCCTGAAACCAAGTTCCTGAGCTCCCCCTTAAATACCAGACATTTTCTCTCACAAGTAGGACTGTAACTTTAAGCAGTAACCCATGCAGTCCTCATTTTGCCTAGGAAAATTAATAAACCTTACTTCCTTTTCCTCAAAACCCTGCTCTGGTTATTTGTGAATTAGTATTGAGTTCAGGGAACCAAATTTCCAATAACAAACTGGGAGCAGCAAACAAAACAGAAAGACTTGAAAAACATGCAGTTTGGTCAGAAAAGCCCCTGCAAAGTTGGAGCTAAGAAAGGCATGGTTTGTAAAGAGATTAGGGAGATTAAAAAGAAGCCAAGTACATTGCTTTAGAACAATAGAAAGATGTCTTGAGGGCATCTCAAGAACTTTCCAGACCCCACCCAGGGCAGGCTCAAGGATATGAAAAATTGAAACTCATTCGAAAGACTTTCCCTTGAGAGTAGAGCAGCCAAGGGGTTCCCTGTGCACACAGAGCTGCCTAGGAAGTTTGTTCCCCAGGATTCTCTAGAGGCCACTGCAGCCATTGTCTAACAGGGCCCAACTACTGTTCAAGCAAGCAACAGACTTCAGCAGCCATTGTCCACATGATGTTGGCTTTTTGGGCATGTGGAATGCAAGCATTATGAAGTCATGGAGGCTTCCACCCAGACTTCAACGGGAAGCTTGGGAAGTCAGCCAATGTGAGGCAGAGTCAGGACCCTGGCAGGCAGCCCCTGAAATAGCAATTTGTGAATCTGTGAGGGTGAAGCCTATGCTGCAATGGAGACCCCAGGATTTTGAATATGACTATGAATATGAAATGCCTGACCAAAAAAAAAAGCTGCAGGCAACAAGTGGGGCCATCCCAAGAGAAAGACCATGTGTGGTGCAACTGGCAAGGTTATATCATGACACTATGTGCTCTGGATGGCAGACAAGGATCTACAGATTGAATGTTTTCCTTGCTGAGTTTCAGTCTTGCCAATCCTTCTTTGATAGTCTCCCATTTGGATGGGAATGTTTACTCTGTGCCCTTGTATCACGGGAGTGTGTACTTTCTTTTTATTTTTATAGGCGCTCACAGCTAAGAGTTTGCCTTGAATTCCAGAGGATACTTTGAACTTGGACTTCTGAACAATGTTAGAACTCTTAAGAACATGGAGACTCTGAAAACAGAATACTTCATTTTGCATTATGAGATGAGCGTGAGTCTTTGGGAATCAGAGGCGGAATGTTATGGCTTGAGTATGAAATGTCTCCCACAGGTGTATGTGTTGAATATGTGGTCCCTGGCTATTGATGCTGTTTTGGGAGGTTCTGAAAACTTTACGAGGTGGAGCCTAGCTGGAGGAAGCAGGTCACTGGGAGCATACCCTTAAAGGTTATATACGGTCCACAGTCCCTTTCTCATTCTCTCTGCTCCTCTCTGCCATGAGGTGAACAACCGCCTACAAACTCCTCCTGTCATGATGTTCTGCCCAAGTAATTGTGTGGGGTCATGGACTGAACTCTCTGAAACTATGAGAGAGTTACTGAATTTCCACCCTTCCGATGTTTATGTCAGGAATTTTGTCACTGTAATAAAAAAAATAACTAATTTTGTTCTGTGTGTCCTGAAAGTTGAGTTACCTTTAACCTTCTATGGTGTAGGCTATATTTTCCCCAATTTGTCAAAGATATTAATCTCTGGGGCTTCTTTCATCTGAAACCCGCTGTCTCCTCTCTTCACTTCCTTTGGGTGATACCTCCCTTCTTTCCGACAGTTTGCACAGAATCTTCTCTCTTTGGTTATTCTGCAGCACGTTGTATTAGTCTAGGAGTGCATTTTCTGACTTTGATCACTACTTGCCTTCTACCTTAGATCTGAGATCTCATGTCTTTTCAATTTTCGAAATTCCTCTTACATATGAATTGGAGTCTCCCTGACCTATCTTATAAATTCTCTTGGGAGTGTGTGGATTTCTTGTTTTGTTTTGTTCTTTTTGTATCTACTGCACTTTGGTTAGTTATCTCAATACCATTTTAGTACTAGACATGGGATGGAAACTTGAACTGTATTCTTAACAAGTAAGTTTCTTCAAATTTTTCTGTTTTCATTGATTTCTTCAGGTCTGTCATCCTGTATTAGAAATTTCTTTTCTACTTTGTCAAGTTTATAATTTATCCCATCTATTGAGGTTTTTATTAATTATATTTATTCATTTTCACAATTTAAAAATATTCCTATTTCATAGTTCCCTGTTTTTAGATGTTCTAGCCATTTTTTTATATATTTTCTTATCATACTACTACAGTTTAACATGTTTGAGTCTTCTAATTATCTGGGATAAATCTTTACACTACTTACTCGTTTTGATCTGTCTTTCCCCACACCATATTTCCTTGCTATTTAGGAACATTACCCCACTGGTTCAATTTGTGGGGACATTGTGTCTATGTCATTGCCTTTCTCTGTCACTTTGTTGGCTTAATCTCAGTCTTTCTTTGCCTCTGCCCAAGTCCCAGAGCTCTGTTCTGCTGAGGCACTTCCAATTTAGGATCTTTAAAGATATAGAGAACTTGGTCAACTATCAGGAGAGAAACAATGGGATAAAGGTTTTATTAGTTACAGGTCCTGGAGGTTCAGTGCACACCTAAAGACACAAGAGAACACACATACACACACACAAATCTGAAGCAGGTGTCATGGAGTGTGGACCTTTATTCATGGGCAAGGTCAGAAACACAAGAATCAAGGGGCAGAAAATGATTGAACAATTTAGAGCAAGCAGTTGTGAGATTTGAAACACACCGATGTGAAATCCTTCCTAGATGGGTTTGGGGTCAGATCTCTCTGGGTTCACCAGAGGAATAGAATTAGAGCTTACCATCTCAGCCAGATGTCCAAACATGGATGCACACGAGGCAGCAAATTGCCACACATTTTGACACAGACATGGAGGGTGTCACAGATGATGCCCTGTCAGAGACCTGCTTGGACCAGCACCTCTCTGAGGCTGCATCTGTGTCCTCTTGCCTTCCTAGGCCCGCATCTCCCCATTGAGTTGTGACAAGCTGTGGCCCCTGGGCTGCCTAAGGAAGGGCTTCTCGGCAACTTTCTGGAGTCAGGGAACTCACACCTCAGTCCCCCAGAAGATGGACCCCTGACCTTCTGCTGATCTTAGGGCTAACTGCCAGTGGGCTGTGGCCTCAGCCCCTTCACCAATCCATGTTTCTTCTTTCCCACTGCTGATTTTATGTACATGTGTGTGTGTGTGTGTGTGTGCATATGTGTGTACACATGCATCTGTCTTGGTTCTCTGGGTCTGACCCATTGCTGATCTGAGTATACAGCAGGGGGCCTTGTGCACACCCTGCTTGGCAGGGTGCTCATCCTTTCTAAATGCACACATGTTCATATTCACACAGCATGGTCCCTCTTTCTTCAGGATGAATCTGAGGTTAAATGACCTGTCCAGGGACACAGGACAGTCACCAAGATGGCCACAGATCCCAGGGTGCTCTGACTTCTACCAGCATCCTCTGTGAAGCATGCATGTCGGCCAACCGTGTGACAATGCAGGTGGGCTGAGGGATCACTGCCATTGCACACTCCCTGGCGGCTCCCCACACGGGAGGTCGCACACCTCCACTCACACTCACTTCCCTGCCAGGCACAGTCTGCAGGCCTGCTGCTCTGGACAGCTGCCCTGTCCTGCATCCTCTGGGAATGGGCGCTGTTATTCAGCAACTTCCAACAATGATGACATTTCATCTGCTCCACTGCGGAACTGGCCATGGTTTATGGCCAGGAAGGGACAGGTTGGTCCTCTGTGCCAAGTTCCCCAGGGACGCGGGGCCAAGCAGTATAAATGGCAGGTGTGTGAGAACCCAGCACAGCCTCTCCCAGCCTCACAAGTGACCTGTTGGGTGGCCATGCGTGCAGACCCCAAGATGAAAACCCTGCTCCTGGTCTTTGGTCTGGGCCTCATTGCTGCCGTGCAGGCACAGACTCTCCCAGTCATGGAGGAGGATCAGGATGTGAGGATCAGATGGGCCGGAGGGCTGCAGGGCAGGGAGGGCTGAGACTGCTGGTCTCATTCCTCCCCTCTCTCAAGGAGACCCTTAGTTTTGGACAGCCTTTGAGCCCCTGCCATGAGACAATGTTAGACAGAGTATGGGGGGTGGGGGGGTGTCTGCACCAGAAAGACTGGGGTGCAGGGGGCTGGGGTGGGTAGTAGGAGCCCAGCACACCTCACTTTTTCTTGGGAGTGAGGGTGCCTGTAGTCCTGGCTCACCTACAGGAACTCAGAGCCTGCACTCAGGTCAGCCTGGTGACAGCAGTGGGTGACTTTGTGGGGGGGAGGGGACAGGGAATATTCTAGTTCTACAGACCTTGGAGGCCAAAGTACACTCTGGGGCTACAGACTAGGAAGGGGGCATCCCTGGAAGGTCGCCCGAACCCTGATGGACAGGTGCCTTCTATAGGTCTCAGGCACATGGTATTTGAAGGCTGTGGCATCAGATAAGGGGATTCCTGGGAATCCTGGGTCTGTGTCTGTGACCCCAATGACTGTCAAGATCCTGGAGGAGGGAAGTGTGGAAATCAAGTTCACTGCCTGGTGAGTGTCTGCCAGCCATGAGGCCAGGGGGCTGCTTGGCCTTTCCTCACCTGCTCAGGAGAGCTGGGGGATAGGTGGGGCAGGCAGACTGTGCTGCTCATCCTGCACAGCCTCTGGGACACTCGGCACCTACAGCGTCAGGGGCAGCAGTGACACTGTGTATGCCTTGGACTAGAGGGGTGCGTGGGAGGGGAGGTGTGCCTCACAGCAGATCTTGTGGGAAGGGTGGTGGCCATTTTCTCTCCCAATAGGGGAATATCTATCAGCTACCCAGGCCCTTTGGGGATAGGCGTGTGACTCTCAGACCCAATCAGAGCTGACAGGCAGGGCTCACAGATGCTGGACTTTATGATCCTCCTAGTAAATTTCTGCTTTGGAATCCCACAGAGAAATTTGCAGAATGACCCTCAGGGGGCACAAAACGATCAGGGAAGGTGTCAGACACTATGTAGACCTTTCACCTCCCTGCGTGACTTTCACCTCCCTGTGTGACTTTCACCTCTCTGTGTGATTTTCACCTGTGTGATTTCCCCTGTGTGTAGCTCTTACTTGTGTGGTTCCCACATTTGTGACTTCCCACTTGTGGCTCTCCTCTGAATAAATTCCCACCTGTGTAGCTCACGCCTATGTATGTTCCCCTCTGAATGGCTCATACCTTTATGGGTTCCATCTTTGCATCTCATCTCACATGGCTGTGGGTGACTTCCACCTGAGTGGCATGACACAATCTGTCCTTTGGTCCTGGGATCCAACACTTAAACAATGATCCTGGAGTCTGTGGGACTCTTCTCCCAAAATTCCCTAACTGAAGCTTTCCTTCACTGAGACAGGTGACAATGGGTGCGGTGCTGGTCCCTGAATGTCTCCAGATATAGCAGTCGAAAACCTGGAGAAAACCTGGCAGGGTGAAGGTTAGAGGGGAGGCTCATGTCTCTGAAGTCCAGGTGGCCCAGGTGGCCCTCTAGAAGGCTGTGGAGGTGGGTCAGGATGGCAGTCAGTTGGAGATGTGGCAAAGAGCTCTGGCCAATGAGGAGCCTAGGTGCCTGCCATATAATACATGGAGGGTCAACAAGAGATGTGATGAAGCCCACGCCTCCTTGGTCCTGTCCCCTCTGGACCACCTGTAGGGTCTGCACTGTGGTTGCCCCCAGCAGGGGAGGCCATGGCAGGCAGCGTTGCTCACAGAGCTGCTTCTTCCAGGATTGCAGGTCAGTGCCAGGAGATAACCATCGTCCTAGAGAAAACTGACGAGCCTGGCAAATACACAGCCTGTGAGTCATGGAGCCTGTGAGGGCTGCACCCCTATCACCTTCAGAACATTGGGGGTTAGCAGGGCCTTTTCAGAGTGATTTTGGTCTGAGAACCTTTGTCTTCTTTCTGTACCTATTATGTCCCCACCCTCCCCTCCCACCCATCAATTTGCCTTAAAGATCTGAACACCTGACACTAAACAAGGCACTAAGTGTGGTGGATTTGTCCCCGGGGGGGACTGGGCTATCCAGGCTTTTCCAGTTGGCTGTGGCTGAGCCCTGGGCAGGGGTGAGGATGGAGATACAGCACAGTTTGCAGCAGGGTGTATCTGACTTTAAAAGGCTATGCTGCCCCAGCTACATTCTCTGTCAATCTCACTCCCCAAACCTGCCTGTGACTCACTGGCTTGGGATGAAACCATCTCTCAGGAGTCCTGGCAAGATATGAACTCTGAAGGGTGTCCAGGTACCAGGCCATCTTGGAACCTTGCTGAAGGATCAGGTGGCTTTTTCAGGACTTGTGTCACTTTGTCTCTGCAGTTGGGGGCAAGCAAGAGGTGTACATCATTAAGTCAGATGTGGAGGACCATTACATCCTTTATGTGGGCAAGCTGGCTGGTCATCGGATCCGATTGGCAAAACTTGTGGGTAAGTCATGTTGTCTAGAGGTCTCTAGATGTCACACTGTCATAGGATGGTCCAAGGACTCAATGGGGACAAACCTTGTGGTGACATACCCAAGCACCATTCCTGTGGGGTATACAGCAGTTGGGTGGGACAAGAATGGGAACAGAAGCTGTCCTGCAAAGTCCAACTCTGAGCAGACATTGGTGTCAGTGCCCTTCCTGCCTGAAGGTAAAACCCAGGGCCTCCTGTGCTCTCCTTGGGGCCAGGTTGGTACACAGAGCAGTGGGATGGCATGGTGCCCTGAGCACCAGGGAGATTTTCTCCAGGATAGCATTGGTCCTGCAACACCCCTTCTGACAGGGAGAAGCACAGGTGTGCTGAAGAGTGGATGTCCACTATGTCTCCCAGGTCAGCTGTCAAGGGCACCTGATATGACACATATGCCCCTCATACCCCCCACCCTGTCTTCCTTTCCTAGCTAGACTCTTCTAGCCCCAGGCCTCCAGGTCAAGCCCCTCATGGCAGAGGCAAAGTCTCCCTCCCCATCCCAGCAGCTGGTCAGTCCTCCAGGCTAGGATAGATAAACCAGAGTTCCCCAGCCTGTTTACCCACACTCCTGCCTCCCCTGGCTTCACCTACAGGCAGAGACCCTGAAATCAACCAGGAAGCCCTGAAGGATTTCGAGAAGGTCGTAGGAACCAGAGGCTTCAACTCCAAGAACATCTTCGTTCCCAAGCAAACGGGTAGGAAGTTCCTGCCTGCTGAGTTCCCCAATGTCCCACAAAGGGAAAGTCACCAAGTCATTTCACAGGCACAGGCTACATCTCATCCTGGTTTTGTCCCTTCTGGGGTCATGGGGGATGGCTGGTGATGGAGGGGCCCTGGGCTCTGACTGAATTCCTGTGGTCTTCTGAATCATGTTTTTCTTTCTTTGACAGAAACCTGCTCTCCAGGAAGTGATTAGGGTAAGAGATCAGTTCCAGGGGACACTTAACATCCCAGTACTGGGTGTCCATAGGACTTCAAAAGGCCCTGTGGTCTATCCCCCACCCCTGCTCCTACCTGGGCAGGAGAGCCCCACCTGTAATGCAGGTGTGATCCCTGCTTCTGCAGGAATCCCTGCCCAGGGGCGTTAGCTCAGATTTCCTTCTCAGATGTCATTCCTGGGCAGTGAGGAACCTGCTGTCCTGTCCTCTCCTGAGGTTAGAACTGGAGGACACAATGTCCCTCTCCCTGTATCCTCCAGTATGCTTTCCTCTGGTGGGAAATTCCTCCCCAGCACCTCCCACACCCCTCAGTCGTCACTATGACTCTGTTTACCCCATGAGCTGCTTTAAAGAAATGTGGCAGCCATCGCTGTGGGCTTCAGAATTCCTGGATCCCTTATTGCTGTGTGATGTTTGGAAGCTGGAGGTTCAGAGACTTGTCCAATGTCACCTGCCCAGGTGTGGACAGAGCCAGACTCCAAACAGCATCCCTGTCCTTCCCTTGTCATTCATTGTCCTAAAGTCACCTGTCCTCCTCCCCCTCACACATAGGCATGGAGCTTTGTAGGCAGCCTTAGGGAAGAACCCCCTTCTCTTTGTCCTGATGTGGCGGGCAGAGTCCCCAGGAACCCAGCATCGCCTCTCTGCAGGCCCTCTCCCACCTCCCCTTGTGACCTCATGGACACTCCCTCCTTTCCAGGTCACAGGATACGCATTACTGACGCAGTCCCAGGGCAGCACCGTCCTAAACCTCTGTCCTGAGGTTCAGGACCCTCCTGGGGTCCAGCTGGCTCCACCCACCTGCCTCCCTCTGCCCTCACCCTGGGCCCCGGTTCTCAATAAAGAGCTTCAGCAGTCCCTGGTGACTCTGCCTATCTGTGGTGTCCCTTGTTGGCTGCCTTGGGGGGGTCTTCTCAGAGGGGGTGCCCCCTGGGATCTTTTCAGACAAGATCTGCACTGGGTTTGGGGTTCTTTATGTGAGAGGGGCTCTGGATGGGGGGTTCTAATGAGTTGACCTTGAAAGAGAGTTGTCTTTGGGTGTCTGCCGGGTCCTGGGATGGGCTCCCATATTTGAGGGAACTGGACACAGGGCTCACCTGTGGAAGTGGTCATGGACAAGAGAGGGCAGGAATCAGAGCTGTTCTTCACAAAATCCTTCCAACTGCAACCCCCATAGAACAAAACCCCAAGTGACCCCTAAGATCACAGACCCCTATCAGAGAAGCAGCTCCTAAAGGGACTCCCATGGATGTCACAGTCCACCGTCCAGTGCATAGGTGAAGGACTCCAGTCTCCTTTGTGGACACTGAGAAGAGGCACAATTTGGTTGGAGTACATCCACTTCCCTGATGACAGCTAGGTAAAGGGAGACTGACCCTTACTGCCTGCTCCCTCACTGTCCCTCCCAGACTCCTCTCAGCCCGAGATCCTGAAGTCTTCCTTCCTCTCTGCTGCTGGGCTTAGGTAGGCAGCGCTGTCCTTGTCCACATCCTCCCTCTCCTCGTGTGTTTTTGGAGAATGCTCTGTAGCACTCTACCACTGAGTTCTGCCCCTCAATTAAAAGAAAGTAAAGTCATCTACACTGAGCTTTTTATGAAAAAGCTTTTTTATTCCACATCGAATTGTTGAGTAGTCAGTAGAATGCTGCCGCTTCCTGTCTTTGACCATTTCTATCACTCTCAAATTTTCTAAATCTACCTAAATTTCCCAGCCTCACAGCACCCATGGCTCTGAGCAGCCGTTACAGGACCCAGACAGAGAGCCAACACTACCTGTCCTTAACTTCACCTAACAAGTTTAAAATTCCTTCTCTACCCACAATGAATCACAAATATGTAAATCTGACATCACACACAAAGGTCTTCTGTTGATCTGGAAGCAAGGACAGGCTTCCTCCCTAGTTGTTTACCACAGAGTCTGTTCACTGTGAGGGGGGAAAAGGAAAGAGCCATGGTTTCTTATTGGAACTATTTCTTGAAGTGTTTTTTCCCCAGATCCTGAATTTCTTCTAAATTTATAGTGACCAAACTACAGGCTTGGGACATTATTTCTGAGACTGATTCTGTGATGAGAACGTTCAGATCCAACTGGGGAAAGTTACCTGAGTCCCAGCCTATCAGCTTAGCATTGCACCTGTTACCTAGAAGAATAAATTGAACATCCAAGTATCCATTGCAGGTTAAAGGAAAAGCATTATTTATTTTTTAAATGAAACTGTAAAAAGCAAAAAAAAAAAAAACCAAAACAGAGGATGTCACACAAGACATCTTTGCTACTTTTTCTTTGGAGAAAGGATTTGTATGGAGTTTTCTTTTTTTGCTCCACTCCTCTATGTCCAAAGTTGAAGGTGGGTTATAACACAGGGTCCTTCGTTTCCTAACTGAAAAACACTGATGCCTCTTTTCTTACAGACTTAGCCACTTCACAGTCTTACGTGCTGTAGAAAGCTCCACCGAATAGGGTGAAGGTGTTGGAATACAGCAGTCTGTTGTCTTAGGGCTGGGCTCAACTGTCATTTTTCTTTTACCATTCTTTCAACAAAAAGCCACCATGCATCCACAGGGCTAGCAGCTGCCGAGTCTAGACCTTCCTTAGAAGAAGAAAAAACATCTTAAAATACCAAAAGCCCAAAGCCGTCTGAAATAGCCAAGAAACCAGCTTTCTTCTCCAAGAGAAAAAATCTCTCCCTTCACCGAAAATTTGAATTTACACATATAAATATTTGATCTGTACAGAAACTGTGATCGTTCTTCTATCTATGAAATCAGCTTTGATATCTTATCTTTATGCTTCTTTATTACATCAAAGGCTTAACTTCAAAAATGGACCTTTGTTCTTGTCAGTAAATCTGTCACAGAATGAGCCAGGATTTAGATATCTGTAACTTTTTAATGTCTCTTTTCAAATCATACTGAATATTTGGAGTGTACTGATGTATTCTCAACTGTGCTTATCAGAATGGTGGCTGAAACTGGAAGACATTTTATAAAATCCCAAAGTCAGTCACCTATACTTGCTATTTATTTAGTCTTCTTGTTTGGAACAAAAGGGAAGAATTTAAACAATACCACGATCTAAGCTCCTGTTTCAAATGAAATATCGTCATCAGCTTGCAAAATGGGTTCTTAAAATTGTGCTCACCTACCCAAACTCTCTGGCCGGACCCAGAGACAGGGTCCTGGAGTACAGGGAAAGCAAGACTTTCATGGCAACCTTGCTGTTACAACAAGCATTCTATTGTCTAGTGAACAAGTCCCCCCCCCCCATTCCTCGTTGGTTGAGTACTATGGGGTGTACATTCTTTTCACGAACGTTGCCTAATTCCTATTGGGTTCTTTAAAATATGAGTCGGGATTGGTCAAATTTTAGAGATGGGCTTCAGATGGTTATCTGCCTGGGGTTTTTCTTTGGTATCATCTATAAACTTTAATGCATGTGTAAATCCGGGTGTCTGGACACAGCACTAGCCTATCGTCCAAATCCTTCCCCAGGGTCCTGTGATGTCCTTTTGTTTTGGTTTTGGTTTTTTTGGTGTTGCTGTGATTTGAACTCAGGGCTTCACTCTTGCTAGCCAGGTTGTCAGCACTTGATCCAGGCCTCCAGCCCTTTTTTGTTTTAGTTCTTTTGTTTTTGTTTTTCAGGTAAGGTCTTGTGGTTTTGTCTGGTCCCAGCTTCAGACTGTGATCCTCCTGCATGGTGACAGGATTTGCATGCCACCTTGAGATGGAGTTTCACTAACTCTGCTGGGGCTGACTTTGAACTGTGATCCTTCTGATCTCCACCTCCCAAATTGCTGGGATTACAGGCATAATCCACTGTGCCCAGCCCCCCATGATGTCCTTTATGGTCATGCCCTCCCCACCACCTAATCTACTGAGGTGTGTGTCCCCCTAGCTTTGTCTCTTGAGGATGTCACATGAGTAGAGTCACACGGTACTGAACCTTCTGGGACTAGCTTCATCTGCAAAGTGGAACACCTGTGAGGTTCTTCCTGTTGTTGTGAGCCAACACTGCCTTTCAGGTGTTGCAGAGCTGTCTCCTATAGACAGCACAACCTGTTCCATAGCCAATGGGGCCAGCGGAGGGACAGCTGTTGGTGGGCAGTGAAGGGATGCCTGGGATCTCTGTGTCTTCCACAGATGTTCCCAGCCCCATGAGAGATGTCCCTTCTCACTGTACATTTGAGGACTAGGAAATGATTGCCAGGTGGGTTCCTGGGCCCTGTGGACCCTGGGGCTGGACCTGAGCCACCACTCTATTTTCGCCTGGCCCCCAACAGGGAGCATGATAGAGGGTTGAGATTCAGTGTCAGTGTGATCATACACCTTCTAGCCAATAGCCTTCCACTCCTGGGTCCTTCCCTGTCCCCAGTTCACGGTGACTCCAGGTGAGTGTCCACAGTCTCCTGTGGGGAGCTGCGATCACCTGATGGTCACGGCCTGGCACTGGAGTCTCCTTCTTTTCTGTGATGGTTTCTGGGGTGAAAACTGGCTCGGGTGGGGAAACTTGGCAGGAAGCACAACTGACTTTGGGGAGGCTGACGTTGGCTTTGGCTCAGTGTCATTGATCTGTGGGTTACACTCATGTCAGCTGCCTCCCTATTCTCCTCCATGAACACCATGTGCTACAGATCATCTCTGCAGACCCCTGGCTTTCAGGTCCTTGATAGCTGCGTCATCTCATCAATGCATCTCATTGGCCCAGCGAACGAAGGGTCCTCAGCTCTCCTGAAACACAGCCAGCTGATGGAATTGGGGTCTCGGATAGCAGACTCGCCCCAGACCCCTCCACTTGTGAGCTCTTCGAACACCTGTCCATGTCCTGCCAGGCTAGCTCTGGTGTCCTCCCCTCACTTAAAGCAGCCATCACCATTTCCCAAGCTTCGGGGCCCCACCCCTGGATACATCAGGCAGGCTCCAGAGAACCCAGGAGGATGTGAAATCCTGGGCCATGGGAGAGGCTGCTCTCATCAACTACTCTCCCGTCACAAGCTGGACGGAGCCACGCCATCAGCCCACGTTTGCATAACATTCTTGAAAGGCCAGGAGAGCAGGAGAGGACGGGGGAAGCGAGCGTGGCTCTGAAGGGCAATGAGGGAGCCGTGCTAACGTTTCCAGTCTTGTTCTGGTTGTGATGTTGTCGTGAAGCTCGAGATAAAAGCTATCATTGGGGCAAATGGTAACGAGCATGCGCGATCCCTTTGTGTTATTTCTCACAACTGCAGGTGAGCCCGCAATGACCTTAAAATAGAAAGATTCATCTAAAAATCAGAATGAGCATGAATACGCTTTTTCAATTCACGTGGCCCGTGACTCAGCAGATCACTCAGAAGAATCCTTCCAACAGGGACAGTCCCACATGTACACCCGTTATGTGTCCAGTGACAACTAGTTCTCCTCACCCATCTTGGAAATGCCACCAAAGTAACAATGGCTCAAAAAATTCCCATGAAATCTTGTAATACTGTAGCAGGGAGGAGGATCAAAAAAAAAAAAATCAGTCTAGGACTGAGTCCTGAGAAAGAGGTAGGGATGGCATAGCAGAGAGATAAAACCTGAGAAATCTGAACACGAGGAAGGTCACGTAGCACCAGGGAGGGGAAAAGTCACATACCACTAGGGTAAAGTACCCAATAAAATTAAATATAACCATTTACGGATTAGACCTTGCTTTTTGCTTCTGCAACCTGCTTGCAAGGGTACATAAGGTGAGACCCCTTTGTTCTCGGGGCTCAGCCTTTGGACATGGGTCCACTGGGTCTCTGCTGGCACAATAAAACGTTGCTTCCTGTTAATTGCCTCAGTGTCCCATATCTCAGCTAGCAACCTCCTGCAACAATATCAGGTCTTAAAAGAAATAAGACATTGATTCTGAGAGGATGTGAACCTTTTTTTTCGGTACTGGAGATTGAATTTAAGATTTTAAGCATGCTAGGTAAGTGCCTACCAGTGAGCTACACTCTCTCCCCAAAGGGAGAAAAAACAAGTCATTTCACATCTTCAGTGAGTTTTTCACACTCTTTTTAGGCCAAGTCTTCTTTCAGGCACAAGGAATGCATCAATGAAGAAAACAAGCCAAAGATACTGCTCTTCTGGATCTCACATTCTAGGTACAAGAGATGAAAATAAACAAAATAGATGAGGAATTTATGGTGTCTATGATCAATGTCTTGCCTGCAGATCCAGAAATACCCTTCATTGCCTGTTCAGTGAAAAGGCATTTCATTTTGTACCTGGCACCATGCTAAAACTTATTAATAGATGATTAGGAGAAAGGGCCTTTCTTTCCACCTACAGGATGCTCCCATTTTTTTCTTTCTTTCTCATTTTCTTGCTGTATACCTTCAGTGGCACTGTGGGGACCATATGGCGTGTTCACTCACACTGACCTCACTAGGCCCAATGGACGACTTCCTATTGAGCTTCAGAAGCGCTCCACTAGTAAGTCCCCCAGTGACTCTTGGGGACTTCCTAGGCCACCTGCCCCTGGATGGGAAGCTTCCTGCTTGCCTGGCCAGCCTGCCTTTCCCTACCTGCTACCCTCTGCACTGACCATGACTGGTATTGGCCTCAGGCAACCCAATAAAAGTCCCCTCATGCCGGAGCTGCATACGTACCTTCTCTCATCATCGGATGAACCATGAAATCTTATGTTAAGGGAAAGAAGCCAGTCACAAAGAATTACATATTGTGTGGTTCCATTTTTATGCAATGTCCAGAACAGGCAAGTCCACAGACACAGAAGCAGAGTAGTTAACGTCAGGACCTCATGGACAGTAGAATGGGAAGTGAGTGCCCTTGGGCAGAAGTAACTTATTAACAGTGATGAAATATCCTGAAGTTAGTTACTGGTGATGGTTTCACAGCCTTGTGAATCAGTGAATCTAGAATTTTAAAGGCTGAAATTTATAGTATGCAAATTACATCTCAATAAATAAATGTGATCATCACCTCCTTAGAAAGGCTCCTACCTCACCATTTTAAGGTGGGAGCCACCATAATGACCCACCAGTGGCTAAGGCAAGAACATAAACAAATCTATGCGGCAAGCCAATGGGGTAATTGATACTGAGACTGTAACATCTCTTCCCGGGAGCAGAGGCGTTGTCACCGTGGTGGCTAATATTAATTAGCAACTTGATTGGATTGAAAAATGCCTAGGAGATGAGTAAAGCACACCTCTGGGTGTCTGTTATGGCTTTTCTAGAGATGATTAGATTCATCATGGGGGCTCTGACCTAATGGATTAATCCCTTTTGGATTCATAGTATAATGGCATTTTGGAGAGGTGCTAACAGGTAGGAGATGAGGTCTAGTAGTAAGAAGTCAGTTCCTATTTCTTGACTTGCTACCCCATTTGTTGTTGAGTTCCCCCATAACGACCCCCAAAGCTATACACTCTTCACCCCCAGGACCTGTGCGTGTGTTGCCTGTTATGGGAAAGGGGACTTTGCAGACGCTGTTTAATTAAGGATCTTGAGAGAGAAATTATCCTATGTCATCTGGGTGTAATCACACAATGGGCATGTGTGTGTGTGTGTGTGTGTGTAAGAAAGAGAGACACACAGAGAGAGAGAGAGAGAGCCAGACATGCATAAAGAAAGAGAGAGGGGAAAGGAGAAAGAAACATTAGGACAGAAGCAGAGGACAGAAAGGAGACAAGATGGTGCACTGATGACTGACTTGGAAGACAAAGGAACAAGCCAAGGAATGTGTTGGCTCTAGCACCTTGAAATGTCAGGAAGCAAATTCTCCTCTGGAGCCTCTGGAAGTAATCAGCCCCACTGAGCCCTTGATTCCAGCCCATGAAAAAAACTGGAGTTAGATGTTTGAACCTGTCTCCATAAAGCTAAACTTTATCTTGTGAGGTTCCTGAGTGCTCAGGAGGAAGGAGGTAGGCAGACCTATTCCCACCCACTGCAGAGAATGCATGTCCCCCAGCTTTCTCCACAACGCAACAAGGCCACGGATTTGGAGCTATTGGTCTTCCTCTGTCCCCTCAGAAAATGAAACAGTTGTCCCCTCTCTTACCAACCACTGCCTTTTCCAGTGTCTGTGTGCACATGTGACCTGACTTGTCTTTGAACAGAGTGTAGGGAGTCCAATTTTTTTTTCTTTTTTGAGACAGAGTCTCTCTATGTAACCCATAAGGGCCTTGAATTCACAACCCTCCTGTCTCAGCCATCTGAGTGCTGGGGTCACAGGTGTGGACCATCAGGGGCCCATCTTCTCAATGGAAAGTGGGATGTGGGGACTCAGAACATGAAGTGACACCACAGTGACTTCAAGTGCTGACTGTGGCTGCTCATCTGGACAAAACCCCCAGTGGAAGCACACCAAGCCATAAAGGTAGTGATGACCACAGGACAGTAGTGGCTAAAAATCAGACCAAAATTTACTAGGGAGGATGGCAGAATTCCTTCATGAGTTGAATTCAAATCCCTTCAAGTCTAAAGGGAGACCTTCTCCCTCCAGCCCTCTAGTGTCATCACACTGACGAGGCCTAACCCTGCAGCCTCGATCAGACAGGATCTCTAGTTCCAGTGTTGCCTGTAGGACAATGAAGGATGGATTTGGACCTGAGGGGCAGGAAATCCAAAACTGGCACTGAATTCAAAAGGCTCAGAGACAAAAAGTTGGGGTGAACTTGTCATAGGTGACCCGCACCCTCACCCACCCCTACTGTCCATTTTTTCTCTCTCTGCTCCCTTTGGTCACATGGTAGAGGGTTGAGACATTGATTGAGCATTTAGCTCTTTATAAGAGAACCTCTCACAGCTATGGATTTTCCATCCCTGTAGCTTCGGGTGCTGCAGATTAGAGCTTTGGGTTAGTCATTCCCCCCATGTGGTTTTGGTTTCTATGACTTTAATTTCCTATAGCCAACTTTGGTCCAAACATGTTCAATGGAAACTTCCAGAAATAAGCTTCATGAGCCTTAAAATTTCACAACACTCTGAATAGTGTGGTTAAACGGCATGCTGAATCACTCCATCCCTCCCAGTGTCACCAGTGTCCATGTTGTATACGCTATCTGCCCCTCAGGTACCTAGGAGCCGTCTATGTTATAAGATCTGCTGTGGTAGTGCCACAGTGTTGGGTTGAAGTGACCCTTACATTGTAGCCCAATGCCGTGTCACTCTGCTCACAGTGCACACACACTTCATCTCCTCCTGTAGGCATTGCATCACCAAACCACATGGGTCCTGTGTCACCTCACATCATCACCCACCACCTCAACCCCCAAAACCAGGTCTTCATGGGCCACACACCTACAGAAACCACCCAAGTTCCCATCCCTGCTGTAGCCAAGCCTCATGCCCTTTGTCCTATGCACTACCACAGAACCAAGATGAGAGAAAGTCTGCCCATCCTGTTCACTGTCCCCACTCTCAGCAGACTCCCTCCCCAACAAAGAGAGTCCAGGGCAGCCCACCAAAGGACGGCATAGACAGACAGCATCACAGGAACTGCTTGCTGAGGCTCTTTATTGAGAACTAGAGAAGGACGTGGAGGCAGAGGGAAGCAGGTGGATGAAGCTAAATGTATTTCATGTTTCTCGGGACACAGGTTCAGGGTGGTGCCAGGAGCAGCTTCAGAGCCACAAGCCTCCTGATCAGAAAGGAAGAGAGAGCCCATCAGGCCAGGTAGAAGCAGGGGGAGGGGAAAGACCACAGGCTTCTTGAAGTCCTATGGACAACCAGGACTGGGATGTTAAGTGTCCCCTGAAACTGATTCCTTACCCTAATTACTTCCTGGAGAGCAGATTTCTGTCAAAGAAAGAAAAACATGATTCAGAAGACCACAGGAATTCAGTCAGGTCCCAGGGCCCTCCATTCGCCAGCCATCCCCCATGACCCCAGAAGGGACAAAGCCAGGATGAGATGTAGCCTGTGCCTGTGAAATGACTTGGTGACTTTCCCTCCTGTGGGGCCTGAGGGAACTCGGCAGGCCAATCTCCTTACCTCTTTGCTGGGGGATGATCATATTCTCCGAGTCGAGTCCTGTAAATCCTGAAAACTCCTTGAAATCCTTCAGGGCTTCCTGGTTGATTTCCGGGTCTCTGCCTGTAGGTAAGGCCAGGGGAGACAGGAGTGAGGGCAGCAGTCTAAGGAGTTGCTGACTTATCCACCCCAGCCTAGAGGGCTGACCAACTGCAGAGCTGGGGAGAGAGATCTCACCCACCCACAAGAGGGGGTGGGGCTTGGAGGCCTGAGGCTGAGAGGAGAGCCTGGCTAGGAAAGGAGGACCAGGGGGCCATGAGTGTCACACCAGGTGCCCTTGACAGCTGACCCGGGAGCCATGGCGGACACCCTCCCTTCAGTATACACCTGCACCTCTCTCTGGATAGGAAAGAAGTGGCAGGATCAATGCCAGCCAGGGAAGCACATCTTCCTGGGGCTCGGGGCACCGTACCATCCCACTGCTCTGTGTGTGTACCTGCCTGGCCCTGGGGAGAGCACAAGAGGCCCCAGGTTTTATCTTCAGGCAGGAAAGCCACTGACACCCACTGTCTGCCTGGAGGTGGACTTTGCATTCCTGCTTCTGTTTCCATTCCCATTCTGCCCTCTGCTGTCCACTCCCCCCCAACAAGAACAGTGCTCAGGGATGTCACTGAAAGGTTTGTCCTCATTGAGTCCTTGGCCCATGCTGTGACAGTGTGACATCTAGATAGAGGCTTCTGGAACATGTGACTCACCCACAAGCTTTGCCATTTGGATCTGATGCCCAGCCAGCTTGCCCACACCATAGAGGATGTAGTGGTCCTCCACATCTGACTTAATGATGTGCACCACTTGCCTGCCCCCATCTGCAGAGGGACAGTGACACAAGTCCTTCAGGAAGGACTTTAAGGAAGGCTCCACACCCGGCCCAGAACTGCCAGTTGCCCAGGGCTCCCAGGCTCAGTTTCCTCCCCAGGCCAGAGCCCAGTCAATGAGGTCCCCACTTCCCAGGGACCCAACACACCTGAGAGATGGCTACATCCCAAGCCAATGTCCCATAAGCGGGCTTAAGGTATGACATTGACAAGTTGCCTCTGGCCAACTCAGCCACCAGCTGCCAAATATAGACCTGCTCCTGATCCCTGCCTGGGGCTCAACCATAGCCCATGGGAAAGAGTGGACAAGTCCAGTCTCCCCCTGGGGACAAACACCACATGTGGTGAGATTTTTGATGTCCGGAATCAGATCTTTAAGGCCAATAGACAGGTGGGAGGGAGATGAGTACATAATAGAGATAGAAAGGAGACAAAGGTTTGCAGACCAAAAGGTCACCCTGAAAGGACCCTGGCTGGTCTCCACTGTCCCGCAGGTGATAGGGATGCAGCCCTCACAGGCTCTGTGACTCACAGGCTGTGTATTTGCCAGGCTCGTCGGTTTTCTCTAGGACGGTGGTTATCTCCCGGCATTGACCTGAGATCCTGGAAAAGGAAGTTCTGTCAGTAATGCTGCCTGTCGTGGGCTCCTGTACCGTGAACAGCCACAGTGCAGCCCTAGGAAGCATGAGCTTCACCACATCTAGATTCAGGCAACAGCTGGCCTTCCATGTCACACTTGGCAGTCCCCTGAGTACTGCAGTGGCCAGAGCTCATGTCGTACCTATAGACGGCTGTACTCATTACCCACTCCTGTTCCTTACCAGAGGGATCCTGGGCTGCAGGGTCTGCAGACATCATTCCTCTTCCTGACCCTTACCTTGTCCTGGTCCTCTCCAGGTGGCCTTTGTCTCTAGAGACATTCAAAGACCGGCTGCACATACACTGACACCTGGCCCAGTGAGTAAAAGTGTCAGGGAGTCTGTGGGGGAAAACCGAGCTCCAGTGTTGGTGACTGCCTAAGGATTGATTGCTAGGACCAGAGCAGAGATCCTGCCATGCTGCTCAGGTGGGAGTCACCCACAAAGATGTGAGATGAGATGCCCAGGTGGAAGCCACAGATGGGGAGCCACACAGGTGAGAAGTCACACAGGTAAGCCACACAGGTGGAAAGTCACACAGGTGAGAAGTCACACAGGTGAGAACCCCACAGGGATTTCAAAGGTGTTCATGCATTATTTAACAAGCCTTCTCCCAGATATCTTGCACCCCATCTTGGTCATTCAGCAAGCCCCATCTCTGCAGATCTCCAAAGCAGAAATTTACTAGGCTGGTTACAGGTATAGGATTCACTTGGCAGAACTGACAGCTGTGATTGTTCTGGGAGTGACACACCAATCCCTAGAGGGCCTTGGTGGTTGACAGATGTTCTGCCATGAGGGGAGAAAATGGGAAACACCTTTCCCAGCCCACAAGTCATTCTAGCCACCCTGTCCTCGGGACACCTCCCAACCAGGCACCCTCAGTGTCCTTGTGCTTCTGAAGCTGTAGGTGCCGAGTGTCCCAGAGGCTGTGCAAGACGAGCAGCACAGTCTGCCTGCCGACCCAGTCCCTGGCTCTCCTGCATGGGCAAGCAAAGGCCAAGCAGCCCCCTCGCCTCATGGCCGGCAGACACTCACCGGGCAGTGAACTTGATTTCTAGGCTTCCCTCCTCCAGGATCTTGACAGTCATGGGGGTCACAGACACAGACTCCAGCATCTTCCCAGGAATCCCCTTATCTGATGCCACAGCCTTCAAATACCATGTGCCTGAGACCTATAGAAGGCACCTGTCCATCAGGGTTCGGGCAACCTTCCATGGATGCCCCCTTCCTAGTCTGTAGCCCCAGAGTGTACTTTCACCTGGAACATTCCCTGTCCCCCTGCCCCTCAACATCATACGCTGCTATCACGAGGCTGAACCGAGTCCCAGGAAAACGTGAGGGGTGCTGGACTTCCCCACCCACCCCAGCCCCTTTGAACCCTGGCCTATCTGGACCAGACACCCTGTACTCTGTCTAACATCCCTCAGGGCAGGGGTTCAAGGGCTGTCTTAAAGTGAGGGTCTCCTTGGAGAGAGGGGAGGAATGGAGCCTTCGACCAGCAGTCTCAGCCCCCCTGCCCTGCAGCCCTCCGGCCCATCTGATCCTCACATCCTGATCCTCCTCCACAATTGGGAGGGCCTGCAACTGCAGGGCTGCAAAGAGACCCAGACCAAAGACCAGGAGCAGGGTTTTCATCTTGGGGTCTGCACGCACGGTCACCCAACAGTTCACTTGTGAGGCTGGGAGAGGCTGTGCTGGGTCCTCACACACCTGCCATTTATACTGCTTAGCCCCGCGTCCCTGGGGAACTTGGCACAGAGGACCAACCTGTCCCTTCCTGGCCATAAACCATGGCCAGTTCCGCAGTGGAGCAGATGAAATGTCATCATTGTTGGAAGTTGCTGAATAACAGCGCCCATCCCCAGAGGATGCAGGACAGGGCAGCTGTCCAGAGCAGCAGGCCTGCAGACTGTGCCTGGCAGGGAAGTGAGTGTGAGTGGAGGTGTGCGACCTCCCGTGTGGGGAGCCGCCAGGGAGTGTGCAATGGCAGTGACCCCTCAGCCCACCCGCATTGTCACACGGTTGGCCGACATGCATGCTTCACAGAGGATGCTGGTAGGAGTCAGAGCACCCTGGGATCTGTGGCCATCTTGGTGACTGTCCTGTCCCTGGGAAGGTCACTTAAGCTCAGATTCATCCTAAACCCATGCTGTGTGAACATGCACACGCGTGCATTTAAAGAGCATGAGCACCTTGCCAAGCAGAGTGTGCACAAGGCCCTCTGCTGCATACTCAGAGCAGCAATGGGTCAAACCCCGAGAACCACAACAGGTGCATGTGTACACACATATGCACACACACATGTACATAAAATCAGCAGTGGGGAAGAAGAAACACGGGTTGGTGAAGGGGCTGAGGCCACAGCCCACTGGCAGCTAGCCCTGAGACCTGCAGCAGGCCAGGCATCCATCTTTGGGCTGAGTGTTGAGCCCCCTGATATCAGAAATGAGCCGAGAAGCACTTCCTATAGCAGCCCAGGGGCCACAACTTGTCATAACTTAATGGGGAGGTGTGGGCCTTGGAAGGTGAGAGGACACAGACGCAGCCTCCAGAGCAGGTTGCTGGACCAAGCCGGTCTCTGACGGGGTTTTCATCAATCCTACACTTGACATAGTAGAAAAGAACCTTCCAACGTTGGAATACAGAGGAAATCAAGGAAAACAGAAAAACTTGAAGAAACTACAGTGTTAAGAATGCAGTCAGAGTTGCCACCCTACAGCTAGTCATGAAATGGTATTTAGATGACTAATCAGTTCAGTAACTCCACAAGTCAGAAATAAATCCACAACCCCCACCCCAGAGAAGCTAGAACACATGAAGAATAGGTTAAGAGACTCCAGCACGTGTATAATAGGAGTTCCAAAGAGAAGCATTTTAAAACATCAGAAAAGAAATTTAATACATCACACACACACACACACACACACACACACACACACACACACACACACACAAAGGTAGCACATGAGATCCACTAAATACTGTTTGAGAAAGTGAGAGGGAATACAAAGGAGATGGGTTTGAGGGATTATAACAGGGAGGATGAAAGTGTTCAAGGCATAGTATATACATCTATGAAAATATCACAACAAACCCTCCTTGTAGAATTAAGGTATGCTAATTTTTTTTCAAAAAAGAAACCTAACAGCTTAGAATTAAACCCCAGAATGAAAAAAAAAAAAAACCATGAGACCCCAGATCTAAGGTAGGAAGCAAGTAATGCTCAAAATCAGGAAATACACTCCTAAACTATTACAGTGTGCTGAAGAACACCCAAGAAAGAGAGAGAAGGTTCTGTCTAAACTTCCAGAAAGAAGGGAGGCATCACTCACAGAGGAAGGAAAGAGAGAAGACAGCAGGTTTCTAACACCAGCAAAAATTCCAGGAGACTGTGGACAAATACCTTTACGAACTGAGGAAAATAGCTTCTACCTTAGAATTTTATACTCAACTCAACTTTAATAAAATTGAAGGTGTATTACTTTTCTCATCACTGCAAGAAAATACTTGACATAATAACTTAAGAGGGGAAATTTTATTTTTACTCGTAGTTTCAGAGGGTTCAGGTCATGATGGTCACTTGGCCCTTGCACTAGGGCAGACCGTCATGGTGAGGGAGCGTGTGGCAAAGAAGGCTGTTCACTTCACAGTGGACAAAGAAGCAGAAAAAGTGAGGAAGGGACTGCAGGGCAGGTGTGACCTTGGAAGGCACACCCCCAGTAACCTACTTCCTCCATCCAGGCTCCACTTCCTGAAGTTCTCAGAACTCCCCAAAATAGCACCAGATGCTGGAGACCAAGTATTCAATGCACAAGCCTGTGAGGGATGTTTCATATTGAAACTATAACATTCTGTTCCTGGCCCCAAAAGTTTCATAGCCATCTCACAACACAAAATGCATGTAGTCCATCTTCAAGAATCCCCATAGTCTTAACAGTTCTAACATTCGTCAAAAGTCCAAGTTCAAAGTATCTTCTGAGAGTCAATGAGCATCCTTAGCTGTACAAATGTATACCTTTACTCTGTACAAATCAAAAAGAGAGTTACATACTCCTAACATACAAGGCACAGAGTAAACATGCCCATTCCAAAAAGAGAAAGGGGAAACTAACAAGGGAACATTGAGTCAAGGCAAACATAAACCCAGCAGGGAAAACATTAAATCCTGTACATCCATGTCTGGGACCCATAGTACATGGTATCGTGATGTGAGCTCCAATGGGCTTGTGTGCCTCGTGCCTACAACTCTGTGGGATGCACCCCACATGGGCTCTCTATTGGGTTGTCTCCACTTGTTGCTTGTCAGATGTCCCATGTTCCTAGCATCTCCAATATCCTGGGGTCTCCACTGCAACTTAGGCTTCACCCTACAGCTTCATGCATTACTTTCTCAGGGGCTGCCAACAAGGATCCTGACTCTGTCACACATTAGCTGGCCTACCAAGCTCTCCATTGAAATCTGGGTGGAAGCCTCCATGGCCCTCCATAACCCTTGCTTTGCATGCCTGCAAAACCAGCACAATGTGAAGGATGCCAAAGTCCATTGACAACTTGAACAGTATTGGGTTCCCTGGGACTATGGCTGTAGTGGCTTCCGAGTGCCTGGGCAGTTCAACACAGTGAAACAAAGCCTGAGGAACTAACTTTTCAGGAATCCCTATGTGAGCAAGGCCCTGGGGAGATGTTCTCTGCTCAGGAAAAGCCTTTCAAATGAGTTCTAATTCACATCCAAGATCCTGCAATGGGTGGGGTCTGGTCAATTCCTGAAATGCCCTCACGCCTCACAGCGTCTTTTCTATGGTCTTGATGCAAACTAGGCTTCTTTTTAATGGCACTAATCCCTTCAGAAACCTTGCCTTCCTTAGCCCAAACTTTGCAGGGGCTTTTCTGACCAAATTGCGTGTTTTTCAAGTCTTTGTGCTCTGCATTTTGCTCCCAGTTCTCACTGTAAACCTGGCTAAAAGTAGCCAGTCACTCACTGCATGAATGGTGGGCTGCCTTGACATTTTCTCTTTCAGATTCATTGTTCTGTCATCTTAAACCCCACAAAGCCTTAGGGCATGCAAACAATGTAGACAAGTTCTTTGCCACAATGTAACACCATGGCCCCTAAGTCCAGTTCCCAACAGGGTTCATTTCATCTGAAACCTCTTGAGTGCAGTCTTTACTGTCTACATTCCTACAGGATCTCTGGTCTTCTGGGCTCCCACCAGAATCACCCATTAAGTTCTGATGATAGCATTCTAGAATTTCTCTAGACTGCTTCTCCAAACTTTCCAAATGCTTCCCACCAATCACTTCCAAAGAATTCTGACTCACATTGTTACAAAGTCACAGCAATGACCACACTTCTGTAATATGAGTTTTCTGTTCTAGTCAGTTTTTCTTCACTGTGCTGCAACACAGGACACATACTACTCAAAGGAAGGAAGAATTTAGAGCTCACAGTTTAAGAGGTTTCAGTTCATCGTGGCAGGGAGGCTATACAGCTCATGTCATGACTAGGAAGTACAGAGAGAAGTCCTGTGCTCGGTGGCTTTCTTCTTTCATTCCATCTGGGTCCCCAGCCTGTAGAATGGTGTCACCACACTCAGGGTGAGTGAGCCCCTGTAGTTAATTCCCTCCGAACAGAACCTCAAAGACACACCAAGAGGTGCGATTCTCCGTACATCCGAGAATCAACGTTGACCATCACACTGAGACTTCTTGAAGCGTTCTTGTAATAACAACTCCTACTCCTCCACTCATTCACCAGATACACCCTGCAGTGTGTCTGTAGTATCTCTTCCCACCACAGAGATCAGGTTGAGTCTGTGACATGATAGGGTGTAGACTTGGAGCTATAAGGGCACCAGGAATCACACATTTTATTAAAGAGAGGCTCCTATTTCAAAGACAGAAAAATATTAATCAAATTGATGTATAGATTCCACTTTATCACTATGAAAATCCCAGTGGAATTTTTTGTTTGTTTTTGCAGACATTTATAAGTGGATCTGAAAGCCAAAAAATGGACAATAAAAAAAGTTGGGGAATATGTGGAGAAACTGAGACCCTCACACTTTGGTAGTAAAATGTAAAATGGTGCAGCCACTGTGGAACTCAATCTGACAGTTCTCCAAATGGTCACACAGAGAATCACCCTGTGACCAGCAATTCTACTTCTAGGCATATACGCCAAGATAAGTGAAATGTATGTCTCCATAAATACTTGTACATGAAGACTTGTAGCAGCGTCATCGATAAACCCCAAAGTGGAAATAACTACCAACTGAAGAACAGATAAACAAAAGATGGTCTATCCTTGGAATGTCCCAAGTCACAAAAAGGAATGACGTCCTGATGCTTGCTGCAGTGTGGATGAGTACAGAAGCATCATCAGGGAAAGAAGTCAGTCACCCAAAACACATCCTGTACCACCCATCACAATGAACTGTAGAGCAGAAAGGAAGCCTTAAGGATAGAAGTGGGTTTGTGTTTCCAGCTGGGCTGGGCAGGGGGTTGGTTGCTAATGGGCGTACGGGACCTCATGGGGTCATGGGAATGTGCTAACGCTGGATTGTGCTGATGGTGCACAGCCCTCAAAGGGACCAAAAATCATCAAACTGTACACCCAAAGTGGACGACCATTATGGGATGTAAATGATAGGTCTACAAAGCTGTTCAGAGGCAGTGATCAGAGGTGACCCAGAAGTGATTCTGTTCTCAAGGGAAGCAAAGGAAGATGAGAACTTAAACTTCCCAGAACTAAAACAGCAGCTGTGTCCAGAATGGCCCTACTGCCAGGAGCTGGGCGGAGTTCAAGTTGAAGGGTTTCACTGAGACTTCAGAGCTTAGTCCCCGTGTAGTTCTGGGACAGCTTCTCAGCAGCCTAGACCCTCAGCCCTCCTCAAAACAAAACCAGGAGAAAGAAAGGAGATGGATCCTGGAAATAGTGGCAGAGAGAAAGCTCTGGCTTTCTGTGGCCTCGGAAGGGTTGTGATTGTGGTTCTGACCCTTGGAAGTTGCCAGTTTTGCCTGGTTCCCCGTTTGGCAGCTGGTGCTAGAGACTTCAAGCGAGTTCCTGCTTTACCTCACAGGACAGTCAAGTCAGTGAAGGCAGAGTGACATGGATATCAGTTGGCTCTATGTAGTACAGGGAACTGCACACCTGTTTGCACCCACTTCCCCATAGGAGGTCCAAGCCAGGTGAAGCCAGCATGACACAGACATCACCTTGGCTCTCCATAGATTCAGAGAACTGCATGCTTATTTGAAACCCACTTCCCCATAGAAGGGCCAAGTCAGCTGAAGTCTGCATTATAAGGATATCAAGGTTGGCTTTCATGGGAACAGTGTACTACACAATCATTTGGAAGTGAGGACTTCCACATTGTGAAATAAGTGTGTTTTGCCTCTGATGCTTAAAGGTCAGTTGCTACAGTTTGTAAGAAACATTCTGTTGCCTGTCAAGGCACCTCTGTTTCTGATGGTGTCGTGGCCATTGTGACCCCCACATGTCCCCTGACTCCTCCCTCCCAGCATCTCCCTATCCTAGACACCCGTATCACTTCAACTGCCCACTGTTCACAATACAGTTGTCCCTAGTTACACAGCTCCCAGGCAGGGCACTACTTGCCTTGCAAGCTGCATTAGCAGCCAGGAGTTGGCTCCCGTGGCTGGAGAGGAGATGCTGGTCCACTGTCCACCGTGTGGAAAGCACAGGGCCTGGGTGCTTCCTGTTTCTACTGGGGCAGCCACAAAGCGATCTCATCCCATGGGGCACCCTGCTGTGGTTCTCAGCCGCCTCTGAATGTTTCTTCTCCTATCCCTGGCCATTCTGACGAATCACAGAGAGAGGGGTGCGTGGCTGGAGAGCAGTCAGACCCTGGAACTGGAAGGATAATCACCCTCCATGAGGATGCTGACCTGGGTGGGAGGAGCAAGGAAGGGGCACGGGTGCCAGGCAGCCAACAGGGCCCCCTGGACATCTGCAGGGGGACAGTGCAGAATGGACCTCTGCATTCCTGTGAGAGCATCCTCCCAGTCTCACATGCAGTCCATAAGATGTCCAGGAGAAACTCAGAAAGCACGTGGTGCATGGGAGGCAAAGGCCACCTGACGGAGGTTGTGGGGCCACAGATTGAGTGGGAAGAAAAGGGGCTGGGGAGGGACTGCGGCAGAGACATGAGTGACTTCCAAATTAACTCCATGCCAGCCACCCAAATCTTAGGGAAGTTTGGGGTTAATTTTCATTTTCTTAAGTAAGTTTATCTACAGTGCAAGTATCTTATGTTCTACTTAGTGCAAACAGCCTTTTCCATGTTTAATTTCACAAATAATCAAAAAGTGTTGAAACTTCAACGCTAGGAACTGAAAATGCTCTCCACAGTCCCCATGTGAACAGAGCCTTCTGTGAGCACTTTGGACTATGATGTATCATTTGATAGACAATAACCCAATAACCCAGAGCTAAAAAAAAAAAAAAAAGAAAAAAAACCCCAGGAAAACAGAGGAAGGAGAGATATCATTTTAAAAGGTGGGCAGTTGAGACCTGGTGTATCCCGTGACATGGGGTGGGTGAGCCTGTAGGGTAGCAGGGCCACAGCCTTTCTCAGCTCCTGGTGGGACGATGATGCTGGCATGAATAGCTGTGTTCGTAAGTCCTGTCTGCATCTCTGTGCCTTGGTCAATAGGACTGTAGGATCAAACATCAGCGTAGAGCACGTGATTCGAGTCCCATCCCAGAGAGGACTTCTGGTGCTCGCTGAGGGTGGGTGGCAGCTCAGGTAGAAGGAAGCAGCCGGTGGGGAACACCCTCCACATGACTCTGGGCTCAGAGGCCCTACCTCGGCCCTCTCCAGCCTCCCATAGAGCAGCTGCCTCTATGTAGGGTTTTGTAAGGGTTGGAGTCAGGAGACCTGGGTCTGGCCTGGATCAGGCTTGGTTTCCAGGAAACTACCCCATCTCAGTGACCCGGCAGTGGGGCTCCCTCGTTCCCTCGCTGCCTCCCTCATCGTGCTTCCTCTTTCCTTACTGCTGGGGTCTTTCGGGAAAGGTCTGATAAGAGTGTTCAGGGGTGATTTTGGGGCTCAGAGCTGAGCGAGTTCCCCTCAGAGAGAGGCCCTCCTTTCACACAGGCTCACAGATGGTGATGCCCAAGGCTGCTCTGCCAGGGCCCACCCTGACTGCAGCAGGGAGGCTGGCTTGGGCTTCCTGACACCAACCCTTCCCCTTACTGGGAACAGCCTTCTGGGGTGAAAATGTGAAGAGCCCACTTGACTTGGGGGCAGGCTGGCAAAGGCCATGTCTATTTGCATCAACTTGGCAACCAGGCTGGAAGTCACAAGTCCAGGTGGCCTTCAAGCATGCTCCTTTTTGTGCGATGTTCACTGTGACATGGTGAAAGCAAAGGTACAAAGTATCCTGTGTACAGATAAGTCAGGACCTTGGAGGAACTAGAGAAAGAGCCAGAAAGCAAACATGACCTTTCACTGGACACAGCCCCTCTGCAATCAATCCTGCTCTGCCTCCCGGCCCCATCCTGGGCTCCAGGGCCAGCCAGGTATAGATTCATTCCCATCCATCACCTGCACCTCAGCCCAGCCAAGTTCAGCCCAGCTTTATGGAGCAGGCCTAGAGGACAAGGAGCCCAGGTGATGTGGAGGACTGGACCTGACCGGTCCACAAGGTCATGCCTCCTGGACAGGGCTAGGTCCTGGGACAGGAAGGTGCAGACTGGCCCTGGTCCAGAATTCCCCCTGTCAGCCAGGAAATCAGGGCCCTTCCTGTCCCAGGGAAGCGACTGTGCTGGGCTTTAGAGGATGGCAGAGGCCTGAGGAACATAACAGAGTGACCGCAGAGTGGCACAGGCCTGACAGACACATGCTCAGATAGTGGGAATCATGGTTCGGCTCCCGGAGTCCTCTGGGGACAGTCAGAAAACATGACCCTCAATGGGACAACTGTACGGATTGGAAGAATAAGATTTGGAGCCTCGACAGACCTTGTTTGGACACCAATGCCCCCCAGTTAGCAGAGGAACAGTTGCTCACACTCAGTTCGACCTGGGCCCCTTGTTTGGTACTCAACTGCAGAAGGGTAGCATGGATGCCAGCAAGGTCCCTCATATCCATCCTGAATTCTCCCTTGGTCCTATGTTGTAAGGGGGGCAATGGCAAAGGTGACTCCGTTTTGAATGAGGGAGATACTTTAGAAGCAGACAATTATAGGGTTGTGGGAAACAACAGGTTTCTCAGAGAAATAACAAACCCCTTACCAAAATAACGAAATGCAGCTGCAAGATGTGGGCCCTACGGCCACGACGAGCTGACCAGACCTTTTTGAAATGTTCTGTTCCATGAGGAGGGGGACAGGCAAGTGGCTGGGTTCAGAGAGAAGTTGACTAGGCACCAACCAATCACAAATGCAGTTTCGAGGTAGACGAGTGGGACCTAAGCCAGGCAGAGCCCTGTAGCGCTCCTAGACTCCAGCTGTACTCTGGCTTTAGCTTTCCTAAGCCCCTCCCGCGCTGGGAGCTTTGCTGTCCTTTCAGTAAACCTTGCTTTACTCTTCACTCCTGGTCGGCATCTTCAGTCTTTGACTTCACCCAGACACGGACTCAGGATCGACCATCCAGTATCAATGTGGGGACGTGTAATATTGCACCCATGCAAGGCTCTGCTGGAAAGAGGGTAAGGAAACAGTCCGGACTCAGAAAGTGGATCCTGAGAGGTAGCAGGATTGGGAACGAGGGTCTGCTACCCTGCTTATTAAATTTTATACCTCTTGTGTGTTGTTTAAACATGAGGCTGAGCATCTTCTGGACAGGGCATGGTGGCCAAGCAGGAAGAATGGGCTGCTTCCCCTAGGACCCTACGTGACTTCTCAGCAAGTTAAGATTTCTCATTTAAAGCCTGGCCTCCTGGAGACAGGGCCACGGTGGCTTGTCCTGCAGGAGCCCCACACACATTTGCCTTTGTCTCCCAGGTGGCTGAGCAGTAGCCAAAAGGCTGTCCTGTGTTTATCCCAGCAGTCTAATCAGAGGGCGTCCGATTCTGCAAATATCATAGCTGTTCTAATCCAGTTTTATGACAGAGCTGTTGGAGGCATGCTTCGGGGGCAGTTTTACTTGCCTTTTGTCCCTTTGTGGTCCCTCCCTGACTCATTGTCATTCACCTTTAAAGTTTTTATTAGCATATATTAATTGTACAAAATAGCAGGTTTATTATGACATTTGCATACACGGACATCATGGACTTTGACCGTACCCCCCCCCCAAACCCTCACTTGTCTTCCCTTCCCTGGTCTCCATTCTCTGCACAAATAGTTCCTCTTTCACTTTCACGTCTTTTTTCCTCCTAGATTCTGCATATGAGAGAAAATGCAATATTTGTCTCTCTGAGTCAGACGTATTTCGCTTGATATGACAGCTCTATCCATTTTCCTGCAAATGACACAGTTTCGTTCTTGTTTATGGCTGAATAATACTTCTTTGTGTACTTACACACCACATTTTTTTTATTCATTCATCCACTGATGGACACCTAGGCTGGTCCTGTAGCTTGGCTATTGTGAATAGTGCTGTAATGAACATGGGATGCTGGTGTCTCTACTGTGTGCTGACTTAGGACATTCAGGTGTGTACCCAGGAGTGGTGTAGCAGGATCTTATGGTAGTTTTGTTTTTAGTTCTTAAGGAATCTCCATACTGATTTCCATGGTGGCTGCATGAGTTTACGTTCCCACCAGCAGTGTGTGAGGGCTCCTTTTCCCCACATCCTCGCCAGCATTTGCTGTTGTTTGTTTTCTTGGTGATTTTGACACCCTGACTGGGGTGAGAGGGAATCTGAATGCAGTTTCAGTTTCCTTTTCCCTGGTGGCCAAGGATTTTGGACCTATCTTCATCGTCTTCTTTGTTCTTTGGCGTTTAATTTTTCAAGTTCTTTATCTATTCTGGATAGCAATCTGCTCTCAGAATGACTAGCTGGCAAAGACTTTTCTTCTGTTCTTCAGGTGTCTCTTCACTTGCATAACTTTTTTTCCTTTTCTGTGGAGAAGCTTTTGAATTTGATGCAATCCTATTTTTCAATTCTTGCTCTGATTTCCTGAGTCTTACTCGGAAATTTGCTACGTGTACCTATATCTTCAAGTGCTTTCCTATAGTTTCAAAGTTTCAGATCTTACACTAGGGTCTTTGATCCATTTTGAGTTGATTTTTTTAGAGAGGGAGGGCTCTAGGTCAGTCTTCTGAATATAGATATCCAGCTTTCCCAGCACAATTGGTTAGGGCAGCTGTCTTCAGTGTATGTTCTGGCAACTGTAGACGCTTCTGTCTATTTCTGGGTCGATGTGCTATTTCAATGTCAGTACCTTGCTGCTTTTCTTACTATGACTTTGTAGTATAAATTGAAATCAGGCATTGTGATACCTCCAGAATTCCTCTTTTTGTTCAGGATTGCTTTGGCTATTTGGGGTCTTTTGTGCTTTCATTTGAATTTTAAGGTTTTTTTTCCTAGTTCTATAAAGAATGTCATTGGAATTTTATGGAGATTTCATTGAATCTATGTATCACTTTTGATAATAATATGACCATTTAAACAATATTAAAATTCTGCCAATTTGTGAATATGGGATGTCTTTCCATCTTTTAGTGTTCTTCAATCTCTTTCTTCATCATTTCATAGATTTCATTGTAGAGTTCTTTTACATCCTTGATTGGTTTTTTGTTTGTTTTTTTTTTTTGATGGCACTGGAGCTTGAACTCCGGGCCCTCACCTTCAGCCATGAGCCACTTCACCATGAGCCACTCCACCAGCCCCTTTTTTGTGAAGGGCTTTTTCAGGATTGGGTCTCAAGAAATATTTGCCCTGGCTGGCTTCAAACCGTGATCCTCCTGATCTCCAATTCCTGTGTAGCTAAGATTACAGGCGTGAGCCACCAGTGCCTAGTGAGGTTGGTTTTTTTTTTTTTTTAAGTTTTTTTTGGTCTTACAGTGCTGGGGATGAAACTCAGGACTTGTACATGCTGGGGAAATGCTCTACTCCTGAGCTACATCCCTGGTCTTTAGGTATTTTTGAGGTTATTGTGACTTAGATTATTTTCCTGATTTCTTTCTCAGCATATTCCTTATTGATATATAAAAATGCTACTGATTTTTGCATGTTGATTTTGTATCCTGCTACTCTGCCGAAAGCGTTTTCTTGCCTTATTGCTCTGGCTAAGAATTCAAGCACTATATTGAATAAGAGTGGAGAGAGTGGACACCCTTGTCTTGTTACTGATTTTAGTGGAAATGGTTTCAGTTTTATCCCATCCAGTAAAATGCTGGTTATGGGTTTGTTGTACATAGCTTTTGTTATGTTCAGGTATGCTCTTCCCATTACTAGTCTCTTCAGTGCTTTTATCCTGAAAGGATGTCACGTTTGTTAAAGGCTTTTCTGCAGCTACAGAGATGGTCATGTGATTTTTGTCATTGACTCCATTTGTGTGCTACATTACGTTTATTGATTTGCATATGTTGAACCATCCTTGAATCCCTGGAATAAAGACAGCCTGATCATGGCGTATGATCTTTTCAATGTGCTGTTGAATTTGGTTTGTGAGTATTTTATTGAGGGTTTTTGAGTCTGTGTTCATTAAGTTGGTTTATAGTTTTGTTTTATTGTTGTATCCTTATCAGGTTTTGATGTCAGGGTATACTCACTTCATAGAATGAGTTTGGGAGAGTTACTTCAGTTTTTCTAAAATCCGAGACATCTTTATTTTTTTGTCTTCAATGTTTTATGAAGATTGAGATGAGAATAACATTCTAGGTGAAGGCCATTTCCCCTCAGTTTGTTAAAGACGTAATTCATGGTCTCCTGAAATTCGTGCTGCCTCCCTTCCCTTCCTTTGTGGTGCTGCTTTGTGATTTAGATCTGGAATCTCTTGTCTTCTCAACTCTGGAGAATTCTGAGATGTTAGGTGTCTTTTCTGCCATTTTAAACACCTTTCTTTGAACTTCTGCACGCATAGCACATCCAGGCCTCTTGATCAGATCTCCATGTGTGTTAACTCTCTCAGGGGTGTGGAGTTCGTTTTGCTTCACAGATGATTCTGATTAGTCTTCTAAATACCATTTATTTCTAGAAATAGGCTGGAGACGCTGACTGTACCTGAGCCTTTCAATTTCTCCTTTAAAGTTTCTGCATGCCTAGATATCATCAGTCCTATCGTCCAATATATGAATTCTCTTTCTGCTGTGTTAAGTCTAGAATTCATCCCACCTATTGAGTTTTTTATTTACAATATTATCAACAAGATTTCAAGTTATTTCTATCTCATTGTTTTAAAAAATATCCTGGTCAGTTCTCATTTTGCAATTTCTTATCCTTTTAAATGTTTAGGCATTGCTCTTTTACTACTGAGATTTTAATGTTTGTCAGACGTTCACGATATGGAACAACTTCCTAAATCAAATGTTCATTTTAATCTGACTTTTTTGGGGGATGGTACTTGGGCTTGAACTCAGGGCCTCACACTTGTTAGGCAGGTGCTCTACCACTTGAGCCACTCTGTCAGCCCTATTTTTGTGTTGGGTGTTTTTCAGGTAGGGTCTCATGAACTATTTGTCCAGGCTAGCTTCCTGATCTCTGCCTCCTGAGTAGCTAGGATTATAGGTGTGAGCCACTAGTACCCGGCCATTTTAACCTGTCTTTTTCGAGTGAAATTTCTTTGCTATTTTGGGATCTTGCCATGTTAGCTCATTTTAAGGTGGGGACATTGTGTCTGCACCTTGCCTTTCTCTTTTACCTTCTGTCCTCATTCCCTGTCTAGCAATTTTTCACTATTTCTGCCTCAACCGTGCTCGAAGATCTCTGTTCTGCTCTGACACTTTTAATTTGGGATCTGTAAGATATAGAAAACATGTTCAAAGATCAGGACAGACACAAGACGCAAGATGTAATAAATACTTTATTACATATAGGCCCAGGGCCATGGCACATCCAGAAGCTACACATAAGCATGGGAACACACATGCACATGCCCCCCACAATCACAGAAGTTGGGGAGTGCATGTCATTGAGTGTGAAACTGGGGCACTCACTTTTATTAGGGTGCAGGGTTGGGAACACAGCACCAGGGGAGATGTGAAATTTGAAAAACAAAAGCAGCAAGATGAAACCCTTCCCAGGAGGGGGTTGATCTGGAAATGCTGCTGGCCCATCCCAGGGCAGATGGGTTTCGGGAGAGAGTGCTCTAACCCTGCAAAGGAGAATGGAATTAGGGACTTACCATCTCAGCCAGATGTCCAAATATGGATGCACATGAGGAAGCAAATTACCACACATTTTGACACAGACATGGAAGGTGTCACAGATGAAGCCCTGTCAGAGACCAGCTTGGTCCAGCACCTCTCTGAGGCTGCATCTGTGTCCTCTTGCCTTCCTAGGCCCACATCTCCCCATTGAGTTGTAACAAGTTCTGGCCCCTGGGCTGCCTAAGGAAGGGCTTTTTGGCAACTTTCTGGGGTCAGGGAACTCACACCTCAGCCCACAGAAGATGGACCCCTGACCTTCTGCTGGTCTCAGGCCTAGCTGAAAGTGGGCTGTGGCCTCAGCCCCTTCACCAGCCTGTGTTTCTTCTTCCCCACTGCTGATTTTATGTACATGTGTGTGTGTGTGCATATGTGTGTACACATGCATCTGTCTTGGTTCTCTGGGTTTGACCACTGCAAAGTATGCAGCAGGAGGCCTTGTGCACACCCTGCTGGGCAGGGTGCTCATCCTCTTTAAATGTATGTGTGCTCATGTTCACACAGCATGGTCCTTCTTTCTTCAGGATGAATCTGAGGTTAAATGACCTGTCCAGGGACACAGGACAGTCACCAAGATGGCCACAGATCCCAGGGTGCTCTGACTCCTACCAGCATCCTCTGTGAAGCAGGCATGTCGGCCAACCGTGTGACAATGCAGGTGGGCTGAGGGGTCACTGCCATTGCACACTCCCTGGCGGCTCCCCACACGGGAGGTCGTACACCTCCACTCACACTCACTTCCCTGCCAGGCACAGTCTGCAGGCCTGCTGCTCTGGACAGCTGCCCTGTCCTGCATCCTCTGGGGATGGGCGCTGTTATTCAGCAACTTCCAACAATGATGACATTTCATCTGCTCCACTGAGGAACTGGCCATGGTTTATGGCCAGGAAGGGACAGGTTGGTCCTCTGTGCCAAGTTCCCCAGGGACGCGGGGCCAAGCAGTATAAATGGCAGGTGTGTGAGGACCCAGCACAGCCTCTCCCAGCCTCACAAGTGACCTGTTGGGTGGCCATGCGTGCAGACCCCAAGATGAAAACCCTGCTCCTGGTCTTTGGTCTGGGCCTCATTGCTGCCATGCAGGCGCAGACCCTCCCAGCCGTGGAGGAGGATCAGGATGTGAGGATCAGATGGGCCAGAGGGCTGCAGGGCAGGGGGGCTGAGACTGCTGGTCGAAGGCCCCATTCCTCCCCTCTCTCCAAGGAGACCCTCACTTTAAGACAGCCCTTGAACCCCTGCCCTGAGGGATGTTAGACAGAGTACAGGGTGTCTGGTCCAGATAGGCCAGGGTTCAAAGGGGCTGGGGTGGGTGGGGAAGTCCAGCACCCCTCACGTTTTCCTGGGACTCGGTTCAGCCTCGTGATAGCAGCGTATGACTTTGAGGGGCAGGGGGACAGGGAATGTTCCAGGTGAAAGTACACTCTGGGGCTACAGACTAGGAAGGGGGCATCCATGGAAGGTTGCCCGAACCCTGATGGACAGGTGCCTTCTATAGGTCTCAGGCACATGGTATTTGAAGGCTGTGGCATCAGATAAGGGGATTCCTGGGAAGATGCTGGGGTCTGTGTCTGTGACCCCCATGACTGTCAAGATCCTGGAGGAGGGAAGCCTAGAAATCAAGTTCACTGCCCGGTGAGTGTCTGCCGGCCATGAGGCAAGGGGACTGCTTGGCCTTTGCTTGCCCATGCAGGAGAGCCAGGGACTGGGTCGGCAGGCAGACTGTGTTGATCGTCCTGCACAGCCTCTGGGACACTCGGCACCTACAGCTTCAGAAGCACAAGGACACTGAGGGTGCCTGGTTGGGAGGGGTGCCGAGGACAGGGTGGCTAGAATGGACTTGTGGGCTGGGAAAGGTGTTTCCCATTTTCTCCCCTCATGGGAGAACATCTGTCAACCACCAAGGCCCTCTGGGGATTGGTGTGTCACTCCCAGAACAATCACAGCTGTCAGTTCTGCCAAGTGAATCCTATACCTGTAACTAGCCTAGTAAATTTCTGCTTTGGAGATCTGCAGAGATGGGGCTTGCTGAATGACCAAGATGGGATGCAAGATATCTGGGAGAAGCCTTGTTAAATAATGCATGAACACCTTTGAAATCCCTGTGGGGTTCTTCTCACCTGTGTGACTTCCCACCTGTGTGGCTCCCCATCTGTGGCTTCCACCTGGGCATCTCATCTCACATCTTTGTGGGTGACTCCCACCTGAGCCGCATGGCAGGATCTCTGCTCTGGTCCTAGCAATCAATCCTTAGGCAGTCACCAACACTGGAGCTCAGTTTTCCCCCACAGACTCCCTGACACTTTTACTCACTGGGCCAGGTGTCAGTGTATGTGCAGCCGGTCTTTGAATGTCTCTAGAGACAAAGGCCACCTGGAGAGGACCAGGACAGGGTAAGGGTCAGGAAGAGGAATGATGTCTGCAGACCCTGCAGCCCAGGATCCCTCTGGTAAGGAACAGGAGTGGGTAATGAGTACAGCCGTCTATAGGTACGACATGAGCTCTGGCCACTGCAGTACTCAGGGGACTGCCAAGTGTGACATGGAAGGCCAGCTGTTGCCTGAATCTAGATGTGGTGAAGCTCATGCTTCCTAGGGCTGCACTGTGGCTGTTCACGGTACAGGAGCCCACGACAGGCAGCATTACTGACAGAACTTCCTTTTCCAGGATCTCAGGTCAATGCTGGAAGATAACCACCGTCCTAGAGAAAACCGACGAGCCTGGCAAATACACAGCCTGTGAGTCACAGAGCCTGTGAGGGCTGCATCCCTATCACCTGCGGGACAGTGGAGACCAGCCAGGGTCCTTTCAGGGTGACCTTTTGGTCTGCAAACCTTTGTCTCCTTTCTATCTCTATTATGTACTCATCTCCCTCCCACCTGTCTATTGGCCTTAAAGATCTGATTCCGGACATCAAAAATCTCACCACATGTGGTGTTTGTCCCCAGGGGGAGACTGGACTTGTCCACTCTTTCCCATGGGCTATGGTTGAGCCCCAGGCAGGGATCAGGAGCAGGTCTATATTTGGCAGCTGGTGGCTGAGTTGGCCAGAGGCAACTTGTCAATGTCATACCTTAAGCCCGCTTATGGGACATTGGCTTGGGATGTAGCCATCTCTCAGGTGTGTTGGGTCCCTGGGAAGTGGGGACCTCATTGACTGGGCTCTGGCCTGGGGAGGAAACTGAGCCTGGGAGCCCTGGGCAACTGGCAGTTCTGGGCCGGGTGTGGAGCCTTCCTTAAAGTCCTTCCTGAAGGACTTGTGTCACTGTCCCTCTGCAGATGGGGGCAGGCAAGTGGTGCACATCATTAAGTCAGATGTGGAGGACCACTACATCCTCTATGGTGTGGGCAAGCTGGCTGGGCATCAGATCCAAATGGCAAAGCTTGTGGGTGAGTCACATGTTCCAGAAGCCTCTATCTAGATGTCACACTGTCACAGCATGGGCCAAGGACTCAATGAGGACAAACCTTTCAGTGACATCCCTGAGCACTGTTCTTGTTGGGGGGGAGTGGACAGCAGAGGGCAGAATGGGAATGGAAACAGAAGCAGGAATGCAAAGTCCACCTCCAGGCAGACAGTGGGTGTCAGTGGCTTTCCTGCCTGAAGATAAAACCTGGGGCCTCTTGTGCTCTCCCCAGGGCCAGGCAGGTACACACACAGAGCAGTGGGATGGCATGGTATCACGAGCCCCAGAAAGATGTGCTTCCCTGGCTGGCATTGATCCTGCCACTTCTTTCCTATCCAGAGAGAGGTGCAGGTGTATACTGAAGGGAGGGTGTCCGCCATGGCTCCCGGGTCAGCTGTCAAGGGCACCTGGTGTGACACTCATGGCCCCCTGGTCCTCCTTTCCTAGCCAGGCTCTCCTCTCAGCCTCAGGCCTCCAAGCCCCACCCCCTCTTGTGGGTGGGTGAGATCTCTCTCCCCAGCTCTGCAGTTGGTCAGCCCTCTAGGCTGGGGTGGATAAGTCAGCAACTCCTTAGACTGCTGCCCTCACTCCTGTCTCCCCTGGCCTTACCTACAGGCAGAGACCCGGAAATCAACCAGGAAGCCCTGAAGGATTTCAAGGAGTTTTCAGGATTTACAGGACTCGACTCGGAGAATATGATCATCCCCCAGCAAAGAGGTAAGGAGATTGGCCTGCTGAGTTCTCTCAGGCCCCACAGGAGGGAAAGTCACCAAGTCATTTCACAGGCACAGGCTACATCTCATCCTGGCTTTGTCCCTTCTGGGGTCATGGGGGATGGCTGGCGAATGGAGGGCCCTGGGCTCTGACTGAATTCCTGTGGTCTTCTGAATCATGTTTTTCTTTCTTTGACAGAAACCTGCCCTCCAAGTTTAGGATTTGGGTAAGAGATCAGTTCCAGGGGACACTTAACATCCCAGTACTGGGTGTCCATAGGACTTCAAAAGGCCCTGTGGTCTATCCCCCACCCCTGCTCCTACCTGGGCAGGAGAGCCCCACCTGTAATGCAGGTGTGATCCCTGCTTCTGCAGGCATCCCTGCCCAGGGGCGTTAGCTCAGATTTCCTTCTCAGATGTCATTCCTGGGCAGTGAGGAACCTGCTGTCCTGTCCTCTCCTGAGGTTAGAACTGGAGGACACAATGTCCCTCTCCCTGTATCCTCCAGTATGCTTTCCTCTGGTGGGAAATTCCTCCCCAGCACCTCCCACACCCCTCAGTCGTCACTATGACTCTGTTTACCCCATGAGCTGCTTTAAAGAAATGTGGCAGCCATCGCTGTGGGCTTCAGAATTCCTGGGTCCCTTATTGCTGTGTGATGTTTGGAAGCTGGAGGTTCAGAGACTTGTCCAATGTCACCTGCCCAGGTGTGGACAGAGCCAGACGCCAAACAGCATCCCTGTCCTTCCCTTGTCATTCTTTGTCCTGAAGTCACCTGTCCTCCTCCCCCTCACACATAGGCATGGAGCTTTGTAGGCAGCCTTAGGGAAGAACCCCCTTCTCTTTGTCCTGATGTGGTGGATAGAGTCCCCAGGAACCCAGCATCGCCTCTCTGCAGGCCCCTTCCCAACTTTCTCTCCTGACATCCCCCTTCTTTCTAGGTCAAGGAGCTTATGGCTCTGAAGCTGCCCTGGACACCGTTCTGAATCTCTGTCCTGAGGACCATGGAAAGAGCCCCTTTCTGTGATCTAGCTGGCTCCACCCACCTGCCTCCCTCTGCCCTAAACTTCTCCCCAGGTTCTCAATAAAGAGCTTCAGCAAGCAGTTCCTGTGATGCTGGCTATTTGTGGGGTCCCTTGATGGGCTTCCCTGGGCTGCCTTGGGGGTCTGCTGAGAGTTGTGTTAGGGGTGTGGATAGAAATGATGGGAGGACCTACCATCATCTTGGTTTTGTGGTGGGTGCACAGGCCAAAAGGCACAAGACCTGGCTGCAGGGGTGGGAACCAGCAGCTGTGCCCAAGGGTCCCCTGAGTGATTTCTTCTGGTATGTCACCCAAGAGTCCCTGCTTTGGAGTGGTGGATTGGTGGCAGGTCAGGGTCTATGCCATGGTGTCATACAACTCAGACCTGTGTGGTCTGCAACACAGTGGAACTTCATTCCCAGGTGGGACAGGACAGGTTGCCTGGACCATTGGCCTGGTCCTGCGTGAACAAGTGGGTATGGGGATAGGCTGGGGCCCAGCAGGATGGGGTAGGGTATGGCCAGGGCTTGAGCTGGCTACAGAGTCAGAGTCCACCTTCAGTAACTCTGCAGGAGCTTGAGCTGCGCCTGGGAGGGTTTGGGAAATTGAGTCACCAGCATGGCTGGACCATCCACAGGCGTTGACATGTTCAGAGCGTTTCCTGAGGTCCGGGGGTCCTATAAGGGGTAAAGGTACTTTTGATGGCACAACTGCATACAGTGACCCTTGGGGAAATATGAGGCAGAACTCTTGTTGCTTGTAGCTCTGACAGAGAAGCTAGGCAGGATCATATGGGTTTGAATAATTTGGGCGCTCTAGGGCACAAAGGCTGTTCCTAGCTGCTAGGTACCTGTGGCCATTAGGATTTGTGCATATGGCTCCAGAGTGTGAGAACAGATGAGGGATGTGGTCAGGGTTGGACCAACAGCTGTGCAGGAAGAGGACTGACTGGCCTCCAGCCAGGGCCTCCAAACTGGCTCAACACACTGTTGTCAAACACGGCTATTCCACTTGGGCTCTGCCTTCAGTATATCAAGAATGGACCTGGTTCTTATGGAGACTGGACTATTTTCATGAGACTATCTTCAAGTTCACTGAATCTTTTCAATTTTCCTGTTAGCCTTATCTAGTGTCTCTTAATTTCACATGCTGTGATTTCCAGAACTGGGATTTGAACTCAGGGTCTCATGCTTGCTAGGCAGGTGCTCTACCACTTGAGCCACTCTTTCAGCCCCACCCTGTGATTTCCACTGTGGAATTCTCATTTGGTTGCTGCTTACAGCTCCTATTTCTCTGCTGAGGTTTATCTTTTTGTTCATGAAGAGCACATTTCTGCTACCCCGAGGTGATGCTAGAGCAACTTCTTTAGAGGCACAGTCAGCTAATTCTAGCATCTGCGGTGTCTCGGTCAGTTGTGTGTCTTGAGAGTGGGCCAGAGTTTTCCGTGTCTTCATATGTTGATTATTTTGATTGTATCCTGAACATTGTGGATGATGGGTAAACTCTGGGCTTTGTTATTTCCTCTAAAGAGTATTGGTTTTTAAGCAGGAAGTTGATTTGTCTGAACCCTAACTGTAAGTGCTGCTTCCCCAGCGGTGGGTGGCGCTCGGGTCACAGTTCAGTCATCAGTTCAGCCTTGGCGGAGCTGCTTGGCATCTTCTGTGCATTTGTGTTTTAGGAGTCAGCCTGATATTTTAGACAGTTTGTATGGAACATGGGGCTCTTCCTTTGGAGCTCTCTTCTTTCCCAGGCTTTTTTTCATTTCTCAGCAGCTATAATTCCCCTTGCCTCTGTCTTCTGTTTTGAAGCCAACAAGATGGCTTTCTAGCCAAACTGAATCTGCTCCCTGTGGTGAAGATGGAGCCTGTCTTCCAGAAAGGCTTAGGTAGCCAGGAGATTCAGAGGTCTGCCCCAGGCCAAAACAAAACCCATTCTGAAAAATAGCTAAAGCAAAAACAATTGCTACTCGAGGGTGGCTTGGTTGGAAAGGAGCTGTGTGGCTATGATGGGAAGGTGAACTTGTACCATTTAGTAAATAGATGCACTTTACAGATGTGGAAGAGGTGCAGTTGAACTACAAAATGGTCCAGGTCTCCAGAGTCATCCATTCTGCACTTGTGACCACCTGTTGCTGCTGAACAGGGGTCTTTGACCCAGTTTGTCTTGACTAGACAAGTACATGGACTGCATGTGCAGTCACTATACAGAAGAAGAGAATGCGTATCTGAGGAGGGTTTCTGGGACCTGCACAGAGCACACTCTGATGCCTCTGCCCCACTCTGCCTGTAGCTGACTGAAGACCACGCTCAGGGACGTTACTGTGATCCCATCACCCTCTGTGTGGTCCTAGCATCTCCTGCACCCAGAGACAGTTTTCAGGCAAAGAGCCACGGGCTTGTGATTGACACTTCAGGGAGGACGAGGTGTTCTCCTCACCCCTCATGTTACTCAGCCGTCTGGGACTGTGGCTCTCTCAAAGAGAAAGATAACATAAGCACGAGGGTTGGTGGGACAGGTCCCTGGTGCTCCAGCTGACTCTGAGATTTACCTGACCATCACCATCTTTCTCCTCTACCTCCCATTCTGGGTGCCCTTGTCCCTCTGCCCAGTGTGGGAACCAGCCACTTATTTCTGTGCAAAGGACCCTTTTTTTCTGCTGAGCAGGGACCTTGGCCTTGTCTAGATAATTTTCCATCATATATATGGAGTCACTCACCATAAAGGCCTCTGAGCACCTTGTCCCGAGCCCTTGCTGGGCTGTGCTCACTGAAGGTGCCTCATCACAATCATCCCTGGACACAGGGGAGCCAGCAGGTGTTCTGTCACCCCTGAGTTCCTCCTCTGCTCCTCCCAGGAACAGCAGCCCTCCAGCTCACAGTAGTCAGGGAAAGTTGCTCACCAGTGTACTGTGATTCCTTTCTGTACCTGCTCTTCCAGGGGTGAGAGCCCCAAAAGGATTGGGCTCTGGCCACTGCAGCAGGCTTGGTGGAGAACTTACTGCAGGTCCTGGAGGAAGTGCCTCCACTTGTGGCATCTCATGGGATGAGGGTTTTCTTTGAGAACAATTCCCCTTGTCTTTTTCATTTGTGTGGCCAGTTGAAACCCCCCAAATTTATCTTGGTGTAGTCACTAGGGGCTCCTAGCCTAAACGTTTTGATTGTGCGGCCTGATTTTAGGACAGAACTGTTGAGCACACAAGGAAGGAGACAGAAGGAAACACGTGCTACTTTTAGCAGGGAACAGGGTAAGCCCAGAGCTCACTGCCTTTGTCCCCTTGTGGGGTCCCTACCTGTCAGAGGGAGGAGGAGAGAGCGGGGCTCAAGTGAAAAATGACAGAGGGTGGTCAGTGAGAATGTGATTAGCCAGTGGCCCTGTCCTTCCTGAGGGTCACATGTGAAGGAGCGTCTTTTGGGTCTGTGAGAGAGACACTTTGGGGTTAGATGAGTTACACAGTTGCGAGCCCCTTTTAGCAAATGCTCTAAGAAGGAGAGGTCAGGAGCTGGCCAGAGCCAACAGAACATTCTTCTGGTGGCATGAGGTCCTCGGGCAAGCACCGATGGGGACTGGGGTCCCTGGGCCACTGCACTGTGCCTCTTGCTGCTGGTTTTGTGGGTCCAGCAAGCGGAAGCTGTCTAAGGCTCCTATGTGCCCAGGAGGAAGATGGTGGGAAGAGCTTCTCCCCCACCTCAGTCAGAGCGCATTTCCTCACGGCTTTCCCCATCACCTCACTCAGTTATTCGTCTTCCTCTACCCTCAGTAAGTGACACCTAGGAATAGTTGCCTCCTCTCTGGCTGACCACTGGCTCTCCCAGTGTCTGTGTGCATCTGACTTGGCTTGTATTTGCAGGGGACAGTGGGGCACCTTCTATACAGAAAGTGGGATGTGGGGACACAGGACATGAAGTGACACCACAGTGACTTCAAGTGCTGACTGTGGCTGCTCATGGGGACAAAGTCCCCAGGGGAAGCAGGGCTTTGGGACACCAACCCACACCTGGCCATAAAGGTAGTGAGGACCACTGGGGCTGATGGTGGGTGCCTGTTTCTGACTGCACTGGAGGTTTCAGAAAGGAAGGGTCAAGCTTGGAGCTCAAGTAAAAGTCAAAAACCTAGAGAGACAGAATGGTGTCTCTACTATAACGAGACTGTTACCGCCACAGGGCAGCAGTGGCTGGAAATCAGACCCCAAATGGAATAGTGTGGGTTGCAGAAATGCTTGGTGAGGTGCATGAAACTCTCCAGGTCTCTCATGTGAACGCTGGGTCACCAGGAGGGAGGCCTGACCCACAGAAGTGGGACAGTTATGCGAGCTCAGGTGGAAGTGAGAGTCGTCTCCTCCCCTCTCCAGCCCCCAGAACTCTGCGAGTCCAGCGCTTGCTGCCACAGGCTCACACACAACACCCCAGTCTTTCTTTTCACTGCTTCAAGGCCTCACGGCTCAGCGGGGTGGTTTCTTCCAAGGCTCCAGAGGAGATCTGGTTTCTGCCTTTCCCAGAGTCAGGGGCCACCACATTCCTTGTCCTGTGACTCCTCTTCTGTCTTCGGTTGCAGTGCAGCAACTTGTCTCCTTTGGCCCTAATATAACTCCGTCTGTCTGTTGTCTGTCCATCTGTCTGTCTCTGGGTCCAGCCAGATAATCCAGGCTACTCTCACCCCAGGATCCTTTACTGAATCATGTCTGCAAAGCTCCTTTTACCATAGAGTCACGCTTGCACAGGTTCTGAAGATGAGGGCATGGACTCGTTTGGGGGCCACTATGCACCCTACCGCACGGGGGAAATTGACAACTAATAGGGTTTCTGCAAAGGAACAGGAAAAACTCAGGGAGCAACAGGTCCCGAGCAGAATCAGCAATGGGGAGTGAGGAGCGTCGTCTTCGCGCGGTGTGGTCCGGGGCGGTCGCTCAAGGAGTGAGTAGGACGCTTTTCACTGAGGCGTAAACTGCATCACCCTCTGGAATTGTATCATTCACTGGTTTTCAGTAGTTCACAGGCCTCAGAGTCATCCCCATTCTCTAATCCAGGGCATTTCATCACTGTAACGGGTTCTTCACGGCCGTTAGAGCTCACTCCTCCTCCTCCTCCCCAGGTCCTTATGGCCATTCTGCCTTCGGTCTCCATGGACTTGCCCATTCTGGACACTGCACATAAATGGACCCGCACAGTGTGTGGCCTTTCGTGCCTGGCTTCTTCCCCTAGGCATAATTTTCATGGTGTACCCCTGCTGCAGCATGCGGCTGAATGATTCTGCACTCTGTGGACAGTACACATACACCTTGTTGACCCATTCGTCCGCCGATGGACATCTGGGTTGCTTCTATTCTTGGGTATTGTGACGTTGCTGTGAACACTCACGCACAGGGTTTGTGTGCACTGTGTTCCCACTTGTCTAGGGAATGTTCCTGGGGAGGAGCTGCTGGGTCTCATGGGGACTCTTTGTTTAACCGGTGGGTAACGGCTGAACTTCCACTGCTGAGCAGCTGCGCCCTTTCTCATTCCTGTGGGCAGTGCACGAGAGCTGTGACCCCCCCTGCATCCCTGCCCGCCCTTGTTGTTATCAGACTCTGATTTTAACAGCCCAGTGGTGTGAACCAGTATCTTACGTGGCTGGGATTCACATGTCCCTCATTACTGATGGTTTGGAGCATTTCTAATGTGTGTATATTGGTTGTTTTTATACCTTGTCTAGTCACCCAGCACCCATTCTTATTGGGCCTTTTCTTTCTATTGCTGAGTGATAAGAGCATTCAGTATTATTGACACAAACCCTTACAAACACGATTCACGAGTATACTTTCACGTTCTCTATCTTGTTTTCATTTTCCTTACAGATTCCTTTGATGAACAAAAGTTTTAAACTTTGATGAAGTTCAGTTTGCCTATTTTCCCTTTGGTTTCTTTTTCTTTGCATGTTCTACATCAGTATTTAATTGTAAGTCAAGGTCACTCAGAAGTTTTGTAGTTTTGCCTCCTGTATTCAGGTCTGATCCATTTTGAGTATATTTCTGCAAGTGGTGTGAGGTCCAACTTCATTCCTCACAGGTGGACATCAGTGGTCCCTGAGCCCCTTGCTGAAGTCCATTCTTTTCCCACTGAATTGTCTTGGCCCCTCCAGGAATTCTCACCTCTGTGTTACCAGGTGTTGTTTTCCTCACGGTTCTTGGACTTGTTCCTTCCCTGAGGTTTTCTCCCTTGGACAGGGAGATTCTCCCTCTGCCATGGGCCTGGCATTTCTCTGGCTGTTCATGGGGCCATCTGCATGTTTCTGGGGCTCCTTTTGCACATGGCAATGTCTGTCTGGGTGTTTGTCTCACACGGTCTGTTCATGGCTGTTGCCTTCAATACAACCTACATCTCCTTACTCAGCAAGGCTGCCTTGGGTCCCTCTCTGCTACAGTGCTGAAATTGTCTCTAGGCTTAGAACTGTGGTGACTGTGGCTGACCTCAACTGCTCCCCTGCTCAAGGATCACAGTTATATGGTCTATGACCAAATATCTAAAAACAGTCATCTCATGCATTGTTCCTGTGTACATGAGCTTATACCCTGTGACTCCCTGACACTCAAATAGATGTCATCTCACTAGCCTGTTGTATTTTCTTAGCTCATTTTTATGCTTCTATATTTGTCCTACCCCCAATCTGTCCTCATTGCAGCCTCTTGAGTGACTGACCCTTTAAAAATGTAAGTCACATCCTGACTCTGTCAAAGACCCTGGGGGTCTCTCAATTTCACTCACAGAAAGAGCTAAAGTCTTCATGATGACCCCACCCTACCCCAGTGGGTCCTGCTCTCTCTGGGCCCCTTTCTTTGCCCAGTCTCCCCCATCATGTGCTCCAGACACTCTGCCCTCCAGTCTGTTCCTCGCACAGGCCAGGCTCCTCATCCCCTCCAGACCTGCACTTTGTTCCTCCATCCTGGAATCCTTTTTTACCTGACTTTCATGGCTCATTTCCTCCACTACCACCAATTCTGTGTTCCAATGTCACCTTGGAGAGGCTGACTTGGACCATTTCATTTAAAATACAAACACCCCTTGTCTCAACATTCCCCATTGAACTTGTTCCTCATCACACTTGTGACCCTTTAAAATAACATATAATTATATGAGCCAGTGTTCAATCAGGAGACAGAATCACACAATAGATTGAACAAGGAGAGTTTATACAATGAACAATGAGCAAAACAAGTATAAAGGGAGCTATAAAGATTAGTTAGAGCTGGGCACTGGTGGCTCACACCTGTGATCTTAGCTGCTCAGGAAACAGAGATCAGGAAGATTGAGGTTAGAAGCCAACCAGGGCAAATAGTTCAAAAGACCCTGTCTTAAAAATACCCAACACAAAACAGGACTGGTAGAGTGTCTCAAGTGGTAGAGCGCCTGCCTAGAAAAAAAAAAAAGTTCAGGGTTTTAGGAGAGCAGGTAAGGAAGAAATAATTTGGGGTGGGGTCTTCTCTACATAGCTGGGTTCAGACCTCATGAGAGAAGGTGTTTTTGCAGTCCAGGGAATGAGAGACACTGGCTGAGTTGCCAGAGCCAGAATGGGTCAAGGTCAGTGCAGAGAATAGTAGGTAGGGAAAGGCAGGCCGGCCAGGCAAGCAGGAAGCCTCTCTTCCCTTTTAGGGGCAGGTGGGAGGGGATTGAGAAGTCTCCAACAATCTCCACTAAGTGTGTGCCACTGAAGTTTAGTAGGAGTCCATCCATTGAGGCCCAATGAGGTCAGTGTGGGTGAGTGTCCCAAGATATTAGAAAGGACTGGATGTTGGAACCAGGAAGGAAGACCTTTCTCTTAAACCTCTTAAATGGTGCCAGGTGCAAAAGAGAAAAATGCCTCCTGAGTCCATCTCCACTAACACTGGGCAGGCAATGGAGGATGTGCCTCGAGCTGGAGGCAAGACATTGACCACTGGCACCGTGATTCACTCTGTATCTTGTTTATTTTTGTATCCTACCCCTAGAACGTGAGCTCCAGGAGAGCAGTGCGTTTGGTTTGTTTTCTTCATTGACCTTTTCCTTGTGCCTGGAAGAGGGTGAAAAAGTCAATGAACACATGAATACAGAGGTGTTTTAGTCCCTTAAGGCCTGCATAATATCGTCTCATGGCAATGTGACTTTACTGAGCCTTTGCTGTTGGATATTGGAGGTGTTGCCAAGACTTGTGATGGAAGCACTGTCACCACTGGACACACCTTATTGGGCACATGTGGGACTGTCCTTGTTGGAAGGATCTTGCTGACTGGAGCTCTATGTCATGGGCTGTGTGTGTTTTTAAAAGTATGTTCCTGCTGATTGTGAATTTTATATCAAACTTTTAAGATAATTACAAGTTCACGTGTGGTTGTAAGAAGCAATACAGAGATTGTGTGTTCTCTCACCCTGTTTGCCCCAATGATACCTTCCAAAGCTGCAGGACCATATCACCACAGAACATATTGATGTCGAGTCAATCAAGATGCAAAACATTGATGTGATCCTTCCTGTGCCCTAAGATCCACACCCTCTTCCTTTTCACCTACCCGAGCATCCTTGGCAACTACCATCCATTCCACATTAACATAGCTTGGTCCTTTCAAGACTGCTACATAAATGGAATGACACAGTACACGAAAGTGCCGGATCCATATTTTCCTTCATGTTGCACAGTTCCTTGAAGATTCCTGCAGGTTTTCAGATTTGTGACTAGGTCACTTCTTGTTATTGCTGTGTAGTGCTCCATGATGTGGATGGATCAGTTTGTTTAACCATTTTTCAGCTGAAGAGCATGTGTGTTTCTAGTTTTGGACAATTGCAATAAAGCTATACTATACAATTAATGTACACCCTGGCTCGTTCCTGATTTTAGAAGTGGTTTCGGTTTTTTCTCATTTAGTATGATGTTCGCTATAGGTTTGCAATATACAGCTTTTATAATGTTGTGGAATGTTCCTTGGGTTCCTAGTTTCTTCAGAGCTTTGATCATGAAAGGATGTTGAATTCTGTGGGTTTTTCTGCATCTATGGAGATGATGATGTGGTTTTTATCCTTGATTCTGTTTATGTGTTGTATTACGTTTATTGATTTGCATATGTTGAACCATCCTTGCATCCCTGGAATGAAACCTACTTGATCATGGTGTGTGATCTTTTAATGTGTTGTTGGATTCTGTTAGCAAGTATTTTATTGAGGATTTTTGTGGCTATGTTCATTAGGGATATTGGCCTATAACTTGCCTGTTTTGATGTGTCTTTACCTAGTTTTGGTATTAGGGTAATACTGGTTCATAGAATGAGTTTGGAAGTGTTCCTTCCTTTTGTATTTTATGGAATAGTTTTAGGAGCATTGATGTTACCTCTTCTTTAAAGGTCTGGCAGAATTCATCAGTGAATCCATCTGAACCTGGGATTTTCTTTGTTGGGAGGTTCTTTATAACTATCTCAATCTCACTGCTTATTATAGATTTGTTTAAGTTGTTAATGTCTAGTTGGTTCAATTTTAGTGGGTCTTATGTGTCGAGAAATTCATCTATTTCTTCTTTGTTTTTCAGTTTGCTGGAGTATAGGTTTTCAAAATATTCTCATATGATCTTTTGAATGTCGATGTCTGTTGTAATATTCCCCTTTTCATCTCTGAGTTTATTAATTTGGGTCTTCTTCTTTTAGCTAATTTGGCTAAGGGTTTGTTGATATTATTTTTTCAAAGAATCAACTTTTTGTTTCATTGTATCATTCTTTTGGTCTTTAATTCATTGATTTCATCCTTGGGTTTTACAATTTCTTTCCATTTACTACTTTTTCTTTGGCAAGACAGGGGTTTGAACTCAGGGACTTATGTTTGCAAAGCAGGCTCTTTACTGCTTGAGGTATACTCCAGTCAATTTCTCCCTCTGGTTGTTTTGGCGATGATGTTTTGCAAATCATTTACCTGGGCTGCCTTTGAACCCTGATCCTCTTGATTTCAGCCTTCCAAGTAGCTAGGATTATAGGTGTGAGCCACTGGCTCCTGGGCCAATATACTACTTTTTGGATTGGCTTGTTCTGGCTTTTCTAAGAGTTTGAGGTACATCATCAGATTATTTATTTAAAATCTCTAATTTTCTGATGTGGGCATTCATGGCTGTAAACTTCCCTCTTAAGATTGCCTTTGATGAGTCCCACAGGTTCTGATAAGTTGTGTCCTCATTTTCATTTGAATCTGGAATTTCTTTACTAATTTTCTCAATGACCCATTGATTGTTCAAAAGTGTGTTGTTCGGTCTCCATGAGTTCAGTTTTTGTGGTTTTCCTTGCCATTGGTTTCTAATTTTATTCCATTATGGTCTGTTAGGATACACAGGATTATTTTGATTTTTTTTGTATTTTTGGAGGCTTGTTTTAAGACCTAGGATATGATCTATTTTGAAGAAAGTTCCATGGGCTGCTGAGAAAAATGTGTAATCTGCTGTTGTAGGATGGAATATTTTCCAAATGCTTGTTAAGTCCATTTCATCCACAGTATTGTTTAGTTCTAGGATATCTTTGTTAATATTTTGTCTGGATGTCTGTCTATTGATGAGAGTGGGGTGTTGAGATCCCCCACTATTATTGTCTCTGGGCATATCTTTTCCTTTAAGCTCAGAAGCGTTTGTCTTATGAACTTGGGGGCATTAATATTCTGTGCATATATAGTTAGAGCTGTTACATCTTCTTGCTGGGTTTTTCCCTTTATTAGTATGCTGTGACCTTCCTTATCTCTTCCAACTGATTTTCATGTAAAATCTGTTTTGTCTGACAGGAGACCAGCTGTGCCTGCTTGCTTTTGGTTTCCACATGCCTGGTACATCTTTCCCATTCTTTCAGTCCCAGCTTTGTGTGTCTTTGTTTGTGAAGTAAGTTTCCTAAGCACCTCATGAGATTTTTGGGCCTTGTTTGTTGATCCAATCAGACAACCTGTGTGTTTTGTTTGGCAAATTACATCTGTTTACATTTATGGTTATGATTGAGAGGTAGTTTCTGATTCCTGTGTTTCTGTTGCTTCTTTTCCAAGTTGAGTCTCGTGTTTATTGTTTTTTACTCTTGGCATTGTTCATCTTGAGGTTTTGCTGGTTTACTGAGTTGCTTGTGCTTGCTGCATTCCTAGCTCTCACAGACTCATTAGTTCCCCCTTTGAGTTTTATGCTTTCCTGACCTGTGTTTGTATTTGGTTTTTGTCCTCTTCTGTGTGAATGATTTCCTTGAGTATCCTTTGTAATGCAGGCTTGGTGGACATGAGACACTTTACCTTGTCCTTGTCTTGGAAGATCCTTATTTCTTCATCAAGGTTGAAGGACAGCTTTGTTGGATAAAGTATTCTTGGTTGGCAGTTATTCTCTCTCTCAGAGTTGAATTATTCTGCTTCATGCTTTCCTGGCTTTTAGGGTTTGTGCTGAAAGGTCTGAGGTGATTCTTGTTAATTTACCTTTGTATGTAAGCTAGCATTTTTCTCTTGAAGCTTTCAGTACCCTTTTTTTGTTCTCTAGTTTTGACATTTTAAATTATGATATGATATGGGGTTGTTCTTTTCTGGTTACATCTATTTGGAGTTTGAAATGCCTCCTGTTTATGGTGTTGATAGTTACACAGGTCTCATGCGCCACACGAACTTGTACTAGAAACCTAACTGAGGGCACTGGGAGATGCCAGAAAAGACAACAGACAGAAGACCAAACATGCATAACCATGCAGTACCTCCTTGGTCTTGTCCTCTGCTATTCTCTCTCCTGCTTGAGCTTGTCTGCTGATGGTGCTATCCACTGGGGTTTTATTTGATTTATTAAGGTTTCCATTTCTACTTGGTTGTTCTTCACAGTTTCCATTTTCTTGCTGAATTTCCCTTCCATGTTGCTTACTTTCTTATCAAGGCTTGGATTTATTTCCTAATTTCATTTATCTGTTTGTTTGAGTCCTCTTAATGGTTACTGATCATTTTTAGCAGTAGGCTTTTGAATTCTCTCTCAAATTCATCTAATTCATTATCTTTGGGTTCAGTTGTTGAGCTGTTGTGGTGGGGTTTTGGAGAAGAGACATTGCCTTGCTTTTTCATATTTAAAATGTTACACTGCAATTTGTGGATCTTTTGGTCTAAGTTTCTCTTTTACTTCCTCACATAAGCAGAGAACTTACTGCAATAATTAGGGTAGCAATTCAGCAATAAATCAACTATTTGAATGAATAAGAAACAACTAGAACCCTTGTCTGTCTCTCCATTAAGTTTCTATGGGAGCAAAACTCTTGTTTCTAGGGGGTGATCTGGGAGCTTAATGTTGGTTGAAAGGTATAAAGATTGGGAATTGGGTATTGCATGGTTTGGGCATGGGGCAGGGATGGAAGTGAGATGACAGAAGTGGAGGGAGGTGTAGGAGGTAAAAAAATGAGAGAACTATATATTAATAACAAACAAAGAATGGTTTGGAGGATGAGGAGAAAAAAAGAGAACAAGAAAGATTCCAACAATTAGAAACCAAATTAAAGAGAAGAAAAAGAAAGGAAGATAAATGGTCAACAAAAATAAATTGAAGGGGGAAAACCAAACCGCCCAAAAAACACTTGTATTTCTTGCTGGAGAGAAGTGCTGTATGTTTATCCTGATTCCTGTAACCTTGCTGGATGCAGTTATTAGCTCTAGGTTTCTGTGTAGTTTTTAGATTCCTTGAGATTTTCTACACAATTGTGTCATCTACAAATAGAGACAGGTGTACTTCTCCTTTCTTTTTTTTTTTAACAACCTTAGTTTTCTTTTTATTATTTTGCATCTTAATTACCATATTATTATTGTACTAGGTATACATTGTGACATTTAAAAAAGTTCTTATAATATATCAGACTTGAATTTACCCTCTCCACCATTCTCCTTTATCTCCCTCCCCCCATTCCTGGAGTAGTTTCAACAGGTCTCACTTTTTTATTTTCATACATGAGTATGTAATATTTCCACCATATTCCCTCTCCTACCCCCCCTTTCCTTTATCCTCCCTCCTCCCACTGGAACAACCCCCCCCCCAGACAGGACCTGTTTTACCTTCCCTTCCTTTGCTTTTGGAAAAAGCTTTTGTTTGTTTAACATAGCTATACAAGGAGTTTTGTTATTACATTTCCATACATATATGTTTTATATCCCAAATTCCACAAGCATTTAAATACAGGAAATAGGTTACACAAGTTTTGCAGCACTGAAAAAACAAAAGGGGATGCTACCACAACTCAGAAAATAATTCAAGGAATCAGTTACCACCCCCAAAGCCCTGGAATAAAAGCAAAGGTTTGGGTTCTCAAAAGCTAGGAGTTCAGAGTTAAGGACTTACAAAATGGTGCTAGGACTTTTGACGGGAAGTGGCTGTGTAGCGATACTAGTACCTTAAGAATTTGGATGAAACATCTCAAGCCTCTGAAGAAGGGTTAGCAGCTTCACTCAGCATTTACTGACTGGTACCTTTTAGCTGGCACAAGGAGAAGTGCTGCATAAAGAGTACTTCTCCTTTCTAATCTGTACATATTTTCTTTTTTCTTGTTCTCCCTCCACCCTTTAATTATAGCCTATGGGACTGCCCAGAACTTCCTGGATTATGTTAAACACAAGTGGTGAGAATGGAATCCTTGCTTTGTTCTTGATATTAGAGAAAAAGCACTTGGCTTTTCACCATTAAGAATAATGTTAACTGTAGTTTTTTAAAGATAATTTTTTATCAAGTTGAGAAATTTCCATTGTGAGCAATTGGACCTGATTGTCCTGAGGACCATCTGAGAAACACGGTGGAACCTATCAGATCATCTCACAGGGAAAGAGGAGCCCAGGCTGTTCATCCTACCAGTTGCTATCCCTATGGACTAGGAATGTATGTTAATCAGTTTTTCATTGCTGTGATAAATAGTTGGGAGATCAACTTAAAAGGAGGAAGGTTTTATTTTCACTCATGTTTTCAGTCCATGCTCATTTAGACCCTTTGCTGTGGGCCTGTGGTGAGGCAGAGAACCACAGCAGAGAGAAAGTGAGAAGACAGGAAGAGGCCAAGGCAGGATATGGCTCCAAAGACATATCCCCACTGACCTATTTCCTCCAGCTAGGCTGTACTTCCTAAAGTTTCCAGAGCCTCTCACATACCACCAGCTGGGACTGAGCCTTCCACACAGGAGCCTGTGGGGGCACTTCACACGCAAACCCTAACAGTACGCTGATTCACCTCACATCTGCTTTTCAAGGCTGTGTGTCGGGAAAACACAGAAGGGAGGATGAAGACGCTTGAGGAGGGAAGCTGTGACTCCATCAGTGTGCTGGGAACTGTCTATGACAGTTGAGAGGGTCAGCCATAGTCCCCCCTTGCATGGACCCACTCACACTCCACATCAAGGTTATTCTGTAGCTGAGCTTCCAGAGTGGTGAGAGACATGGTCTCTAGAATAATTATGCAGATGGTTAGGGAAACGCTACAGTTCCACTGTCCGAGGCCTCTCAGGCTTTGTTGACATTCATCTCAAGCTTCTTGTATCCCTTCTAGGTGAGCCTTTATCCCAGCTGCACATCCTCTGGCATGGTGCTGTTGGTGGTGTCATCATAGTCTACTTACATGTGGGCGTTGTATGAAGCCCAAACACTGTCCCCTCTAGTGAGGAATTAGCTGCACCAAGAAGCTGTGACCACCCTGAGATTCAAGGCAAGGGTAGTGAGGGATGTGACCAGAAGTGGCGAGTGCCATAGATGTGGAGTAGGGTCATCCCAGCAGGATCAACACCAGAAGGGAATGTATTCCTCAGAAAATGTCCCAGGCCATGGAGCAATGGGGCCAGGAAGTCGTTCTACTCCCGTCCTACCATTTCCCATCATGGGTTGACCTCAGTATCCTGGGAGTATCTACCATCTGTGGACCTCAACCTCATACCCTATGTCCTGTCCACCATGGGTTGACCCCAACTTCCTGTCCTACCTCCTCTCGATGCTGTCTACTACCACTTTAACTTAACAACTACCTAAGTTGGAGAACTTGGTAGAATTCAGCCTGCTAGGACACAAGGTGAGACCATTGGGTGATAGGAGGCAGCTGGAAAGTTCCAATGGCACAAACCATAAGATTCGTGGTGGCAGCCCTGCTCTGTTAACCATGTGTACATTTTGTTCCCATCTGTGTCGAGCTTTGAATTACACGTGCCAATGTCGTAAGGTGCTTAGATCAACGATTCACACACAGCAAGTCAAGTACACATTGTCTGGGATACAGTAAACAAGAACAGGACAGAAAATCCCCCGCATGGAGACTCCAGCCTGCTCACTGATCTCTGTTCCTAAAGAGCACAGGCCCCTCTCTTCCCACACCAGGGCTTCCTCCTCAGCAGCAACTACCATACTGGGGTCATTAGAGCCCCACAGCTTATTAGAGAGTGCTCATTACTATTGTTTATTGAGTACCTGGGGTACTCAATTGGGGTTGTCCAATTGGGCTACAGAGACACAAAGATGCCACACGCACCAACGCTTGCCTTCAGAGCCTGTGTCAGCGGGTCTCAGGGCAGGTGAGTAAGGCCCAGGAACTGCAGTGGTGAGGAGTGGGGTTGATGCCAGCAAACAGGATACCTAGAAGAACCCAGCCAGGAGTTCTGAACTCATGCAGACACATGGCCTCCTTGTGCTTCTCCTGCCCATTTGTCCAAAGGGAATGGGATTTGCACCTACACTGGGGACACTGGGTGGTCAAAGCTGATGAGGGAGGGGAAGCCAGTGGGAACTCAGAGACGCCAGCAGAATGAAGTCAAGACAGTTGCCTAACTGTGAGCTCACAACAGGCTGAGGTGGCCCCTTGCCCTGAATCCCACACCAGGCTAGAAAGTGGGGAAGAAACCAATGTCCATGTAGTCTCCATTGTGTCAGGGCAGCCCAGGGGCTCCACGTGTCCTCTCAGCAGGTCCTCAGGTGACCAGAGCAGCAGAAGATCTGAGTTTCCTTGTTATACATGAGCCCTGTTGGATCACAGAGGTGAAATAACACATCTGAGAATAAGATGTGCTCTAAGAGAGCACAGCTGGCTTTGGGGTGCAGAACCAAGCAGATTGGGGGGATGTTGCTCTTTAGTGTGACCTGGGGTCTGCTCTAAGGAGGTGATATTTAAATTGATCCTGAGTCATAAAATACTGGCACACCCCCAAAAAGACTTAGGGAAGGGCAGTGAGGGTGTCTCCCAGGGCAAGGGCCTTGGGTTCAGGGAAATCAGGGGCATTGTCCGTGGTTCAGCTTTGTCCCTTCCTTGGCAGCAGGAGGTGAGACTCCTGTTTCTCAGTGAACTCGATTCAGGCCAGGCATGGACAGATGGAGGACAGAGTGGGGAGGGAGCATGAGGAGGCCAGGGCCCTTCCTCCCTGGCTCAAAGTGCTGACACCTGTGCCACCCCCATACTTGAATGAGGTGTCCCCTCCAGGTGGGCTGTTCTGTGAGCAGCACCATTGGGTGGTACAAACATGGACATATTGTGTGTCTTTCATCTTTAGTTGGCACTGAATTGCTATTCATCAGATCCCAAAAATAATAAAATCCACTTTCACAACGGGTGTGGATTTGGCTCTGACAGGTGGACAGGAGGGGTGTGGTCAGTGTCAAGTGGGCACAGGCCACTGGTCACAGGGACTTAAAGGGCACCTGTGAGGAGCCAGGACAGCCTCCTCCAGACACCACAGGTGACCTGCCTTATCTGTGAGCACAGAGCCTAGAGATGAAGACTCTTCTCTTGACCTTTGTGCTGCTCAGACTGGTGGCCACCCTGCAGGCCCAGGGCCCCCGTTGGCCCTCTTGAAGGAGCAGAATGTGAGACTGGGTGGGGGGGTGGGTGGGGTAGGAGAAAGGCATGATGGAGGACAGTGGTGGACCTGAGTACTGTTTCAGAAGGTGTCCTTTACAGCTGGGTTCTGACTCTGCATCCTGGCCTGGAGTGGTCAGAGTTCAGGGGTCTCTGTTGTTCCCCGGCAGACACAGGCCCTCCTGGGCAGAGGGCTGGAGTAGGAGTGCAGATTTGAGTCAGGAGTCCTGTTATATCCGAAGTCCTCACAGAGCAGGACCTTCAGTAGTGAAGACTCACCTGGTGTATTGGGGCCTAACCCAGAGGACAGACCCTTGGAGAGCAGACGCCCTCTGCCTCCACTGGGGCTGGGAGCCAGGAGTCCTGGGGTGCTCTTCTGAGCACAAGGATGTAGATGTATGGGGGTTTAGCCATCTCTGGAAGCAGCAGCCTGGGCTCTGGGGATGTCCGTCTAGGCTGCAGGCTGGGGGTCTGGGGAGAGAATCTGTGCTAGGCAGTGGTGGCTTCAAGGCTTGGCCTGCTCCAGCTCACAGGGACCTGGTACATGAAGGCCACAGTTTCCAACAAGAACCTGACAAAAGGGAAGAGGCTCAGGGAGGCATTCCCCGTAGCAATGATAGCCCTGGAAGGGGGGAATGTTTGAGGCCAAGGTCACCATCATGTGAGTGTCCCCTCAGTCCTACTGTTCTTTCCTCTCCATCCACGTTTTGACTGTTGGTGACCCATCGTCCTGACTTTGAGGAGACTAGCCCCAGGCAGTATCCCAAAGCTCAGGCAGGGGTAGCGTAGGATTTTCAGAGATATCTGCTCAGGGCCAATGCAGCAGGTGAGCTGGGTAAGGCTCAGGTGCTTGTCCTGATAGCAGCTGCCCATGGCTCCCTATTTTCCAGGTTTAAAGGCCACTGCCACGAGAAGAAAATTCTGATGCAGAAAACTGAGGAGACTGGTGAATACAGGGACCGTGAGTCTGGGCTGGCTGGTCCTGAGCCTGGGGGACAGAGGGGCCCCTGCCCTATCCATCTCCTAGAGGGGCTACCTCTCCCTTCCCAGGTGCCTTGTGGCCCTGACCCAAGACACCAGGTGTCATGGGATTGGTCACAGCAGGGATGAACAAGGCCATGCCTCCCTCTGAGTGGTCCTAGTTATTGACCCATAGGGAAACTGAGGCCTAAGAGTCTGGGAAGCAGGGCAGGATTGGGGCTCTAAGTTGTGACCTCTTCTGCTATACATTGTCTGGACTCCACAGCTGGGGTTGGCACCTTCTTGGGGTGGGGTGGGGGACCCATCAAGCAACAGGAGAATCCTAGAGTGACAGAGGCCACAGCAAGACCTGGGCTCAGACTGGCTTAGTCTCCTGGTTGACCACGCAAATGTTTGGAGGGCTCCTTAATGAGGTCTTGGATGTTTTCTCCAGCACGAAGGTGCCTAAGAGCTATTTTGTCTGTTTATCTACAGTAAAGGGCAAGAAGCGCTTATACATAGAGGAGCTGCCTGTGATGGACCACGCCATCTTTTATTGTGAAGGCCAGCACCATGGGAAAACATTCTGTGTGGCAAAGCTCATGGCTGAGGTTCCCCAGAGACGCCCATCTCTTGCTCGAAGCCAGTGGCAGTAGCCACGCCCTGGCACTGGGGGATAAGAAGTCCCCGGTTGGCCTTCAGGTGCTAGGCACAGTGTGCTGCCTGGGGAGTCCAAGCTTTCAAGTGGGAAGGGGGTCAGTTGGGTGAGGACTGTAGGGGAAGGAGGTTCCAGTCCTTGAAGCTGTCAAGAGCCACTTCCTCTGATTTCAGGAATGGAAAGGGTCATTGTGAAGGTCTGGTACCCTGACAGATGCCTTCATGTGGCAGGGACCCTCCAGAATGTGTGACCCTGCATTGATGCTCAGGAGCTGCCTGGGGTCCCAGGGTCTTAGGATGTCCCCACAACAAATCTTCTTGTCCACTGTTGGATCTCCTGCCTGTGGCTGCTCCAGGGTGAAAATCCTAGTGCCACTCAGTGGCTGGGTCCTTGTGTCACCCATTATCTGCTAAGCTGTGCAGTCATCACACCTCTCTTCACTTGACCCCTCCCTCATGGGGAGGACCTCTGAGGAAAACCTGGAAGCACTGGAAGAATTTAAAGAATTTGCACAATGCAAGGGACTTCTGCAGGAGGACATCTTCATGCTTGAACAGAGGGGTGAGGGCCCTCTGCCCATATCCCTTCCCCATGTCTCCTCTGTGTCACTCATCTCTCCCTGTGTGCCCCACGTCTCTCTGTCTGAGCTATGGATGTGATGGGGTCTGAGCCTTTGCCCTGGGTGCCTTCTTACCCCTGGGTTTTTCTCCATTTCTACAGAAAGCTGTGTCCCTGAGCACCACTAGGGTAAGTGACCCTCTGGAAGGACAGTGGAGAATCTCAGAGACCTGGGTTCTGGAGTTTGAGGGTCCATCTCCTGTTTGCTGATTCCATCCACTGAAGCAGGAGAGACCCCTGCCTGGCCAGGCAGGAGTGGTCACTGCAGGATTTGGCCCTGAGTGTGATTCCTGGGACATTTAGGAAGTCCTTTCTTTAACCAGCAACCTTTCATGAGAGCCTGTTTGGAGGCTCTAGCGAGGGAGCGCAGTTTCTCATATACCCTTGAATGAAGAATGGTCCTCCTCTATCAGGAAAGGTTGTCCTCTTGAACTGAACACATAGGTCAGGAGGGACAGCCATGGATCAGTGAGGGAGGAAGGGGACATCCACCTAGCTAACCAGATCAGCTGAATCAACCCTGGTGATCACTGGGTGACAGATGTCACAGCCAGATCACCCTCACATCCCAGTGTCCTTTCTTTTATCATCATCCTGCCCAAATCCTGGTCTCCACTTGATCCAATCCCATACTCCAACTACCCATCAGGGATGCTCCAGAGACCTGGTTGGTCATGGAGAGTCAAGGGTGGCTTTCGGATCCACAGCTTCCCTGCAGGCAGCGCATGTCACAGAAGCTTGGGAAAGGAAATATCTGACCCCAGCTGTCCCCTGCTGACTGCTGCTCCCATGGAGGGACTTTCATCTCTGCTCCTCTTCCTGTCACAGCAGCCACCCAGGTTTACACCTCCTGAGCCAGCCCAGCTGCCAACACAGAGCTGGGACCTCCCCAGACCACTTCTCCTGCCTGGACCAGCCTCCTGCTTAGACTGCCCATCCCCCTTGGGCCGTCCCCCAGCCTTAACCCTCTGCTTCCTTTCCTAACCCTTCCTGACTACAAATGAAACACCTTAGCAGCTGCTCTGGGTTTGGCATAGTGTGACGGGATCTTGGGGTGGGTCCTTATGAGCTCTGCTAGGATGAGGAGCCATGGGAGATAAGGAGACATTGGATCCATAGGAACAAGTCCCCAAGGAGCATGGCATCCAATAGGTCTGTAGGACCATGTGATGTCATGGATGTCCACCTGGTAAACCTCCAACTCAGGTGTTTTGGAGTAGTGTGGGTCCTGGGCAGGAGCGTTTGGGAAGTCACTGGGGTGGCCAGGACCAGACAGATGGTGTGAAGACTGCAAATGATGTGAAGGTGCCTGTTTAAGCTCCTGGGCCAACAGGGCCTTTGTGGGATTCTGGAGGTCTTCATTTTGAGCAGGCTGACTCAATGGTAGGGATGGAGGGACTGCGGCCAACCCCTTCCTCTTCACCCCCAAAACAAAACAAAGCCAGTCGCCATGTCTACAAGTCCTTGTCTCCACCTTAACTCTTCTGTGGTTTGCCTGTGCAGACAGTGGCCCACAGGGACATGAAGGGCCCCAGGGAGGGAGGAGAGGTCCTGTACTCCAGATGATAAACATAACCCTAAACTGCAAATCCTAATGGGATTGGGCTTCCCAGAGGACAAGGCTGCAAAGTGTCCATCTTTCTCTGAGGGGCGTTGATTGCTTGAGCCAGGTGACCATCATTTCAGTGATCTCTAGCCCAATTCCCACCCCGACCTGTTGTCCTCTCCTTGCTCCTCTCCTGCCTGACCTATTTCTTGGTGGGAATTGTTCTGTTGTCCTGACATACAGCCAAGTTGGCAGGCATCAGGTGCAGCCCAAGGCAGCCTGGATGCATTGAAGGACAGGGAAAGCCCTGAGTCTACAGCAATAGTGGGCACAGTGTGTCTCTCCACTTTCCAGGCCCAAAGTAAATTACAGCTGGGCCAAAGACCATCACATGAAAATATAAGAAAATAAGTCATCTTGGGAAGCAAATGAGCAATAGAGAAAGAAAAAATCCCTCAGCTGAGAAGATGGAGATTTGATTCAGGAGTGTGAAACACAGGTGTAGAAATCACCGATGGGTGAAGGCCCATAAGGCCCATGTGGACAGTCTGTCCTGGGCACCTCTGCCCAGCACCCCTGCCCCATCTGCCATGTACCTTCATCTTCTGGTGGTTGACAACACCTCCATCACCATTTCTCACCCTGGTCCACAGGTCAGTCCAGTTTCTCTTGACACCTGCCATAGGTGGTCCAAGGATGAACATCAGACCAAGCACCTCTGGCTACTGGAATCTCAAACCTGAGCTGGGAGACACCAGCGCTGCCCAGGCAGACATGGACTTCTCTGGCCCCACCTTGGTCTCTGCTCCTGAGCCGCTGCAGTGCCCCAGGGGCCACCTGTCTCCACCCTTTTATCACCTCCCATTCCACACCACAGGCTCTCCCATCTTAAGTCAGAGACTGTTTCCATTGCTTTAACCCTTGGTCCCCTCAGAGACACTGAAATCTGAATATTTGAGGAGTGCTGTTATAAACAAGTTAGGAAACCTTTCAATACAACCCAAAATGTGTGCAGAGGTGATGAACAGAAACTCCTCAGTGACAAAAAGACCCATGGAAGGGCTGGAGCCTCAGAGATTTGAATGGTAGGAATGACCTTTTTTGATCTTTTCCAAATGGATTTGGATTTTTTTGGTAGGGTGTTTTTTTTTTTTTTTTGGCTGGATCTCACTTTGTACTCCAGGGTGGCCTCAGACTCATGGTCCTCCTGTCTCAGCTATCCTAAGGTAGAATTACAAGTGTGTGCCACAACACCCAGTTTCTCACATTGATTTTTATTTTTTTATTTTTTTATTTTAGATCATTTAATTTTTCCTTTTTTTTTTTTTCATTTTTCTTTTATTATTCATATGTGCATACAAGGCTTGGTTCATTTCTCCCCCCTGCCCCCACCCCCTCCCTTACCACCCACTCCACCCCCTCCCACTCCCCCCCTCAATACCCAGCAGAAACTATTTTGCCCTTATCTCTAATTTTGTTGAAGAGAGAGTATAAGCAATAATAGGAAGGAACAAGGGGTTTTGCTGGTTGAGATAAGGATAGCTATACAGGGCATTGACTCACATTGATTTCCTGTGCGTGGGTGTTACCTTCTAGGTTAATTCTTTTTGATCTAACCTTTTCTCTAGTTCCTGGTCCCCTTTTCCTATTGGCCTCAGTTGCTTTAAGGTATCTGCTTTAGTTTCTCTGCATTAAGGGCAACAAATGCTAGCTAATTTTTTAGGTGTCTTACCTATCCTCACCCCTCCCTTGTGTGCTCTCGCTTTTATCATGTGCTCATAGTCCAATCCCCTTGTTGTGTTTGCCCTTGATCTAATGTCCACATATGAGGGAGAACATATGATTTTTGGTCTTTTGGGCCAGGCTAACCTCACTCAGAATGATGTTCTCCAATTCCATCCATTTACCAGCGAATGATAACATTTCGTTCTTCTTCATGGCTGCATAAAATTCCATTGTGTATAGATACCACATTTTCTTGATCCATTCGTCAGTAGTGGGGCATCTTGGCTGTTTCCATAACTTGGCTATTGTGAATAGTGCCGCAATAAACACTCACATTGATTTTTAAAAAATCAAAAAATATACTTACAAAGAAAAGCAAAAGAATTGGAGACCTTGACCACATGGGTTCCTCTGATACTGTTGGCCCACCAGGGGCCATCAGCAGATGGCTGAGAAACAGGTGCTGGGGACAGAGGGACCCAGTGTATACCTCAGGGCTTAACCATCAATAATACCCCTTTGGCACCTTGTTTTATCTCTTTGTTTCCTTGTCCATAGAATTGGCAATGTGAGTCCACAGAGCCATACAGGGCTGCTGTGGAGGGCTCACACACATACACACACACCTGCGTGTATGCACGAGCACACATGCACACTCCCACACATACACACACACACACATGCATGCACACACAATGCACACAATGCACATACACACACTCACACACATGTACACATACTCTTGCACATGTATGCACACACACACAACACACACATGCAAGTAGACACACTTGCACACATGTATACATACACACATACACACTCACAATGCACACACATGCATGTAGACACACCCACGCACATGTACACACTCTCACGTGCACACACATGTGTGCACATACACACTCACACACCTGTATGTGTGCATGTGTACACACTCTCTCTCACACATGCACATGTATGCACACACATGCACACTCATACAATACACACATGCATGTAGACATACACACATGCACACACACCACCTGTGACGGTGGCTGGTGCAGGCTAAGCCAGTGTGGTTGCTGTGATTGCTGGAAGATCATAATTAGCACGAGTGTTTATACAGTATCTAACATTTCTCCATTCAATATTGTGGGAAAAGCATGCCAGCAAACATTCGTCATCCATAAAGTGACTTAAAATCACAGCACCCTGTGTGAGAAAGTTCTCAAGACAATGACCTCAGGTCAAGAAACTGGAAAACAGGCAGTACATGCATCCCAGATTAAGAAAAAAAGAAAATCATAAGAAAGGTTAGAGCAGAAATTGATGAAAGTAAACAAATGGAAAGCAATCAAACTGGAATCTTGATATTTGAGATCAATAGAATTGGATCTATCTATCTGTCCATCACCTAGCTACAGAAAGAACACGTGTTAGCAGTATCACAGAAAAGTGACATTGACACTACTGCAGATTCTACTTTTTTTTATTCATATGTGCATACAATGCTTGGGTCATTTCTCTACCCTTCCCCCACCTCCTCCTTTACCCCTCCGCCCCCTCCCTCTATCCCCAACCCCCTCGGTACCCGACAGAAACTATTCTTCCCTTATCTCTAATTTTGTTGAAGAGAGAGTAGAAGCAATAATAGGAAGGGACAAGGGTTTTTGCTGGTTGAGATAAGGATAGCTATACAGGGAGTTGACTCACATTAATTTCCTGTGCGTGTGTGTTACCTTCTAGGTTAATTCTTTTTGATCTCACCTTTTCTCTAGTTCCTGGTCCCCTTTTCCTATTGGCCTCAGTTGCTTTTAAGGTATCTGCTTTAGTTTCTCTGCATTGAGGGCAACAAATGCTAGCTAATTTTTTTAGGTGTCTTACCTATCCTCACACCTCCCTTGTGTGCTCTCGCTTTTATCATGTGCTCAAAGTCCAATCCCCTTGTTGTGTTTGCCCTTGATCTAATGTCCACATATGAGGGAGAACATACGATTTTTGGTCTTTTGGGTCAGGCTAACCTCACTCAGAATGATGTTCTCCAATTCCATCCATTTACCAGCGAATGATAACATTTCGTTCTTCTTCATGGCTGCATAAAATTCCATTGTGTATAGATACCACATTTTCTTGATCCATTTGTCAGTGGTGGGCCATCTTGGCTGTTTCCATAACTTGGCTATTGTGAATAGTGCTGCAATAAACATGGGTGTGCAGGTGCCTCTAGAGTAACCTGTGTCACAGTCTTTTGGGTATATCCCCAAGAGTGGTATTGCTGGATCAAATGGTAGATCAATGTCTAGCTTTTTAAGTAGCCTCCAAATTTTTTTCCAGAGTGGTTGTACTAGTCTACATTCCCACCAACAGTGTAAGAGGGTTCCTTTTTCCCCGCATCCTCGCCAATACCTGTTGTTGGTGGTGTTGCTGATGATGGCTATTCTAACAGGGGTGAGGTGGAATCTTAGCGTGGTTTTAATTTGCATTTCCTTTATTGCTAGAGACGGTGAGCATTTTTTCATGTGTTTTTTGGCCATTTGCATTTCTTTTGAGAAAGTTCTGTTTAGTTCACTTGCCCATTTCTTTATTGGTTCATTAATTTTGGGAGAATTTAGTTTTTTAAGTTCCCTATATATTCTGGTTATCAGTCCTTTGTCTGATGTGTAGCTGGCAAATATTTTCTCCCACTCTGTGGTGTTCTCTTCAGTTTAGAGACCATTTCTTTTGATGAACAGAAGCTTTTTAGTTTTCTGAGGTCCCATTTATCTATGCTATCTCTTAGTTGCTGTGCTGCTGGGGTTTCATTGAGAAAGTTCTTACCTATACCTACTAACTCCAGAGTATTTCCTACTCTTTCCTGTATCAACTTTAGAGTTTGTGGTCTGATATTAAGATCCTTGATCCATTTTGAGTTAATCTTGGTATAGGGTGATATACATGGATCTAGTTTCAGTTTTTTGCAGACTGCTAACCAGTTTTCCCAGCAGTTTTTGTTGAAGAGGCTGCTATTTCTCCATCGTATATTTTTAGCTCCTTTGTCAAAGACAAGTTGGTTATAATTGTGTGGCTTCATATCTGGGTCCTCTGTGTTCTGTTCCACTGGTCTTCATGTCTGTTTTTGTGCCAGTACCATGCTGTTTTTACTGTTATTGCTTTGTAATATAGTTTGAAGTCAGGTTTCATGATACCTCCTGCATTGTTCTTTTGACTGAGTATTGCCTTGGCTATTCGTGGCCTCTTGTGTTTCCATATAAATTTCATGGTAGATTTTTCCATCTCTTTAATGAATGTCATTGGGATTTTGATGGGAATTGCATTAAGCATGTAGATTACTTTTGGGAGTATAGACATTTTTACTATGCTGATTCTACCAATCCATGAGCATGGGAGATCTCTCCACTTTCTATAGTCTTCCTCAATCTCTTTCTTCAGAAGTGTATAGTTTTCCTTGTAGAGGTCATTCACATCTTTTGTTAGGTTTACACCTAGGTATTTGATTGGTTTGGAGGCTATTGTAAATGGAATTGTTTTCATACATTCTTTTTCAGTTTGCTCATTGTTAGTGTATAGAAACGCTAATGATTTTTCTATGTTGATTTTATATCCTGCTACCTTACTATAGCTATTGATGATGTCTAGAAGCTTCTGAGTAGAGTTTTTTGGGTCTTTAAGGTATAGGATCATGTCATCTGTAAATAGGGATATTTTGACAGTTTCTTTACCTATTTGTATTCCTTTTATTCCTTCTTCTTGCCTAATTGCTCTGGCTAGGAATTCCAGTACTATGTTGAATAGGAGTGGAGATAGTGGGCATCCTTGTCTGGTTCCTGATTTTAGAGAGAATGGTTTCAGTTTTTCTCCGTTAATTATAATGCTGGCTGTAGGTTTGTCATATATAGCTTTTATAATGTTGTGGTACTTTCCTTCTAGTCCTAGTTTTCTTAGAGCTTTTATCATGAAATGGTGTTGGATCTTATCAAAGGCTTTTTCTGCATCTATTGAGATGATCAAGCAGTTTTTGTCTTTGCTCTGTTAATGTGGTTTATTACGTTTATTGATTTTCGTATGTTGAACCACCCCTGCATCCCTGGGATGAAGCCTACTTGGTCGTGGTGAATGATCTTTTTGATGTGTTGTTGAATTCGGTTTGCCATTATTTTGTTGAGGATTTTTGCATCAATGTTCATTAAGGAGATTGGCCTACAGTTCTCCTTTTTGGAGGTGTCTTTGCCTGGTTTTGGGATAAGTGTAATGCTGGCTTCATAAAATGTGTTAGGCAGTTTTCCTGCCCTCTCTATTTCATGGAACAGTTTAAGGAGGGTTGGTATCAGTTCTTCTTTAAAGGTCTGATAGAATTCAGCAGAGAATCCATCAGGTCCTGGACTTTTCTTTTTGGGGAGACTCTTGATTGCTGCTTCAATTTCATTTTGTGTTATAGATCTATTCAGGTGATTAATTTCCTCTTGGTTCAGTTTTGGATGATCATAGGTATCTAGAAATCTGTCCATTTCTTTAAGATTTTCAAATATATTTGAATATAGGTTCTCGAAGTAGTCTCTGATGATTTCCTGGATCTCCATGGTGTTTGTTGTTATCTCCCCTTTTGCATTCCTGATTCTACTAATTTGGGTTTTTTCTCTCCTCATTTTAGTCAGGTTTGCCAGGGGTCTGTCAATCTTGTTTATTTTTTCAAAGAACCAACTTTTTGTTTCATTAATTCTTTGTATGGTTCTTTTGGTTTCCATTTCATTGATTTCAGTTTTATTTTTATAATTTTTCTCTTTCTATTTGCTTTGGGATTTGCTTGTTCTTGTTTTTCTAGGAGTTTGAGATGTATCTTTAGGTCATTGATTTGGGATCTTTCAGTCTTTTAAATATATGCACTCATGGCTATAAACTTTCTTCCTAGGACTGCCTTTGCCGTGTCCCATAGGTTCCGGTAGGTTGTATTTAATTTTCATTGACTTCCAGGGACTTTTTAATTTCCTCTTTTATATCATCAATGACCCATTGTTCATTAAGCAATGAGTTATTCAGTTTCCAGCTGTTTGCATGTTTTTTGTCTTTATTTTTCTTGTTGAGTTCTAGTTTTACTGCATTGTGATCAGATAGAATGCATGGTATAATTTCTGTTTTCTTATATTTGCTGAGACTTGCTTTGTGCCCTAGGATATGATCTATTTTGGAGAAGGTTCCATGGGCTGCTGAGAAGAATATATATTGTGTAGAAGTTGGATGAAATGTTCTGTAGACATCAAGTAGGTCCATTTGATCTATTGTATATTTTAGATCTAGGATTTCTTTATTGATTTTTTGTTTGGATGGCCTATCTATTGATGATAGTGGGGTGTTAAAGTTTCCCATGACCACTGTGTTGGAGTTAATATATGCTTTAGGTCCTTCAGGGTATGTCTGATGAAATTGGGTGCATTGACATTGGGTGCATATAGGTTGATAACTGTTATTTCCTTTTGGTCTATTTCTCCTTTTATTAGTATGGAATGTCCTTCTTTATCTCGTTTGATCAATGTAGGTTTGAAGTCTACTTTGTCAGAGATAAGTATTGCTACTCCTGCCTGTTTTTGGGGGCCATTGGCTTGGTAAACCTTCTTCCAGCCTTTCATCCTAAGCCTATGCTTATTTCTGTTGGTGAGATGGGTCTCCTGTAAGCAACAAATTGTTGGATCTTCCTTTTAATCCATTTCGTCAAGCAGTGCCTTTTGATGGGTGAATTAAGTCCATTAACATTAAGCATTAGTACTGATAGGTGTGTGGTGATTCCTGTCATTTAGTTGTCTTAGTTGTTTGAAGGTTTGATTGTGTGTACCTAAGTTGAGGTTACTCTCTACTGTCTTGCTTTTTGTTTTCTTGTGGTTTGGTGCTGCCTGTCTTTTCATGGTTAAGTTGGGTTTCACTTTCTGTGTGCAGAATCCCTTGAAGAATCTTTTGTAGTGGTGGTTTTGTGGTCACATATTGTTTTAGTTTCTGCTTATCATGGAAGACTTTTATTGCTCCATCTATTTTGAATGATAGTTTTGCTGGGTAGAGTATCCTGGGGTTGAAGTTATTTTCATTCAGTGCCCAGAAGATCTCACCCCAAGCTCTTCTTGCTTTTAATATTTCTGTTGAGAAGTCTGCTGTGATTTTGATGGGTTTACCTTTGTATGTTATTTGTTTTTTCTCTCTTACAGCCTTCAGTATTCTTTCTCGGGTGTCTGTATTTGTTGTTTTAATGATAATATGCCATGGGGTAGATCTATTTTGGTCTGGTCTGTTTGGTGTCCTGGAGGCCTCTTGCATCTGTATGGGAATATCTTTCTCTAGATTTGGGAAATTTTCTGTTATTATTTTGTTGAATATATTACTCATTCCCTTTGCTTGCACCTCTTCTCCTTCTTCGATGCCCATGATTCTCAGGTTTGGTCTTTTGATGGAGTCGGTGAGTTCTTGCATTTTCTTTTCACAGGTCTTGAGTTGTTTAATTAATAGTTCTTTGGTTTTTCCTTTAATTACCATTTCATCTTCAAGTTCTGAGATTCTGTCTTCTGTTTGTTCTATTCTGCTGGAGTGGCCTTCCATTTTGTTTTGCAGTTCTGTTTCATTCTTTTTTCTGAGGTTTTTCATATCCTGTGTGGTTTCCTCTTTAATGTTGTCTATTTTTGTCCTGAGTTCATTTATCAGTTTATTCATCGTGTTCTCTGTTTCACTTTGGTGTTTATACAGTGCTTCTATGGTTTCCTTTATTTCTTCTTTTGCCTTTTTTAATTCTCTATTTTTGTTGTCTTGGAATTTCTTTAGTGTCTCCTGTACATTTTGGTTGACCCTATCCAGTATCATCTCTATAAAATTCTCATTGAGTACCTGTAGTATTTCTTCATTTAGATTATTCTGGTGGGCTTCATTGGGTTCCTTGGCATAGTTTATCTTCATTTTGTTGGAGTCTGGATCTGAGTATCTGTTTTCTTCATTTCCCTCTGGTTCCTGTACTAATTTTTTGCTGTGGGGAAACTGGTTTCCTTGTTTTTTCTGTCTTCCCATCATTGCCCTTGGTGTTGTTATTATCCCTGTATTGTGTGCAATTAAGTATTTTCTGTCTTATAATAATAGCACTAGTGATATTTAGAATGGAAGGGTGAGAGGGGATGGAAAGCAAAGAAGTTAAATAAAAAGAGAAAAACAAATAAACAAAGAAGTAGAAAAAAACAAAACAAACAAAAAAATTTCAAAGTTATAAACGGGAGAGATAGTGTACTAATCAACAGTAAGCTGAACAGGCATTAGAGAAACAGAGAGAGGACTGAAAAAAGTAAAATAAAAAATAAAAATAAATTAAAAAAATAATAGTAATAAAAAGAGAAAAATCTCCTAGTTCAAATGCAATAAAGTTTCAGTCTTAATAATTTTGGTGTTCGTCCCTCAGCCTCCAATCCTGGAGATGGTGTCTCAGAAGTAGTTTTGTCATTGTCTCTTCAAAGGGGAAAAAAATCCAAGCCAAGCCAAACCAAACAAAACAAAACAGCACAAAACAAAACAAAACAAAAAAAACCCACAAAATGTCCCAAGTTCAAATGCAATACAGTTTCAATTAGTTTTTCAGCTTGCAGGTGTAGTTCAGTTGTTTTCTCATCAAAGGTAGGGAGAGAGAATAAAAAGAGTCTGGAGACAGTTCTGTGAATGGCTATCTGAGGCTGTGGCTTGCCTGCCTGCTGCTGTCAGCCTGCTGTTGCTGGAGGCGTTATTTATGCAGATCTCAGGGGTGAGCTTAGCACTCACCTGGCCCTGCAGGCTTTGTTTATTCAGAGTTCTCCTGTGCGCGAGCCATTGCTACAAGCTTTCCCCTTTCCAAGCACACTGGGGGAGGTGACACTGCACCCACTTTCTCAGGCCGGCATGTTTATTTACAGCTCACATGGGAAGTGGGTCTTCCCCCTTCTCCTGTGAAGTTTTCCTCCCACTGTCGCTTTTAAAAGCTTTCCCGCTCCTGGTTTCTGGGCAGTGCTGCTGCTCCTGCCGGCTGGCATGTTTGTTTACAGCTCACGTGGGAAGTGGGTCTTCCCCCCTTGGCAGATCCACATTGAAATCAGAATGGTGAGGAGGCTGGTTTAGTGGCTCAGGTGGTAGAACACCTGCCTAGCAAGCAGGAGGCCTTCAGTTCAAATCCTAGTACAGACAAAGAAAAAAAGATATTTGAGGCTGAGGACATAGCTCAGTGGGAGTGTCTGCCCAGCATGTGCAAGGCCCCGGGTTCAATTCCCCAGCATTGCTAAAACAAAAGGAAGAAAAGAAAAACAACAATAAAAAACCAAATAAAATGGTGAGGAGGATGAATGGTGTCAATGCCACTTCATCCATCTTATAGTGGAAGGGCTAAAAAAGGCCAAAGTCAAACCTCTAAACTATTCCCAGGTGACTGTAGTACAGCAAGGCCCTGATGAAAACCCCCTTACCTTTCTACAGTGTCTTAAGGACACTATCAGAAAGCATACCACAGTGGACCCAGAGTCACAGGTGGGAGAGGTTCTCCTCAAAATAAATTTCTAACACAGTCAGCCGCAGATATCTGTAGAAAACTCCAAAAGTCTGTGGCTGAAGGAGAAAAATCATTGGACCAACTAGTGCAGCTAGCCATGTCTGTATACTATAACCAGGATGTTACTAAAAGGAGAGAAAATGTATGCACATATGAATAATAAAAGAAAAATGAAAAAAATAAAAATAAAAAAAAAAATAAAAAGAGAGAAAAGGATAAAAAATACCACGACCTCAATGAAGCTCTCAGGGAGGGCCCAAACTGACTGAGGCCTATATCCCAAGCTTGCTACCATTGTGGACAGGAGGGGCACTTCCACAGAAAATGCCCAAAAGGGGGACAGCCTGGGAGACGATCCCAGCCCCCACCAGGACCCTGACCTCTCTGTTAAGGTAACCACTGGAGGTCTATGTGCCTCAATCTCCAGATGGAAGGTGAGGTGCCACCTCCTATGGATTGATGGGTCCCAGGCCTCCTGTCCATGCTCCACTTCTTAACATTGACGTTGAGGTGCCTCAGGTAGCTGTAATGGTAGAGAAGCAAAAAGTCATCTTCTTCCTAGACAGTGGAACCCATTTCTCTGTCTTACCATTCTCTCTTGGTCCCCAGTCCAATGACAAGGTTATCATTTGGGGCAAATCTGGCCAGCCCCTAAAGCGCTATTTTACTCAGCCTCTGGCCTGTTCTTGGGGACACCTCCATTTCTGTCACCCTTTCCTCATAGTCCCTGAAACTCCAGTGCCTCTGCTGGGATGGGATTTACTATCTCAACTAAAGGCTAAAATTCTACTTCCCCCAGGCAACTATCTCTGCTGCCCTCTTCTTGAGGAACAAGTAGATCCCCCAGTGTGGACTGATGAGATGACTGTAGGATGAGCCAGAACAGCACCCCCAATTCAAATAAAACTCAAAGATTCTTCACAGTTTCCACACCAAAAACAGTATCCCCTCAAGCCTGAGGGGCAAAGAGGCCTCTTACCTATCATAAATTCCTTAAAAAAAACAAGGGCTGCTAATTGGTTTCTCAAACCCCTATAATACTCCTATTCTTATTTGGCAAGGGGCCAAAGAAGTGAAGGTTGGTTCAAGATCTCCAGCTCATTACTGAAGCAGTCACTCCCCTCCATCCAATTGTTCCCTATACTCTATTGGCTCAAATACCCTGAAAAGCCCAATATTACTCTGTACTAGATTTAAAGGATGCTTTCTTTTGCATTACTCTGCATCCTGACAGTCAGCCTCTGTTTGCCTTTGAAGATCCCACTAACCCTTCACAGCAACTAACCTGGACAGTTTTTCCACAAGGGTTTAGAGACAGCCATCATCTTTTTGGACTGTTCCTAACCAGTGACTTATTAGATTGCCACTACCCAGCATCAATATGCTGATGACATACTTCTGTGCAGAGCCACAGAACCCTTCATCTCCAGGGTGACTGAGTCCCTTTTAAACTTTCTGGCCTCCCAGGGAAACAAAGTCACTAAGGAAAAAGCTCAATTATGCCTCCCTCAGGTCACCTACCTAGACATGATCTTAAAGGGACAGACCCTCTCCCTGAGTCATGAGCAGATCAACCCAATTCTCCGTTTCCCACTCCCCCAGACCAGAAAGCAGCTTAGAGCTTTCTTGGGAGTTACAGGATTTTACAGAATCTGGATCCCTAGATATGCAGCCCTTGCCAGACCCCTTTTTATGCTCCTACTAATATTCCTATTTAGGTCTTGCATAATAAATGCTCTTTCCAGATTTATATCGCAACACATCCAATGCATTAAACTCCAGCTCTTAGTGAAGGAATACTCACCTCTGCCTATCATGAGCCCTCCATCCTGTTCTATCAGGGAGGGGGAGCCCTGTAGACTACATGGGTCAACCTCAGAGACAAGTACAACCTCCCCTATCCCCTTGTTGCTTCATTGTCAGCATGAAGTAGCTAGATGAGTCATCACCCCTCTCCCCAACAGCAGTTAGGTACTTGTCTCAGAGGGGGGATTCGTTGGGTCTGGAGACCTAAAGGGCAGATGAGTGAGTATCCCATCCCCCCATGGAGAGCACTATGATTCCTACATCCTGAGAAGGAGTTGTAAACCTGCATTCCTGCATCCTGAAGAAGAGATGCAGGGTCTGATAGATCTGCCACAGGGCTGATGAGCAAAATGCTCCCAAGATTGTTTCCTTTCCCCCACTAAAGGCAAATGAACCAGTTCATCTAAGAAAGCCCATGAATCTATGGCCAATGAAAAGAGTCCACCTCACCCAGAGTTAAAACGTCCATAAAAACCCCAGCCTTCATCTGAGCAGCAAGATACTGGTTTCTGGGCTCCACTGCACTTCTCCGGTTTCATATACTGGCTTTGGATTTTAAGTCAATCAGCTGCCTCACGAGCCAGTTCTTTGGCCTGTGAAGGCAAGGACCCTTGCCACCGGCCCACACACTTCAAACCAGCTCAAAGCACTCCCACCTGGTCTATGCATGACAATCTCCCACCACAAGCAAGCGTGTGTTAGCCTCCAATCTGTCTGCACCTCCCCATTCCTCCCAGACCTTCCACATCCAAGCAGAGCATCCAGCCTCTCTCCAAACACCTCCCTTGTTTGCCCAATGAAGTTCCCTAAGAGCCAAGTTGCATCTTTAGCCAGGCAACCTTGCACATCCTCAGGTTCAGGGTTCAGGACGCAGGCTTTTTACAATTATACAAACGAACACACACGTACACATAGACTTGCACGAAGATACACACACACAGAGACTAGCACATATACACACAATGAAACACATTCACACACACATAACCATACACACGTGTGTCACACACGAACACACACATACATTAACATTTCCACACATGCACACACATATGTGCACAGATACCAACATGCACAGACAGGTATACACGCTCACACACAGACACACAGATGCACATGTGTACATACATACAGCCTCCCTCCCCCTCCCCCTACGTGCACAGGAGCAAGACGACAGCTGTGATGCAGGATTTAGGAACACAAGGGAAGATGAATAAGAGGTGGGGATCAGAGAGCAGTGGGGGGACTTCAGTCAGTGGCCTGTCTCCTGAGTCTGAAACTGGAGTTTTGAATTCTAGGCCCAAACTTCTGAGATTCCATATGCCAGGTCCAGCTACTCACCCCTACATGGCAAATAAAAAGGCACGGTGAAGGCAGAGAAAGTTTTATTTCATGGCTCAGGACATTCCATGTGAAAAGGCAAAGTAAGCTCTCAGCCCATCTTCAGCCATCTTCCAGGGTACAGACATGAGTTACAGGTTTAAGTAGACAAAAGAACTGGGGGACAAGGGACAAAGGTGTGCATAGTTAAACAGTTCCAGTCACAGGAGTGGTCTGGTTGGTCATTATCTCAGTCTTTGTTCTGGGAGAGGTTCTGGCAGGTGGTCCATTCTGAGGAAGGTGTGCTTTTGTGGGTAGTTTCTGTCCCTTGTCATGTTATCTGTCTTTCCTGGAATTCAGGTTGATTGCAAAGAGAATGGCTTAGAGCAAAGACAGATACAAAATGGAGAACAGATGCTGGGCTTTCCCCTTGCTAGTATTACTTTGTGGGCCCAAGAAGAAGTCAGTGATTTTCAGCAAAAGCAATTTGAGCACCTCTTACAATCTCTCCTGGAGCTTAGAGCTAGGAAAGAGACAGCAGCCCTGGGGGAAGGTAAATTTGGGGACATTGAGGGGCTAAGATGACAGGCATGGATGGGGCGGTGGAGGCAGAACTGTGAGCACAGAGAGCCAGCGAGGTCTACAGAGTCCTCAGGAGGCACAGGTGGCCAGAGAGGACTGAGGAGCCAGGAGCAGAAAGAGAGCAACTCACCTTGCAGGAGCCAGGGACATAACTCAGCTCTCAGTGGGTCCCTTAGGCATTCAGGTGTTTGGAGATGGGCCTGGCCCTGTTCTTGGACCTGGATGGTCTGGGAGGAACCAGGTTGCATGATGACTTCATTTTTGGTGGGAACTGGAGTCTGGGAATAGGAAGAGAAGGGGCAAAAAGAGCCCTTGTTACCCTCCTGGCTCCAGATTCTAAGGCTGGCACCTCCCACTCGGATAACATTTTGTCTTGGCATAAAGCTCCCTCAGAATGAGCCAAAGGGCAGACAGGAGAGCTAATTATACAAATTAGTGACATTCATTCACTGGGTCCAAACAAAGCAATGCAATCAACCCTACAGTGTGGATTGGTGGAGGCTTTGTGTAGGTGACAAAGGGCAGTGTCCTGCCTCCAGGCTCCCCAGCACAGATAAATGGGCAATGAGGAGGCCAGGAGCATGCAGCAGACATGGGGACCATGCAGCTGCTTCGCTTGCTTCTGTCTGCCCTGGGAACCAAGAGGCCTCCACTGACTCCTGCGCCCACTAAGGAGGTGACATTCCCTGGGGAAGGCTGAGGGTCTCTGAGGTCATACCCTTGGATTGGGAGAGAGTCTCAGGCTTGTTGATCAGAGCCACAGGCAGACAACAAGGGACTGCCCTGTCTTATGTCCTTATTGGGGACTGCCCTGTCTTATGTCCTTGTTGGGGTCTGCCCAGCAAAGGAGGAGGCTTGGATAGGCCTTCAAGGGCCAAGATAGTGTTTTTTCCCTGGGGGTTTACTGAGACACAGAGGGGAAGCTTAGGGAAGTCTCCCCCAGACTGTCCTGTGCTGAGTCTTGCCAATTGTGACACTACAGGTTTGCTTCCTCCCTTTGTCAGCTTGTTGGATCCAGAGAAGCTTCCTTCTGCTGGTGAGATAAGATTCTATTCTGATTTTCTGTTTCCTAGAGAAAGGCTTATACATGCGTGACCAAGAAATTTTACTTTAAAAATTGAGGTGTGTTTTATGGGAAGATGTAAGACCCTAGAGGTGATCAGCCATTAACTTAGGCCTTGTCACCGATGGCAACTTCTTTTATCTTTGCTGTCCTCATCCTGGATCCTAAACTGACTGACTAGGCCCCAGGCTCAAGGCTGGTGTCTGTCAACATGGTTCCCTCTAGCGACAAGTCCAGTTCCTAGGTTCATCCATCCTGACCCTAGGGCCTCCCTGTTGTGTCCCCAAGTTCTCTTTTCCCCTACCAAGCATCTGCCCAGCTGCTGGTCATGCTTTTGCCCAACTGGCCTGGGGACCTGAGCTCCCCTCTCTGTCCTTTCCACACCAAATCCCAGTGTGCAGGTTGCTAATGGACAATTTGGGGGTGATGTGCACATGGTCAGGCAGGGGGGAGGCACTCAGGGCACTGCCTCTGAGACTAGGTCTTCAAGGGAGTATCCTGAGTCAAGATGATGCCAGGGGGCCCTGGGGAGCTAAGGCCATACAAGGGACCCTTCCTCTCCAGTATGGGTGTGGTTATGGGGCAGAGGTTGGTTTCTTATGGGTTAGGCTAGGAGATAGGGCTCTGCTCTGGAGGGCTGGAGGGCTGATTGAGGGGGAAGGCTCACTGACAGGTGGATCCCTCCTCTTCTTCCCTGGGCAGTCAAGCTCAGGCTTGTCCCTCAGGGAGGCACTGGGACCTGGAAGGGCATGGCGCCTTTGCAGGGTGCACCTTTGCAAGGAATTCTGTAGCCATCCTCTGCTCCCAGGGCATGGGGTGGTTGGGAGCCATTTCTTGTGGAGCCTTAGGACAGAACCACTTGGGACTGTCATCCTCACAGGAAGCCCATCTCCTCAGGTGGTTCTTGTCTCAACAAGACACAAACAGAAGTCTTGCTTGAAGCCTCCCACCTGGTTGGCTTTCTCAGGTTTGAGATGGAGAGACCCCATCCTTGGCTTGAATCACCTTGGAGACCATTGAGGGACCTGTTGCAGACCTGCCTGTAGAAAGAGGCCTTTCCAGCCCCCCCTGTCCCTGGGTTTCTTGGTGGTCCTTGTGCCCCCATCCCACCCTCATCCCATATGGTTTGCAGGTCGTACCTTGGATGAAGACCAGGATGCCCTGAGGATCTTTGAGGATTTTGTAGAGTAGAAAGGGTTGAACAAAACAGAAATCGTGAAACCTTCCCATGAGGGTAATGAGAAGGGGGTTTGTTTATTTCTCCTTCCCTTTTATTCATGATTTCCCTGTGATGTGGTGACCACACGAACACCCCTCCCAGTCCCTTGTCTCTTTCTGGGTTTGCAGATTTCTGCGACATATCCAGAGATTTTGTGCTCAGTCAGAGCACCAAAAAGACTGCCCAGGACTGAGGAGCTGAGGACCCTGGCTGTCCTCTGCACTCTGTAACCAAGAGGGAACAAGGCTCAGCACCTACACAGTCCCTAGGTTCACTTTCAGTAAAGATGGTCAATGTCTCCTGGTCATGTGTGTTATACAGGGTCTTAACTGGTGATGGCTTTGTTTTATTCGGGTGTGGGAAGATGATCGGGTGTGACCATGGTGATCAGGAAGGAAGGACTTTCCTCACACTCATAGGGCCCGACACAAGTGGCATGCCATGGCACGCAGGTCCTCAGTGTGCAGTAAGGGGCAAGCTGGGCAGGTGGAGATGGGCTGGGGAGGAGTCTGCATGATGGTTAGTGAGAGGAAGAAATGGATGGGCTCTAGATTCAGAGCCTGGGTTCTCAGGACGGTCCCTAGTGGTCTGGTACTTCAGGATGGAGAGTGCTCCAGGTGTGAGCCATAGAGGAGGGTAGGGCGTCAGCTCTTTGCTTGTAAATGGGGCTTTGCAGGTGAGGTCTTTACTATCTTTGAGAATTACCTAACCTGGAACAGCCAGGCCCTCCAGGAACAGCAAAGCCCAGAGGCCAGAGAACAAAAATTAGAGAAAATAGAAAATAGAAACATGCACATATCTCTCCACGTGAAATGTTCCAAATGTGGTGTCCGATTCTTACTTATGCACTAGTCTTTCATGTGTCCGCAGTTGTTTAAGTGCGTGTGCACTCAGATCTTCCTAATCCTGGCCATGACAGTGTGGAGCCGTGAGGTTCAGACTGAACGACTCAGGACAGGGTGGGTCTGCTTGTGGACAGGAAGGTTACTGAAGGCCAGGCACACTTGATCAGAGACTTGCGTAGTGAAAAGGCAGCTCACTTGCACCCCAGTCCCATGTACCGTGGAGCCACTGGCGTGGTATCCTCAGTGGACACACTCGCTGGAGGAGGGAAGGGATGGGAAGACACTAGGGGCCTCGGTCCGTTCCCAGGATGGGCATCTCCATGAGTCAGACTGGGAGATGGGGTCCTGCTCATGGGAGGTGGGGAGTCAAACTCCAAGAGGCTCTTCCTCCAACTATATTGGCCCCTCTAGCTGTCCCTCAGGGAGGGGCTGTGGCAGGATGGAGCAGTACACTTCTGACACCAGGATGTGTTTGTGCAGGAATTCTGCATCTGCCCTCAGCTGTCCAGAGAGGGCTGTGGGACCCTTTTCTTATGGAGCCTTTGGGCAAGAGAACCATCTAGGGACTGTCAGCTTTGCACAAGGCTCATTTGTCAATTGCTCTGGTTTCGTCTTTGGCTGTCATATATAAACATGCATCGTCAAAGCCAAGTTCGCAAAGATGTATATTCTCTAAATTTTAGATTTACCTCCTGCATTCAGGTCTGATCCATTTTGAGTATATTTTTGCATGTGGGTGAGGTCCATTTTCATTCCTCACAGGTGACATCAGTTGTTCCAGAGCTACTTGTTGAAGTCTGTTCTTTCCTCATTGAATTGTCTTGGCCTCTCCAGGCATTCTTGCCTCTGTGTTGCCAAGTGTTTTCCTTACAACTCTTGGACTGTGGAGTTCTATTCTCTGCCATGTGCCTGACATTTTGATGGCTGCTCATGGGACCTGATGCATGTTTCTGGGGCTCTTCCTACACATGGCAAGGGCCCTCTAGGTGTGTCTTGCATATTCTGTTCCTGGATTCTGCCAAGTCTCACCTTCATCTCCTCCATACAGCAAGGCTGCCTTCCCTGTTGGGTCCCTTCTCTGCCATGGTGTTAAAGTTACCTCTAGACTGAGAGCTGTGGTGACAATTGCTGAGCACATCTACTCCCCTCGCTGAGGGAGCACAACTGCACTGTGTGTGGCCCAATATCTAAGAACAGTTGTTTTACAGATTCTGACCCAGTGTCCCTTTGTTTGTGGTTGCTACATAGCTGCATGCCCAATCGTCCTGTCACTCCCTGACACTCAGTTACATGTCATCTCACTGTGATTCTGGCCTGAACTTTCACACTCTCCAATTACTTTCTATGTCTATATTTGACCCCCACCAATCTTTCTTCAGTGAAGCCACTGGAGTCACGTGATGACTCTGTCAAAGCCCTCCAGGTTCTCCCCATTTTACTCAGCGAAAAAGCTGAAGTCCTCACAATGGCCCACAGCCCACCTCAGCGGGTTGTGTTCTCTCTGTGTTCCTCTTCTTTGGCTAATGTTCCCTTCATTCCCTACTGTAGCCACTTTGCCCTTCAGTCTTTTCCTGGCACAGAGCAGGTTCCCTGTTCTCTTTCCAGGCTGGAAATGTATGTTTCTCCAGCCTGAGCCCTATTTCACCTGACTTCTTCATCAATCATTTCCTCCACCATCTTCAGTTCTACATTCAAATGTCAACTTGGGCCATTCCATTTGAAATAAAAACACTGACTTGTCCTGATAGTCACTTTTCTGTCATGGATTTCAGAGCTGTGGGTTGGTTAAAAAAAAATTCTGAGATGGGAGAGTAGGAAAAGCAACAATTTATGTGGACACCATTAAAAGGAAAGAAAATGGTGGGCAGTTAGGCAAGGCAGCATAGCATGTCGAAGACAGGGTTGAGAGTAGGTTTTATATGTTAGGTTAGGCTACTTTTGATTGGCTGTCTCCATTTTCATGGACCTTATTGGTTGGTTGTCTCTTCTTTGGATCATGGCTTGAGTTTTGTGTGCACAGGTACATTTCATAAGCTCAGCCCCATTTCCTCATTCCAACATTCTGCATCCTTGACCCCTCCTTCCTCATTCCACATGGCTATTGGCATTTTGTTCCCACCATAACTCTGTAGAGGAGGGCTTTTCTCCACATTCCTCTCTTAAAGAACAATAAAACCAGTCCTGGTGTTAGTGGCAAGAGCGATGTCTCATCTTCTTGTAACTGCTTCATGCTGAGTAAGGTTGTAGTGATGTTCCTGCCTATGTATTTGGCATTTTGGCAGAGGGTTATGGAGCAGTCCATGCAGACATAGCAGGGTCTAATTGAATACCAGAATGAAATTGTGTGGAAGTCTGCGTCGGGGGCTAAGAGGCACTGGAGGATCAGATGGTAGGGGATTGAACCCATGTTATAGAATCATTTGTAACTTACTGGCCTGGAGGTGAGAAGAAATTAATCTGGCTAGAACACTAATAAAGCAATGTCCAATGGTGAAAAGGAGTAAAAGAGATATTAGAGGTCCCAAGAAGGGGAGAAGCCACCATTCTTAGGTGACTTGTTCTCTAAGTTGAGAGGCTTGGTAGGTTAATTTATAAATGTTAGTTTGAACTTGTCCTAATCTGTTAACCCAAAAGCAGCAGTCTTCCCCAAGCATAGTACAGGTTCCTCCTTTGGTGGCAGTGAGCATATCTAAGGTCCTTCGGTTTGTAGGACTATGACTACTAAGAGAGTCAATTTGTCTCTATAAATCTGTTGTTGGAATGAATTAATGACCCTCCAGTGCTGCAAACAGACACATGAGAGACAGAAAATCTTGACAAGGCATTTTCTTTTTATCAAAAGGGTGCACGTATGTGCTCACTCCAGCTGAGCTGACACATGAGCACAAAATGGCTGACAATGGCTCCTCCTTATATCCCTGACACAGTCGTACCTGCCCCTTGCCTGGGATTTGTCCAGGTCAAAGTTTCACAATCTCTCTCGATTGGCTAAAAGCCTAAGGGGATGGGTTAGGGCATGTAATTTGGTGGCAATTTTCACCGGCAATGGGACTGTACAAGAATCTGGAAGAAACAGGAACCCTTTAAACAACGCCAGTCACCTAAGATGGCGACCTGAGGAGTTTTAAGTAATCTAAGAGGGTGACATATACTTTGATAGAAAAGATCGTTTTTCTCACATCTGGGAAGATTTAAGATATGGTGTCTAGAGTACCAGCCAACCCTGGTGACAGGATTTTTGTAGATTAGCTAGGAAGAAATTTCTCCCACTCCTGTCCCTATGCCTGGTCATTTGAGGTCTCTTAGGAAAGGCCCTCCTGTTTTTAAGCAGTTGTAAATGTCCACACATAGGGATGGGCACCGGATTTTTCATAGAATAGTGGGTGACAGGGTAGTTTTTGTTCAGTTGGAAAGTAGATGGGCAAAGGTTTTAGAGTTAGGAAACCATGTTTAGGAACAATTTCTTTACAACCTCTAGGTTTTAGTTACTTTTGGAAGGGTTAACACAAATGACTCCATTTGGAATCTGAGGATGTCTCCTCTGGTTCAATTTTCTCTGAACTGTATGGTCCCTTTTTGCTAAGATAAGCTTTATCCTGATTGGTCTTTCCTTGTTGCCAGGATAAGATGTCCTGGCTGGTTTGATCTGATCTGATCCCTCATCATAGGGGGTGTGACAGACAGGACAATTGGTAGTTAATACCAATAAGATCCTTCCTTTTTGGCCAAATTTAAGCAACAAAGAAGTTTAGAAGTAGTGACTTTCAGGCTGGGCTTGTCTGTAGTGTGTTAAGTTAATTTTGTTTCTTTAATAGGTGATATCTGTGTATCTCAAAAAGAATGTTGCTTGAGTCATTATTGTTAGAAGTTGTCATTCTAAGGGCTGGAGGTGTGGTTCAAGTGGTAGAGCACCTGCTTTGCAAGCACGAGGCCCTGAGTTCAAAGCACAGTACTACCAAAAAAGAAAAAAAGAAACACTTCAGCAGAATGTCAATGGAAAACAGTTACACGGTTTTCAAGGAAAATACAAAACAAAACCCAACAGAAGCAAGTATTTGAAAAGCTAACTTGTTTGACAAATAGAGACTTGTAACTGCAAATGCTCCTGAAGAACCAAACTGCAATGACAAACAATGGAGAATAGCTGTGATTAAAATTTTGAAAAACAAGTTTAGCAATAGACAGACCAGTCTAGATATCTCCAAGGCGTACAGCATTTTAGGATGATCATTATGACTGACAGTGGAATACCAGTACCATTAGGTTCTCCTTGTTACAACTCGGAACACATGGACACAAGCCTGCAAACGGCTAGCATCACTAACAGTTTTAATTTGGCATACGCCAGCTTGGTAAAAGTGTTTTTCTAAGCTTGGCATATGGAAGGCTTATATATTTTTGAAATAATTTTTACAAAATTCTTGAATTTAGACAAAACTTTAAAAACATTTTTATTAGCAAATAAAATGCTCTTAGTAGCCTTTTATTTCAACAAAGACCCAGGGAGAAGGCAATCTCAAGCTGTTTTTCTCTGTTCATGAAAATACATTTGTTACAGACCCATGTATTGTAAAAGACCTAAATTCAAACTATATGCATGACAGAATGAAGTAGATTAAGATTCTTTGCTTTAACAACCAAACTTTAGGTCCTGTTTACAAGCCCCTAATTAGGCAGCCAAAACAGTCATTCGAGTTTTAAAATGGCCAATTTTTTTCTGTAGTCTGAGAGTTGATTCCTGAATCCTTGTATTTTAGTTAGACCTGCTGAGATGAAATAACCAATTATGTTTTTCAGAAGAGACAACAGCTTTTACATATTAATGAAGAAAGGCAGTGTAGGAGCCACCCTAAAGGTGTTTATGCACATACACAAAAGGTCTTGAATTAGGCTTGCCAAAATGTCAACTGAACTGTGAGTAATAATGAAAAAAATCCTCTGCAGTAACTATTCAGTTGCTTTCTGGAATTCCAGAGACAAATGAAACTTTTGCCCATTGCTTTCTAGATTAATGTACTAAAATAACACATATAAACAATGATATTAATTTAGATTACTCTCTTACATTTTAGCCATAGATTCTCCCTCAGGGGTGATGGATGTTAAGGATCTCAGGCCTGCCTTCCTAATGTCACCATAGCCGAGATGACCACCATGGAGTTGGGCCCCGAGGATGTGTGGACGAGGTGTGGTGGCCCTGAGTCTGTGTCTGCAAGGTTTTTCCAGAAGGCTGTCAGATGGAATGTAAAACCATGTTACGTACAAGATACAGGCACAGAACAAACAACAAATGGGAAATTCGTTGGTGTTGTTTGGGCAGCTAGAGTTGGAGTCTGTGGAACCAATTCAGGGCTTCTCTCAAACTAGGGAGACCTTTGTGATTTTTTTGATAGACAGATGTAAGACTTGTGAAAAGGCCTGGACTTCAACCAGCAGCACAAAAAATGAAAAAAAAAAGTCTGAGTAGAGCAAAAGGCTTTCCCTCAGGAAAGAAAAGCACAGCAAAGTCTGTACAGGAGGTTAGAGTAGCAAAGGCACAAAGTGGGAGGTTTCCAAAGGAAAGAAAACAAGGAGAGGGATTTATCTCCTCAGGAAAGATATCAGAGATTCAGGAGAAAATCCACTGGAGCTATGAGGGGCTTTAAACATGGAGAAGGTCTCTACAAGAACAAATCATGAGCCATTTTTTTGACTGGTGACAAATAAACTAGTCCTATAGAGTGGATGGGAGAAGCCACACAGACGACATTCAGAGAGAGAAGAAAGATCAGGGGATTGTATATAGGGAGGTATAGAAAAGAGCCAAGGATTGTCTAGAACGTCCTCAACAGGACAGACACATCTGACACCTGTCCTGAAGGTTTGCATCCTATAAGAGGGATACGAAGGCCGGGACATATGGAACCTCAGACATATGGCAGAAAAGATCAAACAAGAGTGTGGTTTGGGGACCAGACTTGTTGATCAGCCGTTTGTAAGCTGGCCTTATCACGTTATAAAGGATGTAGCCCAGATGTGAGTCAGAGGGGATCAAGGCACATAAGAGAAGTTTTCCAGCCCCCTAAGTCTTGTCAGGGTGTCCCACCAAGAGAGAAGGGCTCAACCTAGATGTCTTCAAGGGACTGAGGTGTGACTTCTGATAGCGACGTCTGGTCTAATCAGAAAGATTTCCAGACAGAGAGTGCCCCTCAGAAATTAGGGAATTCCATGTCAAAGTGATCAGTGTTGATTGGGGGAATAAGGAAGGGAAAAGAGATGACTCATCACTGGCTCCAGATCATCCTCTAAGGGGCAGAGATGGCATCTCCAAGGAGGGTCAGAAGGGATTTGAAAGTGAAAGTAAAGATGGAGGACCAGAGTCACCCACAGTTTACATGGATTTGGCCCTGCCTCCTGCTGCCTACTGCACTGTGTGTTGGAAGTGAAGACTTGAAAAAGAGATGACAGACAGTCTCTTTACCCTTATGGGGTGTAGCAATGTGGAAAAAGACAGATAAAGTCCCCAGAAAGACAAGATCTCCCAGTGGGGGCCACCGTGATGTCGTGGATTTTGGAGATGCAGGATGGTAAAAGAATTCACTGAGACAGGAGAGTAGAAAAAGCAAAGGATGTCATTAAAAGAACAAGGAAATGGTGGGTAGCTAGGCAAAGGAGCATAGTGTGCTGAGATGGGGTTGAGAGTAGCTTTTGTACCTTGGGTTAGGCTATTCTGATTGGCTGTCTTCCTTTTTGTGGACTTTATTGATTGGTGTCTCTTCCTCAGACCATGGTGTGAATTTTGAAAGCATGGGTACATTTCATAAAGGTCAGCCCCTATTTCCTTATTCCCACATTCTGCAAGCTTGGCAGATTTAATTTTGACTTTCATATTCTTAATGGTTTGTTAATTTTATGCTTTAAATTTCATAAAACAGAATTTAACCTTACAACCACTTTAAATCATTTTAAATTCTACTATTTTTTTTTGGCATCCTGGCATTCATAAGACTGTGCCACCATCAGCCCTGTGTCCAATCCAGCTCCAGAGCAATTTCAAGAGCTGGATCCAGCTGCAGAAGCAGTGATGGGAAGGAAGCCAGCTGCAGAGCTAGAGGCATTTCTGTCACAAAGCTAGTGCCAGCTGTCAGCAGCCATGTTGCTAGAGCCAGCTGACACACATTTCTAGCAGGGAATCAGGAGACAGAGCCAGCTATACACCAGCTCCAGAGGGGAACTCATGTCAGCCATGGGGCTGTAAGAAGTTGTAACTCTGGCTTCCCTACCAGAGCTAATGCCACCATAAAGCTAGAGCCAAGTCTATTACCAAGCAGGTCAGCTGCTTTTATGCTAGAGCCAGCTATGTACCAGCTGCAGAGGAGAGTCAGTCTAGGATCCATCCTCCTGGGAACTAGAGCTGCTGCCAAGGGGAGCCCATGTCAACCCAGGGTCTACTGAGCTGGGAGCTGGAACCGCCTTTGGATGGTCCCTCAGCAGAGCTCCTGGGCTTCACACAGTACTTGTCCCAGTGCCAGACCTGGGACAGTATCCCTGAGATACTATCTTGTTTGTTTTGGCTGATGTGCATTGTGTATTAAGTATGAAACATCGTGTTCAATGAAGTTAGGTTTTCTGTCATTTCAAGTTGCACATCTCAGTGGCATTAAGTCGGTCCACAGTGCTATGCATCCACCACCACAGGTTAATCATAGACACCTGAGCCCATTAGACACTCACTCCCACTCCCACACCACTCTCGCAATCCCTAATCTTTCCTCTGCCTCTATGGATTTACCCCCTCCTGGCCTGAGGTAATCCCAGGAGCTCAGCTGACCATCCCTTTGCCCTTCCTTGAGGGCTGAAGGCCCCTGGCTCACCAATGTATTATATGTCAACCCTTTTGCACACTAGGACTTTGTTTTGAGGAAGTGACCCTCACCAAAGGGGCAAATGTCAGCCATGGAGGCAGCTCAACACCCTCAGCATGGGACTGGGGATCTGGAGATTGCCACGGGCTCCCTCTCAGTCATATGGAGCACTGATCTGCCACCTGGCTGTCCTCCCCAGGGCCTCGTTGGTTGGTGGCTAAGCACTTAAGACCAGAGAGCACCATACCAGCCAGACACCTTCTGCTCACCTGCAGCTCAGACTACCCCAGGATATACAAAAGAACCCTCAGTTGATTGGTAACAGGTGGGCATCTGGCTGCAGAGCACAGGGCAACAGGTACAGAGCATCTGGTGAGCTGGGTGGTAGAAGCGTCCCCAAGGGTCATGGGCCCCTCCTGAAAGGCCATTTGACCAGTAGCCAGTCTTGTGCAATCCACTAAAGAGCGTTCACCTGGAAGGAGGTCTAAGTGCCATAGTCCCAGGATACAAGGGAGGACACTGAGGCTGCGCTCATCCTTGTCTGGTGTTCAGGGTCCATGCTGGATGGGGTCCCCTGCCCCTCAGCCTGAAGTGGCCCCTGACTGCTTGCCTGAAGCCAGGGCCCTGTAGGACTTGGACTAGACACCCTCCCCATGGGCACCCCACATCTCAACTCCATCCTCCTTCAAGTTTTCCTCACCCAGGGAACAACCCCCCAGGCCTTAGTCCCCTCCGCAGTAACCCATTCTCCGTGGACTCACAGCTGGGCCTCACCACAGCCCTGTGACAGCAAGCTATGGGTGACTTCACAGAGCCTCGGTTTCCTCAACTGAAAATGGGTCAGTGATTGCCCCACGAGAGTGTGCTGGGAGTCAAGCAGGGAGACAGAGATGTCCAAAGGACTGGGCCCAGGAGGCGCCCTAGCTGGAGAGGTCCAAGCACAGGACAGGCCTCTGTCTGTCAGCAGGAATGAGTGATGAAGAAGAGCAATGATTTTGAATTCCCCAGGCACAGCTGCAATCCCAGTACCATCTTGAGGCCTGAGCTGCCTCCAGCAGCAGCTCCTGCATTTCTATCCTTATATTTGGGGTTGCACACAGCAGCTGCGGCAGCGCTAGAGGCAAAGGAACCACCCAACATAAAACTAGGGCAAAGGCCAATGCCTACATCAGCTCCAGAGGGTTATCAAGAGCTGTCACAGGATTCCGTGCCACCTGTGCACAAGAATGTCACCAACAGCTAAGCCAGATCCAGTACCACCTCAAGCAGTCTCTGCTGAGACTCAGAGCCATCTCTCAACATCAGCAGAGACAGAGCCACCTCCACCTGGGGCAGTAGACCTTCCAGCCACTGTGCAGACAAAAAAATCATCTTCATCAGAAGTGGCTGAGCCAGATCCCATTCTGCCTCTGGCAGCCGGAGAGCTCTGGCTCTTTCCTCATGCCAGCCTGAGCTCCACCTAGTGCCAGCATCATAACTCTCTTCCCCTCCCCTGGGAGAGTGTTCTGCTTTTTTTCCATTCTTATTTTTCAGTGTCACTTTTAGCGCTGTCTACAAAATCCACCCTTCCCTTGCTGTATTGCTAGCTTTAATTTCCTTCAAAAGAAATGTGAAGCGGATACATGAGAACGTGTGAATTTCCGAGGCTGGGAGAGCGTGTGTGTGGGTGCTGCTAACTCTGCTTGTTTTTCCTGTGCTTAAGTTTTCACTATTAGGAAAGGTTCATGGAGAAAAAGTCCCAGATGCTGCACAGTTCCCATAGGACCAAAGGCATCCAAGAGCCTTTCGACCACTCCTCCATCACCCAGAGAAAAAGAAAGATGTTTATTGGGTTCATGAAGGATGAGTTGCCTGGCTGTCTCCAGGAGGGTGGGCTTTAAATGAGCAAGCCCACCTTGCTAAGGAAAAGTCACATATGGTCCCAGGGGAAATGGTCCTTTCTTCCTGCTTGGATACAATGACCTTGTCTGGATGCTTTTAAAATCATGTTTAAATGACAACCATGAGCTATAAAAATGACTGCTGGAGGGATTGGGGTGGGTGGGGATCCTCAATGTCCCACACCTGGGAACTTCTTGATGGTTTTCTTCTTTTTCCAGCAGTCTTGCATGGGAGCAGTGACATTACACATGTCATCTCCACATGGGACCAAAGGAGGCATCAGGAAGGACGTCAGGGATCTTACTGGTGTCTATCCTGCCCTTTTGCAGTTGACAAGCACCAAATAAGGGCCCAGGTCAAGCTGAACATGAGCAGATGTCCCTCTGCTAATTTGGGGCCTTGGTGTCTGAGGTCCATCCAGGTTCCAAATGTCATTCTTCCAGTCTGCACAGTTGTCCCATTGAGGATCATGTTTTCTGACTGTCCCCAGAGGACTCCAGGAGCCGAACCATGATTCCCACTACCTGAGCGTGTCTGTCAGGCCTGTGCCGCTCTGTGGTCTCTTTGTTATGTTCCTCTGGCCTCTGCCATCCTCAAAGTCCACACAGCTGCTTCCCTGGGACAGGAAGGGCCTGACTGCCCAGCTTACAAGAGATCCTGAACAAGCCAGTCCCAACCAACCCACACCTTTCTGTCTCAGGTCTTGGTCCCTATCCTAGGACTTGGTCCCTGTCCAGGAGGCATGGCCAGGTCAGGTCCAGCCTCTCCCCATCACTTAGGCTCCTTGTCCTCCAGGCCTGCTCCATAAAGCTTGGCTGGACTTGGCTGGGCTGAGGTGCAGGTGATGGATGGGAATGAATCTATTCCTGGCCCTGGAGCCCAGGATGGGGCCGGGAGGCAGAGCAGGATTGTTTGCAGAGGGGCTGTGTCCAGTGAAAGGTCATGTTTGCTTTCTGGCTCTTTCTCTAGTTCCTCCAAGGTCCTGACTTATCTGTACACAGGATACTTTGTACCTTGGCTTTCACCATGTCACAGTGAACATCGCACAAAAAGGAGCATGCTTGAAGGCCACCTGGACTTGTGACTTCCAGCCTGGTTGCCAAGTTGATGCAAATAGACATGGCCTTTGCCAGCCTGCCCCCAAGTCCCTCTTGCTGGGAGGTCCTCATGGGCTCTTCACATTTTCACCCCAGAAGGCTGTTCCCAGTAAGGGGAAGGGTTGGTGTCAGGAAGCCCAAGCCAGCCTCCCTGCTGCAGTCAGGGTGGGCCCTGGCAGAGCAGCCTTGGGCATCACCATCTGTGAGCCTGTGTGAAAGGAGGGCCTCTCTCTGAGGGGAACTCGCTCAGCTCTGAGCCCTAAAATCACCCCTGAACACTCTTATCAGACCTTTCCCAAAAGACCCCAGCAGTAAGGAAAGAGGAAGCACGATGAGGGAGGCAGCGAGGGAACGAGGGAGCCCCACTGCCGGGTCACTGAGATGGGGTAGTTTCCTGGAAACCAAGCCTGACCCAGGCCAGACCCAGGTCTCCCGACTCCAACCCTTACAAAATCCTACATAGAGGCAGCTGCTCTATGGGAGGCTGGAGAGGGCCGAGGTAGGGCCTCTGGGCCCAGAGTCATGTGGAGGGTGTTCCCCACCTGCTGCTTCCTTCTACCTGAGCTGCCACCCGCCCTCAGCGAGCACCAGAAGTCCTCTCTGGGGTGGGACTCAAATCACGTGCTCTACGCTGATGTTTGATCCTACAGTCCTATTGACCAAGGCACAGAGATGCAGACAGGACTTACGAACACAGCTATTCATGCCAGCATCATCGTCCCACCAGGAGCTGAGAAAGGCTGTGGCCCTGCTACCCTACAGGCTCACCCACCCCATGTCACGGGATACACCAGGTCTCAACTGCCCACCTTTAAACAATCTCTCCTTCCTTTCCTTGTCTGTTTTTTGGGTTTTTTTTTTTAACTTGTTTGTTTGTTTTGAGCTCTGGGCTGATTGTCCATCAAATGATCACCATAACAAAAGTGTTCATGGGAAGGCTGCCATCCACATGGGGGGCATGGACAGGACTTTCAGTACCTATTAGTAAATTTTCAGAATTTTCTGATTAATTATACAATGTAAATCAGAAAGGGATGTTTGCACTAAGTAGAACACAATATAGTAGAACACAATATATTTGCATTGTAGATAAACTTACATTTTTAAGAAAATGAAAATTGTGTGTATCTCAACCCAACCCCAATAATTCCCTAAGATTTGGCTGGCTGGCATTAATTTTGGGGGTCACTCACATCTCTGCTGTAGTTCTTCCCCAGCCCCTTGCCTCCTACTCACTCTGTAGCCCCACAGCCTCCCCTCAGGCAGGTGGCCTTTGTCTCCCACGCACTATACACTTTCTGGGGTTTTCCTGGGTATCTATGGACTCACAAGTGAGACTGGCTCACTCGGGCAGATGTGCGGGTCAGCATGATGTTTGAGAAGGAAGGCAGGGCCCTCAGGAGCTGTTGGGGGCCTCCTGGCATCCATTCCTCTCTCTCTCCTCACTCAGGTCAGCATCTTCATGGAGAATGACCACCCGCCCAGCTCCAGGGTCTGACTGCTCTATAGCATCCCAGCCCTCTAGGTGTGATTGGCAGAATGCCCAGGGAAAGTAAAGGAATGCACAGAGAGCACCTGAGAACCACAGCAGGAGGCCCCATGGGATGAACCCACTCTGTGGCCACCCTAGTAATGACAGGAAGCACCCAGGCCCTGCATGACATCACGAAAATTGACCCAATACCTCATCTCCAATCAATCATGGGATCCAATACCTGGCCTGTTGATTCAGCTTGTAAAGCAAGCAGTGCCCTGCATGGGAGCTGTGTGTCCAGGGACAACTGTGCTGTGGAGTGGTGTGGGTGTCTGGGAGAGGGAGGTGCTGGCCAGGGAGAAGTCAGCAGAGATGTAAGGGTCAGAATGGCCATGACCACCATCAGAGGCAGCACCACTGCTGATTTCCAGCCATGAGGCTGACAATAGGGTGTGTTTTTAAACTGTAGCAACTGACCTTTAAGCATCAGAGGCAAACACACTTATCTCTCAATATGGAAGTCCTCACCTCCACATGACTGTGTAGGGCACTGTTCCCATGGAGAGCCAACCTTGATATCTGCATCATGCTGACTTCACCTGGCTTGGACCTCCTATGGGGAAGTGGGTTTCAAACAAGTGTGCCCATGGAGAGCCAACTCAACATCTGTGTCACGCTGGCTTCACCTGGCCTGCCTGTTCTCTGGGGAAGTGGGTATCAAACGGGCGTGATTCTCCTGTGCCATGGAGCGTCAGCCGATATCCGTGTCATGCCGGCCATGTCACACTGCCTTCATTGACTTGGCTCTCCTGTGAGGAAGTAAAGCTGGGAGCTGGCTCGAAGCCTCTAGCACCGGCTGCCAGACAGGGGACCAGGCATCCCAGTAACTTCCGAGAGTCGGGTCCACACCTACCACCCTTCTGTGGGCCTCAGGAAGCCAGAGCTTTCCCTCTGCCACTGTTCTCAGGGTTTATCTCCTTTCTTCCTTTGGTTTTGTTTTGAGGAGGGAAGAGGTTCCAGGCTGCTGAGAAGCTGTCCCAGAACTACACGGGGACTAAGCTCTGAAGCCTCAGTGAAATCCTTCAGCTTGAACTCTGCCCAGCCCCCGGTAGCAGGGCCATTCTGGACACAGCTGCTGTTTTAGTTCTGGGAAGTTTAAGTTCTCATATTCCTTTGCTTCCCTTGACTTCTGGGTCACCTCTGATCACTACCTCTGAACAGCTTTGTAGACCTATCATTTACATCCCATAACGGTCGTCCACTTTGGGTGTAGTTTGATGATTTTTGGTCCCTTTGAGGGCTGTGCACCATCAGCACAATCCAGTTTTAGCACATTCCTGTGACCCCACAGGGTCCTGCACGCCCATTAGCAACCAACCCCCCGCCCAGCCCAGCTGGAAACATGAACCCACTTCTAACCCTAGGGCTTCGTCTCTTCTGCCCACTTGCTGTGAGTGGGATGACCCACGATGTGGCCTTGTGGCTGGCTTTTTCCCGCGAGCATGTTTCCAGGCTCCTCTATGAGGCAGCGAGGGTCAGAACTTCATTCCTGTTTGTGGCTAACGTGGTTCCACTGCACGGATAGACCATATTTTGTTTGTCTTTCTCCAGGTGGACGCCATCTGGGTTGTTTCCATTTCAGGGCCAAGATGAACGATGTGCTTTGGCCTGTCATGCACAAGCTTTTGCGTGGCCACGTTTTCAGTTTTCTGGGCTGTATTTCTTCTCCTGGAATTCCTGGGTCATAGAGTGACTGTCTGACCATTTGGAGAACTGCCAGATTGGGTTCTACCATAGCTGCACCATTTCACTTCCCCAGGCAGAGTGTGTGTGTGGGGGGTGGATCTCGATTTCTCCACACCTTGACTAATGGGAGCTTTAAGATCCACTAGTAAAAATCTGCAAAAAACAAAAGCAAAAACCCTGGGATTTTCATAGTGGCAGAGTTGAATCTATGCATCAATTTGACTAATCTTTGACATTTCTTTAAAGTATGAGCCTATTAATAGAGAACATCATCTTAAGCAAAGTTAGCCAGGCTCTGAAGGCCAAAACTCACACATTCTCCCTCATATGCGGATTATAGACCCAAAACAAATGCAGTGATATTATTGAACATGGGTCACACACTAAGGGGAGAACACACGGGAGAAATAGGGAACGGAAAGGAAACCTAAAACTTGAATGTGGTTGGTGTGCTCCCTATTGTGGAGAGAATAAAGTAATCTTAAATTAGCAGAGGCCACTATGGGAAGGGGAACAGGAAGTAACGAAGAGATCTGGCAGAAATGAGCCAATGTGGGTTGCAATACACAAGTGCATGGAAGCAATGCTAGAAATCTCTCTGTATAGCTATCTTTATCCCAAACTAGCAAAAACTCTGTCTTTCTTTTTATCCCTTAAGTTTTCTCTTCAACAAAATCAGAGAAGAGGGCAGAACAGGTTCTGCCTGGAGGCGTCAGGGGGAAGGGGGTGGCACAGACAATCAATGTATACACATGTGAGTAAATGTAAAAACGATAAAGTAAAAGGAGAAAGAAGTATGAGCCTCTTTTTTAATAAAATGAGTGGTTCCTGATGCCCATCGTCTCTCCTAATCCCTGGGCCAGGTCTTTCCACATCACGTAGTGGACATGAGGCCCACATGAGCAGCTCACCATGGGTCATGATGCCTGGAGAAGGACATGCAGCAGGAGCCAATGAGTACTTACTGAATGAGTGCATGAGTGAAGGAGAGAATGGCTGGACGAGCAAATGTGTGGATAAATAGGGAGGTGAGTGAACCAAGGACCAGGGATCTGCACATGATGAAACTTTCTTTGGCTGGGATCACAGAGGCCCCAAGCACAGGCCTTTCAATGTGGGCGCAGGGCACATCACCAGTCCTTCTTGCACTGAGCCCATTCACTTAGAATGAGCAATTTAAATGAATTAACAGACATATTTTATTAAAGATATGGCATGCTACACACTGAAAAAAAAAAGAGAGAAAGAAAAAAATAAATGGACATTTTCCCAGAGGAGGAGGAGGACAACTCTGGCAGAGGCCCTGGGTGGTGCTTCAGAGCTGACACTGAGGGAGGTACCAGACATGGCTGGAGATCCACAGCAGCCAGGGGATGACTGGGGCTGCAGGAGACAAGATCCCCAACATGACAGCTTTTCCAAAGCCTGAGTGAGACTTTCCAAAAACAGGTAAGACCCCTGCCTTCCAGAGAAGCCCAATCTCTGACCCCACAACAGGACTTCTTCCCAGACTGTGGTCCACTGCCTGCAGGGTCCTAGGCTCCTCACTTACTGGCACTGTGTTGGGAGGTGGTAGAAACTGTAGGAGCTTGGTCTAGCAGAAATGTCACCTCAGTGACTCTCAGATCCCAACCTAGTGTCCCTAGCCCTTCCACACAGCGGCTGTGTTTTTGCCTGCCTTTTTCCTTCTCATGCACTTGCTTTGTACTTTGGTGCCTCTCCAGCTATGGCATGGCAGCTTCTAAAGACCAAGGCCACTGGTCACTTTCAGAGCCCCACCAAGGCCCAACACAGGGCCTGCATGGGGCTCAGCCATAGAGCTGAGTGAAAGATAAGAGATACTGGGGCCCCTCCTGTCTCTGAGGGATGCTAGTGGTGGGGCGTCAGGTGGGTAGGAGGCAGGGGCACGGATGGCTCTGGGAACCCTCCCTGGCTTCACTTGCCCTGTTGAGCTTGGTGGGCACTGCTGTCCCCCAGTGGTCAGTGTGAGCACTGCACTCCAGGCAGGATGAGGGCAGAATTGCAGCGCTCATCTGAGTGTGAGTGTCCTCCAGAAAGGGAGCTCCCAGGGCCCAGGAGACAGATAAGCCAGTCCTGGGAGTTCCAGGGGAGATGAAATTAACTTCAGAACCTCCCTTCCCCCTCTTCCCTCTGCTGGCTCCCAGAGTGTCCAACTCACTCAGGAGGCCTCCTCACCCCAGCCAAGGCCATGACCCTGCTCCCACCTCCAAATGAGGACCCTGTGGCTCCAACAGAGCGAGTCTCTTCCCTGGACACAGGATGAGTGGCCCAGTGCTCTGCCATGCTCCGCACATCCCAGGTCCCCAGCCCCCCAAGCCCACAGGCTGCTCTGCTCAAAATGATCTGCAGGGATAGGAAAGCATTTGCCAAGGACCCTGGATGGTAATCCATGGGTCATCAACAGAGAATTGTGGCCACAAGAAACTTCTGGAAGCCTGTGGAGCCTGCACCTGTAGAGCAAGAATTTGAGGCTATCTTCTCATGTGCCTCCTCCACAACAAGGAGGGTTTATCCTACTTCCAAGTGACCAGATGGTGGGCACAGCACCCCGCAATCTGTTCTCAAGGCTGCTCTGGGGACGCCCCTAGCCCAGGCAGATCTTGAGACTCTTGGGAACCCTCCAGTGTCACCTGGTATGTCCCCCACCCCATGCACTGGCTCCAGGTTTGTTTCTAAGAGAGTGGACGCCTCTGCCCCACCTCTTCCTCTTCCCCCGTCACCTCCCCTGTGGCCCCCTGCCCTCCAACCTCCTTCCTAGAAGTCAGTGCTTGCACTTCTGGTGGACCTGCTAAAGTCGAGGAAAGGGCCCATGTGGGAGAGGCAGATGGAGTCCTTGAGGTCTTACAGGTTTCATCCCCAAAGGGTTGAGCCTGGCCAAGGAGGCTAGAACTGTCCACTGCACTCTGGACTCTGCCCACTACATGGGCCCCTGCCAGTCTTTACGTCTCCTGGGTTCCATCCACCCAAGCCCACTGAGTCGCCCTCCCCTCACTACAGCAGCCACAATCAGGCCACTGCTGTGACCAAACCCTGTGATCCCAGGAAGGAGAGGTGCAAAGTGGAACTAGTCTGGGAATCCCCGGATGACAGGCTGCCCAGTCCTCACCCCTCATCTCTGTGTCACTCAGCTTTGCATCGGTGTGACAAAATACCTGATGTAATCAACTTACAAGGAGGAAAGGTTTATTTTGACTGAAGTTTCAGAGGTTTCAGTCCATGGTCTTTTAACTACATTGCTTTTGGGCCTGTGGAGGCCCAATACGTCATGGCGGGGAGTGTGTGGTGGAGCAAAGCAACTCATCTCGTGGCATTTTGGGGACAGAGAAAGGCAAGAGGGACTGGGGTCCCAATACCCACTTCTTGGCACCAGCCCTTCAAGGGTACAGTCCCAGTAACCTCACTTCCTCCTAAAGGCCCTACCACCTCCCATCTACCAGCTAGCATGGTGGGCTCTGCTCTGAGCTGCAGGTGGCACGAGGAGATGCATGTACATCGGTGTGCATGTGCTTGTGTGTATGTATTTGTGTGCTTGTGTGCACGGGCCTGTGATGGGCATACATGTTTGCATGTGCACATATGTGCATTGTGCACAAGACAGGGTAGGGTGTGTGTGTGGATGTGTGTGCATGTGTGCTTGGATGTGCTGTGCGTAGGCGTGTGTTCAAATGGGTTGTGCATGTAGTGTGTGTGCACGAGGGCAAGCTTGCATGTGCACTGGTGGATGGGTGGTTGTGTGTGCATGTGTACACATCAGTGGCTGGGTGTGGCCACTCACCTTTATTGCTGCTTCTGAAAAGTGAAACCACCGATTCCTGTCCTGCTCTGTGGGAAGAGCCACGGCCATCCTCATCCTAGTGGCTCAGCCATGAGAAAAGACCAGCACCCAGCCCTGAGGGAAGTGACCAAGGTTTACAGGAAACCGGAAGCTCACCCACCTTCCTCTCCCTCACAAGTGCAGATGACACCGAGTGGGGGACATTGACCTACAACGCACAGACAGACCCCCCAGCTCTGGGCCTGTGGGCTGAGCTCAGAGGAAGAGCCTGTCCCCAGTGTCCAGGCAGGGCAATTAGTGCCACCTCCATACACAGTGCCCAGCCTGTGAGTGAGGAGCTCATGTCCAGCTGGAGGTTCTCTGCCTCCCAGACAGGAAGGACTTTCATTGTCCCCTACACCCTCAGAATGGCCAAATGGGAACAGGTTATTCAAGGGCACCTCTCCTCCGAGACCCAGGCCCCAGGCAAGGTTGAAAGCCTGTGGACCTGCACGTGGGCAGCCAGGGCTGCCATAACCAAGACCCCAGACAAAAGCTTAAACAGCATTTATTTCTCACAATTCTGGAGGTGGATGTCCAAGGTCAGGGTCTGTGTGCTGTTGGGGGCCTCTTCCTGGATGGCAGTGTGCCTTCTTGCTATGTCCTCACAAAGCAGGGAGAAAGCCAGGTGTCTCCTTCTCAGAGCACTGACCCCATTATGAGGACCCGTGTCACAACCTCATCAAATTCCCTCCCAAATGTCTCATGTCCTAACACCATCCCCTGAGGTTACAGACCCAGCATAGTCCATGCAGTCCATATCCTGTAAGCTTACCTGTGGGCTCCTCTGTGGCTCTCTCCTGGTTTCTTTTTTTGGTGTGCTGAGATTTGAACTCAGAGCTTTGCACTTGCTAGGCAGGTCCTCTACCTCTAGAGCCACACCTCCAGCCCTTTTTTTTTGCTTTAGTTATCTTTCACATATGGTCTCACTTTTTGCTGGTACCAGCCTGGATCATAATTTTTCTTCTTATGCCTCCTGCTTAGCTGGGATGACAAGCACTCAGCTTATTGGTTAAGATAGGGTCTCAACCAGGTTTCTGCCTAGGTTGGCCTCAAACCTCAATCTGTGATTCCTAAGTAGCTGGGATTACAGACGTGAACCACTGCTTTCTCTGGATTCATGATCTAGTCATCTGGCACCAACCACACACACTCTAGGAAGAACCTTGGCCATGCTGCTGCCTCTGAAATTTGGGGGTCAGGGCAATGTCATCCAGGGAGCAACCAGGTTTGCAGTACACGTGAGACTATCCTGGGCCATGAAGTATCTCACAGCCCTCTGCCCAGTGGCCAGCACGATGATTCCTAACCCACTGTCCAGTGGCCAGCATGGTGCATCACACACAGCAAGCACCCAGAAATGTTTGGTGGGTGAGTGAGCGGCTTCCTGAGAAGATATGGGGCGACAAGGAACCCATGGGTGATGCACAGAGAGAGGCGCATGGTGACGTTTACACTAGACAGGCCTGTGGTCTATTTCACAGCAGACAGGACCAGCAGTGGCACACATGCAGCATACACAGGACAGGCGGACAAGCCTACTTAGCACCTCTCTGCCCGGGTGCGAGTGCCCTCCTTCCCCAGGGCTCTGCAGTCAGAGCCAGAACCACATTTTCCATAGTCAGTGGCCTGTGGTCACCAAATACCTCTCAAGTCACTTGACATGAAGACCTGCTATCTGGAACACTTCCAGTGTCTGCAAGGACCACAAGTTGATGGAAAAGAGCAGAAGGTGACTGTCCCTCATGGCAGGATGGTGTGTGCACAGGAAGCTGCAGGGGAGGAAGACAATGGTGAGAGGGTGGGCTGCTGTGGGGCGCCACTGCTGCACCATCTGCTTTCAGGACCTCTCCCTGGTTCCACGTGTGCTCCTCCCAGACGCTACAGAAAACAAAGCCATGAGGCCCCACCCTCGATGTCACCTGTCAGATGGAACCTTTGCACCCTGGAAGCCTCTCACTGACTGCACCAGGCTCGAGTCCGACGTGACTCAAGGCCAGGAGGCACCAGGGAATCACACACAGGCACATGCACAGTTGGCCTCTGAAGATCAAAACTCAACTCTTTCCTCTCTCCATGCCCCTCATGAGCCAGCGGGGCAGGGGACAGGCAAGGGCCAGGACAGTAAAGTGTGAGGTTGGATGGTACCGTCTTTCGGAAGAATGGTGGCCTCCTTGGTGAGCTGCAAAGTGTAGCAGGTGTCCAGGAATTCTCTGAGACTCAGGAAGCTGGAGACATTCTGTCTGTCTGCAGTTTGAGCCAGAATCATAGCAGCAGAGATGCCTGTTCTGGCATCTGAGAGGTTGCACCCCCACCCCCACCCCATGCCACCCCACCACTGTCACTCTGTCCTGTCCCCCATTTCCACGGCAGCAAGGCTTGGGGCTGGGACTGCTGTACAGGGGTGGGCACTTGGGCATGTGTCCAGGACACTGCACTCCTGAGTATGCCCACCTGAGCACATGGACTGAGCCAGGACCCCTCCCCTCTGCCCTCTCCACAGGACTGCCCTTGCCCCATCCCCATAACCCACACTTGGTGCCTGGAAGAGGGCTCCTGCCCCTCACCCTACCTCATCACTTCCACACACCCCTCCACCTGGGGTGAACCCCTCCCTGGTCCCCTCTCCTCACCCCTGCTGTGTTCAACCAGCCCATCCTGACCCTTTCACCCAGGGCTTGGAACCTGCGTCCCCTCGTCCCAACCTCATCCTGGGCAGCCTCCACCCACCTGGATGGCCATCCCATACCAGTCTTCCCATCCTGACTCCCTTCCCTAAAGGACACCACACACCCCTGCTGCAGCCACCTTCAGACCTTACACATGGTGGCTTCCACTTCCGCTGCCCCTTTCAGAGCACCTGCACTGACCATCCCCCTCCCTCACCAAGCACACTCACCTGCCAGCCCCCTCTCCCCTCCACACCTGCCCTCTGTGCCAGTGCCCCTCCTGTCCTCTGTAGCCTGCCTCTCTCCACATGCCCCCCGACTCCCGAGGGACCCCAAGGCCAGGGGCCCCAGGGTCACACTTACCCAAGAGCAGCAGGCTCTTATAGCTGTGGCCCGCACACCCCAGGCGGAGATAAACCAGGCCATAGCTGTAGTCAGTGGACAGCACATGGAAGCCCTTCACCCCCTTCACTGCAAGAGAAGCTGCAGTGGCCTGCTGGTGCCTGGACATGAGGCCCACAGCCCAGTGCCAGCCCAGCGTCACCCCTGGCTTCACCACCCTGGCCAGGCTGCCCACAGAAGCACAGTCAGCTCTGGGATCACAGCCAGCCTGCCTGCCTGTCCCGGGCATCCAACATGTCTGCCAGGCTCTCAGAGCAGAGGGCTGCTACTGGCATCTCATCCGGTTCCCCCACGACCCCTGGCATCCTACGCACAGGTGTTCCTGAACACAGCCTTTTTCCTGTCTTTCTTCAGGGTCATCTCCTGGGACTGGCAGCCCTGAGACCTAGGGAAGAGGTACTGAGCTGTGGCCAGAGTCCTTCCTGCTCACTGGCACCACCCTAAGACCATCTTGTTAGGTGGCCAATTTGGACACGAATTTTCCAATTTTGGCAAGGGTCTGCCCCGAGCTGAGAGAAAAGCTCCCAGCACCCAATCCCCACACTGTGTGCTTCTCCCACAACCGTCCCTCAGATTTTAGGGGAGGAAGGGATGGGGTACAGATCCTGTGGAACTTTCAGAGTGACCAACAAGTCTGCTTCTTCCTCAGACCCCTTCCCCTTCCTGCTGTTCTCCTTCCTGGACAGTGAGCTTCCTCTGACCAATCTGCAAAGACCAACGTCCACTCACCTGCTAAAGGCGATGACCACCTTCACCTGGCCCATCTTGGGCAGCTTCACCACGGACGCCCCCAGCTTCCTCTTGTCTTTGACCAGCAGGAAGCCCTGGGCATCTGTGGCAATGGCAACAATGTACCAGAACCCTGAAAACCGTGGGGCTACCAGAAAGTACAGTGCCCAAGCTGCTGCCCCATGCTGCAAGTGACAATTTTCCAAGGCCCAGTTCACATCAGTGCCTGCAGGTGGACACTGCCCCCCATTCCAGGGCCCTGGCTGCCCAAGCCAGGCTAAAAGAGATGATGCCCAGCTGGTCAGGGGCCTGAGAAGACCCCGGGCTGGACTGTGGGCACCAGCAGCACGGAGCCTGCCCTGCCCACCTCAGAGGCCCACTCCTACCTACCTGGGCCTCTGGACCCAGCCCCTCCCCTTCCCTCTTGCCCCTGGACCCCTGACCACTGGCTTTTCCTGCTGCAGACCCCTCACTCCTGGGCACCACTGTGCCTTGTGAGTGCTGCCCCCATGGGCCACCCAGCCACCATGCCCATGGCCGTCCTACCCAGAACTTTCTACCCAGGCAGTCTCCTTGTTCCAGCATGCTCTGCTCATTCCACCTCCTCAGACCCCAAGAGGATGCTGTTCTCTGGGCGCCTCCACCCTGCCCTCTCCTTGGGGCTCTCAGCCCCCTTTGCAGAGCACCTCCCCAGGCTCCCAGGGATGAGGACTCCAATGGGAAAGGCCGGGCTGGATATAGCAGGATCTGTGCTCCAACCTCCTGCTAGGGAGGAGCTCCCCCTATAGCTAGAATTTTGTCCCCAAAGGGTCCACTTGCCTCTGCATCCTAGCCCCCTGTAGCCCTGATGCCTGGCTTAGAGCCCAGCAGGCATATGGCTCATTTTGGTCCAGTTGAAGGTGTGGGCCTCCTTGAGGAAATGGTCCCTTAGCTGGGACCCCACAGCCAGGGACCTGAGCCAGGGCCAGGACCAGCACTGGCCCCAGCCTCATCCTCACCTGCCCTCAGTCCAGAGGGCCAGATGCCACATTTAAACTTCCTTAGCTTACCCTGCCCACCCTGCTGCAGGTGCCTTACCCACCCCTAAGCCTCGAGCCAGCTGGGTCTGGCAGGGACGGTGGAGTGGGAGGTGCACAGATGTGGCTTTGGACTCTGCCCCTCCTTGTGGCACAGTGGCTGGCCTGGGCACTTGTGTTCAGCATGGACATTGACAGCCACAATAGGCACTGGCTATTCTTCAGATGTCCCTGAAGGTTGTCAGAGGTCACACTGGGGCTCTGGTCCTTCACATCACTTGCTGCTGTGGGCATAGGGCCATAATATGTCACCTGAACACCACTTCAACCCTGGCCCTCTCACCTGTAGTGAATGCCCTGGGCCTCTCATCCTAGACCCCTCAGGAGAGAGGCAGAAGGCAGGGTATCACCAGGACGTTGCTGCATGGGGCAGCAAGGTGGACTCTCCAGATACAGACTTTGGGCCACAGAGTTTAAGAAGGTCACAATGGCCAAGGAGGAAAATGTGTGCATGCGTGTAGGTGGATGCACTGTGTGTGTGCAGCCTTGGGGACCAAGGTTCCCCGCATGTACCTCCCCTTGTTATGAATGATGTCAGTCCTATCTGCTCCCAGCACCAACCTCCTGATCCAGCCCCCTGCCCAACCAGTGTCCAGACCTATCCCAAAGGCACTTGGCTGAAGCCACGCAAATCAACCTCTGCCTGTCTGGAGCCATGCAGAGTTCCCCAGGAAGAAGCAGCTTGCTCTGTCCACACCCAATTACTCTGACAAGGGTAATTGTCCTCTTGTCCCGGGTTGAGGATTCTGTGATGTCCTGTCCTCCCTGCACAGTCCTCTGCCCACCCAGCACTGCCTGGCCAGTCAAGACACACAGGGGCAGGTCTGCTTCTGGAATCTCTTTATTCTGAGTCCAACAAGGGCCTGCGGGAGCAAGAAGCCAATGCCCGCACCTCGGGCTGCCAAGTGAGGAGGACAGCACCCACCCAGCTACACCAGAATCCTGTGCATCATCGCGAGGGCTGCCATACTCACTGAAAACCAGGGCGAGCACTGGGGAACGGCCCACCAGAGACCTCAGCCAGCCTCACCTCGTCAGTCATGGCATCAACTGCCTGAATTTGGGTGAGGGTCCTCCCAGGGACCCTGGAGAGCCAGGGGTCAGGCACAGGGAGGCTGACCTGGAGAATCTTGTTTGCACAGGTGACTGAAAAGAGAGGCCAGACCAGCTATGAGAACAGGGCTGCAGAACCCTGCCCATAAGCCTCACCTGAGAGGGGGCCATTCCTGCAGGCTTGACTCTGACAGGGATGGGTGACCCATCAAAGCCCCCAGAAACGTGCAAAAGCCAGGAAATGACCCCCAGGCCCTGTCGCACCTGACAGGCACAGGGACTGCATAAGCTCCCCTGGGGCTACTCTCAAGCACACTCACGGTCCTTCTGTAGCTGGGCCTGCTGCTCAGACAGGAAGCCCAGACCCCTGCTCCACTTGGTGAAGAGCTGTGTTGCCTCTGGGCTGGCCATCTCTGTCCGGCCTGTGCAAGAGAGGGGCAGCCTCTGAGAGCCAGACAGGGCATGGAGAGGGGCCACCTGCCCATGACAGTGACCCCAGCCCCTTTCTGGGGTCACTGTTCAGAGGACACCCTCAGACCCACAAGCCTCAAGGTGGCAGGGATTTAGCCCTGCTTGTCTCCCACCTGTGGACACAGAGTCCCTGAGTCTGGGGTGCCAAAGGTTCTGAGTGGCCCCGCCTGTGCCCACTCACTGTACAGCTCCACAGTGTTGAAGGCCTCGTCCCCGAACTCCAGCTGGGTGAAGACGACAGCAAAGTCTTTGAAGTTGGTACTCAGTACCCGGAAATCCAGCACACCCAGGGCTAGAAAGCAGATGCGTACCCCAGGTGAGGACAGGGCCACTGGTCTGGGATCAGCCACAGGACTGGGGGTGCAGATTCAAGGTGAGACCCCATCAGACCTAGAAGACACCCCGAGCTCTGTCCTCTGGCTCCTGACCCCCACATGGTGCCATTGAGAAGCTGCTCTTAGATACTGATGGACAGATGGACAGCACTGCTTGTCCTAGCTTGTCCTAGAGTAACTGAGGAGAGACTGGGTCACCCTTCCCCAACTCCATCCCTGTGGTGATAGATAGCTGCTCAACCCTCTGCACCTATAGAGGGGTCCTGGGCCCCCCTCCATGGGCATCTGTGCATGCCTAGGGGACACGGGGTCTGAGTCCTCTGTCCAGGGGTCTCTCTTGTCCTCAGGATCAGCTCCAAGACCCTGACAAAGTCAGATCCTTTCACTTCCCATGGGGAATGTCCCTGGAATACTGTGGCCCCTCCTGCCAGTCCTGGCCCTGCCAACCAAGGATTTGGGGACACCGTAAGGGCTGGCCTCCATGACAGTCCAGCCAAGCATCACCCGGAGGAAGCCCCTGAGGTTGTCATACTCACAGGGGTTCTCAAATACCCATCTGGAATCTCGCTTCAGCAGCTCCATTGTGCTCTGGTGGCACCCATCCAACCTGGAAATTAAAGGGCCCCTCAGTGCAGCATCAAGACACTGGCACCAGAAGAGGAGACAGGCCTCCAGCACGCCTCACCTGGCCAGCCAGCTGGAAAGACCACAGAGGGAATTCATTCCCCTCTCGAAGTTCCAGTTACCCAGAAACCCTGCTCTAGGGAGACTGCCTGGTGCGGGCAGAGAAGTGACTCCCCTCCCAGGACACCTGTGACACCTGGTACACGTGGGGAGAATGGGGCCTTCGGAGGGCACAACAGAGGTCAGCCTGTGACTCAAGCAAACAGACTCAGCCTCAAAAGGGGTCAAGGCTCCCAGAGTTCTCAGTCCCAAAAGTGAGCAAACCCAACGAGTGTGTGGTGGTATTTGTTAGACTAAACAAACTGACAGCAAGGATGAACAAGACAACTGTGATAAGAAGGACCAGGAAATGCTAAAGGGAACTGCCACAAGAGCTGGACCGTCATGATGAGGCTCGTGCTGTTCTAGAGATTAATCCTCCAAGTGGACACTTGGCCCCCAAAGATGAACTTACCATGGTTCATTGCCTTCAGGTGGACGCTCTGCCCCCAGAGGCGAACTTACCAAGGTTCATTGCCTACTGTGTGTCCAAATGCAAAAGACTGGCAGTCACCTAAGTGTCCGTCAGCCACTGGCTAAGAAAGGCAAGGTGGGTACTCCACAGAGCACCTCAGAGTCAAATGTGACACTGCCACGTGACCCAGCAATCCCACTCAGGTATGAGCCCGAAAGAATTGGAAGTAGGGTCTAGAAGACATATTTGTGCACCCCTGTTCCCTGCAGCATGTTCAGATGGCTGGGAGGGGAAGAACCTCAGTGACTGTTGATGGGTAATGAGTGAACAACATGTGGTTCGTCCATACAGAGGAGCACCGCCAGGCTAGGGAGGAAGGCGGGATGGACGTGAAGGACATGGGGCTAGGGAACAAGTCCTGTAGGATCCACTTATCTGAGGTCCCCTGTAGTCAGACCTGTAGAGATGGGAGGGGCCTGGGGAGGTAACGAGGAGCTGGTGTTTAACAGCGTCCTGTAGTTTGGAAGTGTCCCTGAGGCCAGCTGTTGAAGGCTTGGGCCCAGCCTTCAACTATTGGGAACCAGAGAATCTTTAGGAGGTGGCCTGGTGGAAGGAAATAGGTCATTAGGGACAATGCCCTTGAAGAGACTCTGCCCTTCCTCCCTTGCGCTCTCTCGCTCTCTCTCTCTCTCTCTCTCTCTCTCTCGCTCTCTCGCTCTCTCTCTCTCTCTCTCGCTCTCGCTCTCTCTCTCGCTCTCTCTCTCTCGCTCTCTCTCTCTCTCTCTCTCACTCTCTCGCTCTCTCTCTCTCGCTCTCTCTCTCTCGCTCTCTCTCTCGCTCTCTCTCTCGCTCTCTCTCTCTCTCGCTCTCTCTCTCTCTCTCTCTCGCTCTCTCTCTCTCGCTCTCTCTCTCACTCTCTCTCTCTCGCTCGCTCTCTCTCTCTCTCTCTCTCGCTCTCTCTCTCGCTCGCTCTCTCCCAGTGTCATGAAGTGAGCAGCCTCCTCCACCACGTGTTCTCCGCCATGATGTACTGTGCTGGCACAGCCCAACACAACAGGGCCAGCCAAGTCACCGTGGGCTGAAACCCCTGACCCCGTGAGCCAAAGCAAACCCCACCTCCTCAAAAGCTGTTACCTCAGGTGTTTTGTCATGGTGACATAAGGCTAATACATGAGGACAGTGTTTGGGAAGATGAGAGTTTTGTGGATGGCTGGTGGTGATGGCCGTGCAACAGTGTGACAGCACGCTCTGACGAGTGGCCACAAATCAAAGCCCTGGTTGGCTAAGGCAGGGCGGGAGGAACGACCTGAAGTGCCCACTCAGCAACTCTGATTTTTGAACTGTGCCAATGTATTTCCTACTGAAAGGCCAATGAACAAATCCAAGTAGAATAAAACCCAGGACGCCCCTGCCTCTCCTGTCAGCCTGACCCTCCTGAACCCCACGCCCTGGCGTCCGTGTCTGGGGGCTTAACCCAAAGCGTCAGGCTGGGTGGTCAGAGGCCAGCTGGGCCCAGGGTCCAGGAGTGCAGATATGAGAGGCTGACAAAGAATGTGGGGCTCAGAACAGAGCCCAGCAGGAAGAGGGAGGAAATGCAGGGGGCTCAAGGAGCCGCCATGTACCCAGGAACAGGTGTGCAGAGTCCAGTCAGCCTCTGCTGAGCCGAGTGAACGTGGCTTGCCGGTTGCGTCCACGAAGGCTGGTCTGCCTGCCAAGGAGGCCTGCACAGGGCTGTGGTCACAGTGCTGCTCACTCACCCGTGCCGAGACGACTGCACCCTCAACTTGTTTTCTGGAGTGAGCGTCACCATGACACCTTCAACGTTCTTCACGTCCTTCTCCACCATGAAGTTCTTTTCCCGGGAGGCCACGGCCAGGATGTACCAGGGCCCAAGAAGCTGCATGGACGGCAGTCAGCTGAGAGGCCTGGCTCTCCTCCTCAAGGTGTCCTCTGTCAGGAAGCCCCAGGGGCCCCTCATGCAACCCAGCCACTGCCACCCCTGCCAGTGCAGGCTGGCCCAGGGGACCCAGAAGCTGTGTGACCTCAAAGGTAAGCCTTGGCTCCCTAGGACCAACCTGCTGCTCAGGACTGCCATTACCTGCTTAGGGTCCAGCCTTCCCAGCCACACTGCCTGAGCCCTGGGCACAGAGACCAAAGCAAGAAGGGCGGTCAGCAGCACTACCCGCATCCTCCCAAAGGTCAGGCAGCACAATCACCATGGGCCCCGGTGTCTCAGCCTGGAAACGTTTATATGGTTCTGAATGCCTAGACGTGGGTGGCTACTAACCACCTCCACAATATCCCGGCCTCTCTTCATGCAAAATGGCAAATTACCCAAGAAAGGGTGATGTTACACAGTGGTAGCCTCAGTGCCCAGCTTGGACCTGAGGCAGAACCAAGAGGGCCCAGGGAGTGTGTGCAGAGCCCATCCTAACAACAGCACAGTGCAAACCCCTGCCCTGTCCACACTTCCTTCCCCCAAGAGGGATCCAGAACGAGCTCCTGAAGCCCTCCAGCCCTCCCCTCCCCCGTGAGTCTGGGAAGGTTCCAACGCTGCTCTGCAGAGCCAGGCCAGGAAACAGGGCCTGAGGTCAAGTCCAAGGACAGGCACGAGCTGATCTGATCGGGAACAAGTGGTTCTTCCAGAAACCACAGTTTTAGGTATCTTCATTATGATCATTAAAAATGCAAAAAAAAACCCCAAAGTCTTTTTTAAAAGCCTCCCACTCTTCCTGGCCCACCTTCCCTTCTGCTCTGCTGGCCTGGAACTTCCTCCACTCTCCAGTCAGCCCCCCAACAAAATGTTGTGCTTCCTGCAAGCACATTGCCACTAGTCAGAGTAAGAGGAGGAGGGAGGCAGAGAGCACAGAGCTGTGACCGGGGGGTGTGTGAGGGCTGCTGCCAAAGGTGCAGGCTCCACTACCAGGGGTGCAAGAGGGAGGGTCCTAGATGCGGAAGCCTTCAGGAGGGAGCCTAGCCCAGACCTCCAGAGGAAACATCGCCAGCTGGGCTGCTGGGTATAGGACTGCCAAAGCTGGGTTCTCAGAGAGGCCATGAAACAGTTGCTACAACCAAGCCTGCTGAGGTTGTGTGTTGTGCAAACACACAAACTGCACCCCCCACCCTGGGAAAAGCAAGGTTATGGGCTCCAAGCTTGCCCAGCACGAGACTTGACCAAATCCCCTGTGCTGGGTAAAGACTCCCACGCAACAGGGATGAGAAGCTTGCTAATAGGAAAGGAAGCAGGTAACTGTGCCCTCACGATGCAGGACACCCTGGGATCCATCAGGGGCATGTTCGGCTCTCTCTAGGAAGTCCACAGTCAGAAGCAGGCACAGAATTAGGGAAGCTGTCAGTTACTAACCACATACTAGGCCAGCTGAGACCCATTGCCCTGGGTTCTCGGCCTCCTGCATGGTCATGGAGACCATCTGGCTTCCTACATGCCTGACTTAGGGCAGGCTAGCTGCTTGGGGAACCGGTGGCCTCCTGGGCTTACTGCCACAGGTGATGGGTCTGACTTGTGTCTTTCCAGATGGCTTTGGCCATATTAAGTCTCTTAGCCATCATAGTGCCATATTGTATGAGCTCCAAACCAGCTTATACCCTTCTCTTGTGTCTGTGGCTAGAGGTTCTGCTAACCTTCCCATGCCCACTTCACCTGTTCGCTGCAACCCTGTGAGCAGCCCTTGGACATGCTGTCCCTTCCAGCTGAGTTCATCCCCACCCCACCCTGAGTATGGTATACTCAGATACCTTCCCCCTGACAACAGGCACCTCCTCCCCAGAGGTCTGGGGTCTCTCTGAGGTTCAGCTAGAAACAGGGTAGCCAAGAGGAATGGACACTCACTCCCCAGCAGCAGGAGAGGGTCTGCCCTGTCTGCCTGGGTGCTGACTCAGCAATAGGACCCCAGTGTCCTCCCCTGTCATTCAGAAACCAGAGGGAAGAATGAGCGGTGTGAACACGGCTCAGTGTGAGGATGGTTGTCTATGACTGTCAGAGCCCTGTGTCAGAGCACTCCAGGGTCCAGTGGGGGATCTGGAGACCATGGTAGAGGGAACACACTGGTCATTTAAAATGACAGTGCCAGACAGAGGCCCCCACACTGCCGCCGACACTCCACAATGGACCATGAACAAGGTTAGTGGGGCAGGCTGGGATTTTAAGTAACAGGCATTGCAGAGCAGCCTCCCAGGCAGGGCAAGTATTATGTAGACCACTGGTCTGTGTGTGTGTGTGTGTGTCTGTGTGTGTATGCTTGAGAACACTGTGCCAGACAAGAAGTGTGTTCCAGAGGGGAGACAGACCAGAAGAAAGGCCACTAGACAGCTGACATTAGCCAGGTATGTCTGGTACGGGGAGGGATGGGGGATGAAGTGGCCCAGATACCTGTGCAGGTGACTCGTCACCTGACATCCCTGCTCAGCACTCCATGTTCCCTAGGAGGGGAATATTGGGGGAAGGGACCCTTGTGCCTTTCCCAGGGACCTGGCTTTAAACCCAGCACTCAGTAGTACTTCCCAGCCAGGAGGGATTTTGGCCTCCACTTCCCACTCAGAGCATGGGGTAGCTGGAGTCCCACCTCAGAGGCCCCTGTGTGGATAGAACTGGTTTGCCCTCAGGCCCTGGCACACACTGATGACAGTTCCTGTCCCCAGGCTGACTGTGCCAGGTGGTGACTTCCCAAGGCCAGCTGGTGGACACTTGGCCACTGACATCACTGCTAAGCTCCCCAAGTTCCCCAGGGAGGGACAGCTAAGAAGGAGCAGGTCTCTGTGTGCCTTTGTCCCGATGGACCTGGCTTAGTGCTCACTATTGGTTACTAGCCATGCGTTCATACTACACAGTGGACACGAGCTCCATGTGGACAGGGACAATGGGGCACAACCCTGCATGGTGGGCACAAATTGTGTCCACCTGTCCTTCCTGTGCTGGGCCCTCTCGTCTGTGACTTGCTGTCATCGTGGATCTTCTTCGCCCCTCCTCAAATAATACCAAACCTTCCTGGAAGCAGCCAGCAGAAGGAGCAGGCCACCTGAGGAAGGACTCCCAGACCCTGGGCTCTAGAAAGGCTCTGTGACTGGCTGGCAAGCCCGGCACAGGGTAAGTGTCCCACAAGTCATTTATCAGGTAATTCTCATAACAACCCACCAGACAGGCCCAATCATTTGTCACTTAGCAGATGAGAAATCTAACACTCAGAGCAATTCTGGGATTGCCAGCTAGTTAGGCAGGCAGGACAAAGACCACCATCTCTGTCACTGCAGTCTGGGGTCTTCCTAAATTCCAACCTCATAGGGGCCTCCCTGGATCCCAGGGGTCCTGGCTGCCTCTAGGGCCCTCATAACCTGTGTGGGGGTTAATATGGCTGACCCTTGGCCAGGGCTCTGCTGGTACTAGGGCCAGCCTATTTGAAGGTAGGATGAACTCTCTGGGCACCAGTAACAAAGGTTCACAGAACTGCAAAGCCCAGAGGTCCCTCCTACAGGATCCAGATACAGCCTCCTTGTCATGTGGTTCCCATGGGGTCCCACAGGCTCTGAGTTCAAAGCCTGGTTCTGCCACTCTGAGAGCACAGGGTGCCTGTACTCAAAGCCTCAGTTTCCCCATCAGTGCATGGGGATGGTCAATCCACCTTCCCCATGGAGTTGTCAAAGGACTCAGTTTAATAACTCACATGGAGAGATGCTCAGTGACCCTCTGCTGTCCTGCTGATGTCACCCCTGCTGTCACCAGCTCTGACCTCTGCCCACCTCTGTTCCCTCTGTCTGGCAGGCCTAATTCACTCTGGTCCACATTCCTCGGGGAAATCTGTCTCTACCCCCTGGTCAGGGCGGGATGTCCCTCAGCCAGGCTCCAACAGGGGCTCCTGCATCAGACCCCCTAACTCTAGGACTAGACATGACCCCAACATTGTGCCTGTGACATCTAACATCCTCAGTGTTGACACCTACCTCTCAATCACCTTACAAGTGTCGTCAGTTTCTCACAAACGTCAGGGTGACCTGTGGCGTGGGCTCTCTCTCTCCCCAAGCAGCCACACTGAGCTGTCCCCGTGAGCCTGGGATGGGCACTGCCCCCCATTTCTCCCTCACCAGGCTGACAGGTGCTCTGGGTCAGTCTGGTGGTAGCTAGTGTTCCATGCGTTGTCCTGGGAGGGTCTCCTGTGCCTAGTGATGCTGGCAGGTTTACTTCAGGCCACTTCCCACAAACAAACGTGTCAAATTCTCACAGGCTCAGATTTTCTTTATGAGACAGACAGGTTCTCACCACATAGCCCAGATTCTCCTACCTCAGTCTCCGGAGTGCTGAGATTATAGACATGTACTACTAATGCCTGGCCTAGAAGTGTTATTTCTTTAAATGAGATTAAAATACATACAACATAATTTGAGCTAATCTGTTTTTAGGAGTACCAGTAGGTGGCATTAAATCAATCCTCGCTATTATACTATCTATTTCCAGAATTCTTCAATTCAGTTTTCAACTAGAAACTCTGTATCCATTAAACGCTAACTCCCCCTTTCCTCTCCCAGCCCCTGGTAACCTCTACCCTGTCTCTAGGAATTCACCTATTCCAGATGCTTCTTCTAAGTGGAATCTTAATGTTCCCAAGGCTTGTCCACCTTCTAGCATGCATCCATCTATGGCTGCTTATGGCTGAATAATATTCCATTGTGGTTAGCATGCAGTGCTGCACAGAATTCTCTTATAATCCTTTTGTTTCTGCAAAGTTGGTAATAACATTCCCACTTCATTTTCAAATTCTGCAACTTCAGTCCACTACCTTTTCCCTTTGTCAATTTTGTTAACTTGTTCAAAGAACCAACTTTTGGTTTCATTGATTTTCTCTTGCTTTTCTCTTCTCTATTTATCTCCTCCATAAGTTTTGTTTGCTTCCTAGCTTTGCGTTTAGTTTTGTTGTAGAGTTTGGTTGCTGCTATGAAATGAGAGCTTTCTTTCTTTTTTCGGGGTAGGGGGTTGCACTCAGGGCTTTGCCCCTGCAAAGCAGGTGCTCTACCACTTGAGCCACCCCTCCACTCCATTTTGCTCTGCGCATTTTGGAGATAATGTCTCCCAAACTATTTGCTGGAGTTGTCCTTGAACCACAGTCTTCCCAAGAAGTTAGGATTACAGCTGTGAGCCATCAGCGGGAATTTTTTCAGTGTAGAACTTCAGCAGTGTCTCCCTTCATCGAGCTCACCTAGTTACTATGTCTGAGCACCTTCCGGGGTCCCCAAATACTTGATTCTGATATTTACCCCTATCCCTAGCTTAATGGTTGTTTCCTAGGAGGGACTGAACCCTGCTGCCTGGTTCTTCCTACCTTTGCCAATCTCTGTTGCAAATGTAATTTTAAGTCTCCCAAATTTCAGAGTTTGTTCCATGCTCTGTGACAAACCCTCCAGCCTGGAGTACAGGATTCTGGGGGGCCGTTCCAGCATATCACCAGTTTAGTGACACTGACATGAACACTTGCTCTGCTCAAGGTAGACGTGTGCGTCCTTCAGCCCAGCTGAGGAGAGGCGTGGCCAGCTCTCCCTACTTCTGCATAAAACAGACTGAGCATCCTGCAAGATTTCTTATTTCCACATGAAAGGTGAGTCTATCTCATCATTAACACAGGAAATGAAAAACCAAATGGACAATAACCAGTAGAAACAGGACTTTTAATATAATATTAATATTCAATTCTAGAATTTCCTATCTACAGCCAATATTGCCCAGCCCTCCCACAGCACCAGCTGTGTTTTCACTGTAACGTCTGCTCTTTTCCTTTATGTCAACTCCTTTGCACTTTGGTGCCTCTCCATCTACAACCTGGTAGCTCCTGGAGGTCAGGGCCATTGGTCACTTTCAGAGCCACACCAAGGCCCAATGCAGGCCTTGCATAGGGCTCAGTCATAGTGCTGAGTGAAAAGACGACAGATGTCAGGACCCCTTCCATCTCTGAGCCATGCTAGTGGTGGATGGGAGGCAGGGCTTCACTTGCCCTATTGAGCTTGTGGGTATTTCCGCCCTCCAGTGGCCAGCATCAGCACTGCACCCCAGGCAGGATACCCAGGATGACAACCCTTGTCTGTGTGTGGTTGTCCTCCAGCCAGTGAGCTCCTAGGGCCCAAGAGACAGATAATCCAGTCCTGTCCGCTCCAGGGGAGATGAAAGGAACCTAAGAAACTCCCTTGCCCCTTCTTCCCTCTGCTGGCCTCACGGCGTCCAATTCAGGAGGCCTCCACACCCCAGCCAGGGCCATGACCCCAACCTACATTCAAATGAGGAACCTGAGGCTCCAACAATGTTGGTCTCTTCCCTGGGCCCTGGATGAGAGTAGCCCATGCTCTGCCATGCTCTGCACACCCCGTACCCCCAGCCCCCCAAGCCCACAGGAGGCCACTCAGAAGGAGGATGGGGAGGGTTTTTCAAGGATCTTGGATGGTGGTTCATGGGTCCTCAACAGAGAACTATGACCATCAGAAACTTTTAGAATCCTGTGGAGCCTGAACTCTAGTTTATAGAGCAGGAATTTGAGGACTTCTCTCTTGTACTCCCTCCACACTAAAGGGGTCTCATCCTACTGCCAAGTGACCAAATCAGTGGGCACAGAGCCCCACAATCTATCCTCTCGAGGCTACTCTGGGTGTGTCGCCAAGCCAAGGCAGATCTTGAGAATTTTAGGGACCCCCCCCCACCATTACCTGGTATGTCCCCATTCCCGTGCAATGGCTCTGGGCTTGTTGCTAGGACAGTGGACGCCTCTGCCCTATGGCAGAGCTGCCTCCAACCTCTTCCTCTTCCCCTGTCACCTCCCCAGTGGCCCTCATTCTCCAACGTCCTTCCTAGAAGTCAGTGTTGTGTGCTTGCACTTCTGGTGGACCTGCTAAAGCCAAGAAAAGGGCCCCACGAGGGAGAGGCAGGTGGGGCCCTCAGGATCTTGCAGGTTTCGTCCCCAAAGCAGACCTGTGGGAGGGCTGAGTCTGACCTGGGAGACTGGAACCCTCCATTCCACCCTGGACTCTGCCCACCTTGTGACCCAGGCCAGTTCCTACCTCTTTCCTTCTTGATTCCTTCCTGTCCCAGGAGGGGCTGACCATGGATGTCAGAGTGTTCATGGACCATCCCTCCCTCAAGTGTGAGGAGGGTGTGCAGACAAGTCTCCTTCCTACAGGTGGACAGGAAGGACATAGTGCCGGGCAGACAGGCCTCATGTCCACAGCCCACATGGTGACTGTGCAGGGCACAACTGCACAAACCTCCCCTCACACACCCTACACTAAAGGCTCCATGCAACCATCCTCTTGTCCCCTGTCCCTGCACCAACTTCAAGACCACTCAGCTATAAGGGACCACAGCCAGTCATGCCTGGGGCACTCAGAATCATTGCTCTTCTCCACCACTCATTCCCACTGATTGGCAGAGGCCTTGTCCTGTTTTGGGGCCTCTCCAGCCAGGGCGCCTTTTGGGTCCAGTCCTTAGGACACCCTTTTCTCCCTGAACACTCTCATGGGGCAATCACTGACCCATTTTCAATCAAGGAAACTGAGGCTCTACAAAGTCAATCATAGTCTGCCTGTCACAGGGCTGTAGTGAGGCCCAGCTGTGGGTTTGAACCAAGGAGGTAGCCTGTGAGGCCAGTGTGAATCCATGGAGGATGAGATACTTAGAGTCTGGGAGTGGTCCACAGGTGAAGAGGGCTTGCAGGAGGATGGAGTTGGGGTATGAGGTGTCCTGGGGAGGGCATCTGGCCCAAGTTCCACAGGGCTCTGGCTTCAGGCAAGCAGTCGGGGGCCACTGCAGGCTGGAAGCAGGGTAGGAGTCACAGCATCCTAGAGCTGGAGGGGCTGAGTGGGCTTGTTACCCACCCGCCCAGCATGGACCCCAAACACCAGCCAGGGGTGAGATCCTCCTCCATGTCCTCCCTTGTATCCTGGGACTATGGCACTTAAGCCTCCTTCCAAGCAAAGCCTACTACCTGGATGGCACAGGCTGGACACTCATCAAACAGCTCTTCAGAAAACATCTATGTCCATAGAGGTATGAATAAGGGAAACACGGGGATGTCTCCTGCCACCCAGCTGGCCAGGTGCACTGTACCTGTTGCCCTGTCCTTCTGCAGCCAGATGTGGAACAGGGTCTCCACCTGCTGGATAGAGGTTGACAGTGAGGAGTGGTGGGTGCAGTTCCCTGAGGCAGAGTGCATGCAGGTGCGTGTGATGGCCATGGTGGGGACTGAAGAGGACGAGGAGTTTCTGGGGCTGAGCTGACCCCAGAGATCCCCCAGCCTCCTCTGAAGCTGGGTCAGAGCAGGGAAGGCTGTCCTGATAAGGGAGGGGCTTTGGAGGGCGAGCAGGGCACTCTCCATTTCCTCTTGGCCATATAAGAGTCAAGGACACTGGTCCTCCAGCTCTGGATTAGCCAAGTGCACACCGAGCATATCACCAATTTCACTGCAGCTGACGGAGGACCTGCATCCAAGCTAGTCAGAGGATATGAGTGGGAGTTCTCACTGGTCTGGGTCCACATGGAAGGGCTAACTTTGCCTGGTGGACACTGGACGAGTGGGTGCTTCAGATGCCTGCAGACACAGATGGCAGTGACCTGCACCAGGAAGGGGTGAAGGATATGTACAGAGGGCCACCTAAGGTTGTCCGATTCCCACATCACAGAATGCACCTCCAGTTGCAGTGGTCCTCAGAGGACAACTGAATGGCAGGTGTCATGCCTGGCAGCAGGTTAAGTTACAGGTGAAACTAGAGTGTGGCCTGGTACACTCCTGCCAAAGTTCACCACCCAGCAAGGCCCTGGGGAGAAGAGCCATGTGGCAGATCGGGACTTGATAGGGCTGAGCAGATGCCCTTAGCACTCTCCAGACCTCCTGCCTTGTATCAGGGGTACTGAGCTGGCTCACGCCTGATGTTTGCCCCTTTCGTGAGGGTTAACTTCTCAGGAAGTCCATAGAGATTGGACTGGCCAGGGGTTGTCAGGGTGGGTGTGGGAGTGGGAGTGGCTACTGACAGACACAGGGCATCTATGATCAACTAGATAGTGGTGATGGCCGCACAGTACATGGATGGACATAATGTCCCTCAATTGTACAACCTGAAATGACTGAAAACCTAACTTTCATTTGAAGGGGTCGCTGTTCCTCGCACTCCATCCCTTGCTGGAGTGAGGCTTTCTCACTCCTTGGTTATTATTGGATCTAACTGGGCTTAACTGGGGGTGACTGGAGATTCAGAAAAGACACAGGATAGACAGACAGAAAGTTGGGGTCAGGTGTGTTTTAAGCTAGGCTGGAGACGCCCAACCCTCATTGCTTCTTTTCTCTATCTTGACTCCTTAAGGCCCTGCTCCTTGCAGTTCTTTAAAACCTTGCATCTAAAGTCTTTCCTTAAAACCTTGCTTAAAGTCTCTTTCCTTAGACTCCTCTGTCCCATGTTTGCTCTCAGGTTATCTTTAGCTTGATTGCTCTTAAAGTCTTTTGCCCCCAGGCTTGCACTGTCCCCTCTCTCTTTAGCTCTCTCAAAGCCTCTGATGCAGCCGTGCCTACAGCCTGCATCTGCATAACTCTTCAAGTCTGGGTCCTTAGACTCGCACTGTGCACTGTCCATGTTCTATTTGGCTTTTCTTTTGCTTTAGCTTTCCTAAGGCCTATGTATGAAGTTCTTTCTCAGCTTTGCTTTCTGAAGCCTATATTAAAGTTCTCAGCGCAGACTTTCTATCAGCCTCTCTTTAGCATTTTCCCTTCAGCAATTTTTCCCTTTAACAATTTTTTCCCTTCCAAAAGCTTCCCACACCAAAAGGCCCAAAGTAAAAGCTTCTTCCCAATAATCAAAGGCAAAAAGTCCCCCAGAGCAAAAAGCCAAAAGCCAAGCAAAAAGTCCAAAGAAAAGCCCCAAAAGGCAAAAGCCCCTCTTCCTCCTTCAGGGGTCTTTTATAGCAGCAAACAGAGTGGAGCCATGGGGAGGGGAGGTGACATTGCAACAGGAGAAACCTGCATTCCTGCTTCTCTGAACACAGCTTAGGAGACGAAGCTCTTCTGCCTTTCCCTGTTCCGTGGCCAGGGGCTGTGCCTATCTTGGCCTATAGGTAAAAGCAATTAACTGCATCTCACCTTGCTTGTGTCTGCTCCCCACAACTAAATGCACTAGTAACAGAAGGACACCACCTGAACCTAATGAAGACACTTTGAAAAGCCACATCTAGTGTGCAAGGGGAAGGACTGAAAGCTTTTGCGCTAAGATCAGGAATGAGGCAAGGATGCTGGTTCTTGCCTCATCTGTTCAGCACAGTACAGAACTCATAGCTAGATCAATGAAACACGAAGAAGAAATGAAAGATGTCCAAATTGGAATCAAGAAGTAAAACTGCCTCTGTGCACAGATGACCTGATCCTATATGTAGTAAATCCTAAGGTATACCACAAAATGATTACAAATGTAAATGTGCTGGGCGCCAGTGACTCACACCTGTAATCCTAGCTACTCAGGAGGCAGAGATCAGGAGGACGGGGTTCGAAACCAGTTTGCAAGACCCTATCTCAAAAAACCCATCACAAAAAAGGGCTGGTGGGGTGGCTCAAGGTGTAGGTCTGAGTTCAAGCCCCAGTACCAAAAAAAAAAAAAAAAAAGTGAATGAATTTAGCAAAGCGGGAGAATACATACGCTCCAAAAGTCACTTATTTGTCTACACACTATCAAGAATCCAAAGAAGAGGGGTGAGGGCACAGCTCAGTGGTAAAGCACCTGCCTAGCATGTGCGAGGCCCATCACAGGGATCTCTGAGGAGGAAACGGACATGCCGCACAGACGGGCACAGATGGGCACAGACAGGCAGCCCCCGGCTGAGCCTTTCCAGGTCTGGCCATCAGGACTCGGCTGGCTGCTCTGTGGAGAAAGGGCTTCATTCCAGGACAGTCAAAAACAGGACATTCCAGGTTTCCCCTCTCCCACACAGGCACAAGTGGTGAGCCTGAATTCTGGGCAAGGCACTAAAGAAAATGAGTCCGACACCCCTGCCCTTCAGGACCACGTTCTGGTGGGATGTTCTGGGCTCCTGCATTTGACCCCAACCAGTTTACAAGCACCTGCAGAGAAGAGAGAGAGAGCACCATGTCACATCCCTACCAGCTACGTAGAAAGTCCCAGCTCCTCCATCCCAACAGCACGTGTTATTTTCCCCTTTGATTTCAAATCTCCATGCCATGTGGGTGTGAGGCAGCGTCTCCTTATGAGGTGATGTTCATCTCCCTAGTGACTGGTGATGCTGAGCGTCTTTCCGTGATCTCATTGGTCGAATGCACATCCTCTTTGGAGAAATGTTTGTTCAAGACCTTTGACCACTTTTTTAATTAGATTGTCTTTTGTTGTCAGTTCTAAGTCTTCATTCTTTCTGTCTACTAGACCCTCATCATCTGTATGACTTACAGATTTTTTCTGCTGGGATTACAGATGTGAGCAACTGCACCTGGCCATAATATAAAGCCTTTTTTGGGGGGGGGGGTGGCACAGTACGGGAGTTTGAACTCAGGGCCTTGAGCCCTCATTTTCTTGATAATATCTCTGATGCACAGAAGTTTTTTATTTTGCTGAGACTCCATTTACCTACTCCTTGCTTTGCCACTTGTACTTTCAATGTGCAAATGAAGAAATGATTCCCTAATCAAAGTCACAAAATGTACTCTCGTGTTTCTGAGAGTTTTGTAGATCGTCTTGCATTTTGAACTTTGAGCCAGTTTTTGTATGCAGTGTGAAATCCAGGTCCAACTTCGTTCTTTTGCATGTGGCTATGCAGTTGTCCTAGCTCCATGTCCTGGAGGCCCTTCCTCATCAGATAGTCTTCGCACCTGTGCAGACTCGGTTCAGTACATCGGCACGGCTGCATTTCTGGACTCTCGGTTCCACTGCATTGAGCCATATTTGTACATCAGTTGCATACTGCTTTGTCCACTGTCTGCTGTCTTTCTGGACTCTCAGTTCTACTGTCCACTGCCTCTGACTACTTACAAAAGACAAAGTACATTTGGAAATTGGGAAGTGTAAGTCCCCAAACCTCTACCTTCTTTTCCAGTTGTTATGACTCTCAGAGTCCCTTGCCTTCCTGCAAATTTTAGGATATCTGGTTGATCATGTATGAGGCATCTGGAACTTTCACGGGATGGCACTGAATCTCTCCAGATTTGGGAGCATGGCATCCTAACAGTATCAAGTCTCCAATCCAGAAACACAAGATGTACTTTCATTTATCTTTAATTTCTTGCAACCACGTTTCACACTGTCCAATGTACAGATTTCATGCTGCCTTGGTTAAGTTTATTCCTAAGTGTTTTGTTCCTTCCAATGCTGTCGTAAATGGAATTGTTCTCCTGATTTCATTTTCCGTTATTCATGGCAAGTATATAGAAACTCAGCTGCTTTTCTATAGTGCTTCTGTGTCCTGAAACTTTATTGAACTGTCTACTGCTGCACAAGGTTTTCTTCTGGATTTGTTAGTGTTTTCTACATAGACACCACGTCATGACTGCGCCCAGTCTGTTTCTGTTCTCTTACTTGCCTCCATGGCCTGCTAATGGCTCCAGTCCAGTGTGGTGTAGAAGTGGTGAGAGCAGAGACCTGTCTTGGCCCTGACTTTACAGGGAAGGCATTCAGTCTTTCACTATTGAGCTGCAGGCTATCATAGATGCTCTTTGTGGAGGCCAGAAAGTTCCTACTATTGTTATTTATCATGAATTTTGTCAAATGCTTTTTCTTCATCAATTGAGATGATCATGGGTTTTTTTTCCTTCATTCTACTGAGGTGATGTTAACACTGATTTTTTTCCATGTTGATCAACCCTGGCATTCCTGGGATAACTCACACTTGCTGGTGATAAAGTATCACACTGCTAGGTTTTGTTTGCTTAGTATTTTGTTGAGGGATTTTGTATCTCTGTCCATAATGGATATTAATGTTCTTTTCTTCTGAGGTCTTTTATCTGTCTTTGGAGTCAGGAGAGTGCCAGCTCCATGAAATGAGTGTGGAAATGTTCATTTCTCTGTTTTGAAGAGTTTGAGGATTGGTGGTACAGCTCCTATAAATGTGTGGGAGAATTTTCCAGCAAAACCACCTGGCTCTAGACCTTTATTTTACTTGTGGGGAGATTCCTGATTACCAGGTCAGTCTCTTTGTTTGTTACACGTGTAATCAGATTTTCTATTTCTATGCCTTCCAGAATGGAAGCAGGTTTGCTTCCAGACACTTGTCACTCCATCAAGTCTGTCCAGAAGGTTGACATATGACTGTACTGTTCTCTTAGTCTTTCCTTTTTTCCTGTGAGGTTGGTAGTAATGTCTTCACTTTCATTTTTTATTTTTGTAATTTGCATCTTCTCCCCCCCCACCACCCCCTCCCGCTAGTCTAGCTAAAAGTTTTTCAATTTTGTTGATCTCTTCCAGATCCAACTGCTGGTCTCATTAATTCTCACTGCTGTTTTTCTATTCTGTCTCATTTCTCTGTGTTCTAATTTTTTTTCTTTCTTCCAAATGCTTTTATTTTTCTGCTTTCTTACAATGGAAAATTAGATAATTGACTTGAGATCTTTTCTCTATTTTAAATATAAATATTTACAGCTAAAAATTACCCCTTGAGCACTGCTTTTGATGGAGTCCACTTTTTTTTGGTATTGGGATTTGACCTCAGGGCCTCATACTTGCTAGACAGGTGTTCTACCACTTTAGCCAGTCCACCAGCCCTTTTTTCTGTTGGGTATTTTCGAGATAGGGTCTCACAAACTGTTCTGCTGGGGTTGGCCTTGAACCACCATCCTCTTGACCTCTGCTTCTCAAATAGCTAGGATTGCAGGTGTGAGCCACCAACACACAACTGCAACCTGTATTTTGATGTGTTACACTTTCATTTTTATTTCAAAGAATTTTCTAATATTATTTTTATTTCTTTGAGCTGCTGGCTTCTGTGTTTAGGACTTCATGTGCTTGGAGATGCTGTCAGTGCTTACCAGGCTGCTTCAATTCTGCCTTGGTCTTCACTTCCTGTTTGCACAGAGCCTAAGTCAACCTAGGTGAAGGCTTCTGGCTGTCCTGGGTCTTTCCTGAGCATGTGACTAGCTGTATGCACGTGGACTTCTAGGTTCCCAGGAGTATGACAGAGCCTCACAGGCTCTTATTCTCCCAAGCTCCTTGCTTTCCACCTTGCCCTCTTTCTCTCCATCTTTCTTTCTTTCTTTCTGTCCCTCCTTCCCTGCCTTCCAGGCTTCACACTAGCAGAGCAGAGGCTCTGCCACTTGAGCCACACCTTCAGTCCATTTTGCTCTTATTATTTTGGAGATGGGAGGTCTTGCAAACTATTTGCCCAGGCTGGCCTCGAACCACAATCCTCCCGATCTCGGCTTCCAGTGCCCAGCTTTCCTCCATTTCTCTGATTACGGTGTCAGTATCTCCAACTGCTATCTATCACCCTGGGTGGCAGAGACGAGCATGTGGCTTTAAACGTATCTGCCTCACTATATATCCCAAGTTAACTGAGCTAAGAGTAAACCATTTGAGCCAGCACTACTGGGAGCCACCAGAGGTCAAAACAAGAACAAGGTACATCTGTTCCCTACCAGGAATGTAGGCAGTTGTCCAAGGTCACCCCCATGCTGGGGATGGGACAGAACCAGGAGCCACTGAAGTGCTGGTGGGAGTGCAAAACAGGGCAGCCGCTTAGGGAGACATGGTTTGCTTCTCACGAAACTGAGCACACGTCTACCCTCCAATCCAGCATCGCACTCCGTGCTCTCCAAACGAATTGAGAACTGTCTACACGGAGGCCAGCACACATGGCAGCTTTGTAATCGCCTCAAACTGTGGGAACCACCTCCAGCAGGTGGGTGCTAGACACACTGGCACCTCCAGACCAAATCCACCCAGCCACTAAAAGGAACTGAGCACAGGAACAACAAATCTTACAAGGTCACATACCGAATGATCCCTTGTATAGAGCATTCCCCAAATGACAAAACCAGAGCGGAGACGGACTGCAGGACGGCTCAGTGCGCTCACAGTGTCAGGGGGGCTTCTGCCTGCACTGTGGGGTCCCCAAAGGGGCCCAACGAGGGAAACATGGTATGGAACTCGCACATCCTGCCAACACCGACTTCCTGCCTTTGATATCAAACTATAGTCAAGCCGGGGTGACCAACAAGAAGCTGGGGAAGGGCACGGGGGACCCTCTTGGTACCACTTCCTGTGAATCTACAATTATTCTAAATGTAAACGTTTTAAATGTGATGTTCAGAACAAAGCAAAGGAAGGTAAGGGGTGGAGTTGCTGTTTTGCAGGACTGGGTGGGGGGACAGGGCTCTCTGGTATGGCCCTATGAGCACACACTTGAGGCAGGGAGGGAAGGCATCGTTCAAAAATGTGGGGGGAAAGCCTACAGGCAGGAGCTAGCTTAGGGAAAAAGCAAGGCCCACAAACTGGGACACTACCTAAATGTTCACATTGGTACTCCAACCTGAGACTATCCCTGAGCGGGAATGACGACAGAGGGGTGTTGGAGACTGACTCAGGAAGGCCCTGGAAACATCTGGTCTAGGGGGGTGGGGGCCTCCCATGGTTCCCAGCAGAGGAGCAACTCAAAGGGACCATCTCCAGGACCATGCTGGCTGCTATGCTGGGGAAAATGTGGACAGGAGGGGCCCATGGTAGACGAAGCACAGCCAGGGAGCCGCTGATCTACCACACAAGGATGATGCTGGCCTGAGCAAGCTGGTAGAAGTGAGAGTTGTGGAAAACAGGTCGGGTAGGCCAAGCCAACAGGATTTGTTGACAGTTTGGAAATGGGTGGCAGAAGGAAGTCACAGCCAATGCTGGAGCACCAGAAGTGGCTCCACTCCCAGGCAGTGTGCTGGGGGAGGAGCAGGAGGTTGGGGGAGGGGGAGGGAATGGGCAGTTGCAGCAGCCTGATGTAGACAGAGAAGCTTGTCCCGAGGTGCCAGCTGTGAGAGTCTGGAGCAGGCAGGGGCCCAGACCTTTGTGCTTGCTCTTCAGCAGGAGGTTGGGTTGCATCGACAAGTAGGTACGGGCAAAGCAGAGTCCAGGACTGTGCCCTGCAGCCATCAAGGCTCAGGGGGCCACAGAGGAGGCAGGAAAGGTGGCTGAGAAGGCTTGGCTGTCCAGACAGGAGACCCAGCAACTCCTGGGAGTCAGGATTCACCCACAGTGGTGAGGGTGGGAACCCTGCCTAAGAATGATCCTGGGTGACAGCCCCACATTCCTGCCTGAACCCACCTGTAAAGGAAGGGCAGAGGCCCAGTATCTATCCAGTTCCCTAAAGGATGTCACCAATGGAGACCCACCCCAAATCCTGCACTCCCCCACTGTCCTGTTCCTGAGACTGCAGTGTGGCTTTTAACACATTAACGTGAATTAACATCCCAAGTCCATGACAAGTGGTCTTGGAAAGTTCCTCCCTCCTTCTTCAAAAACCCAAACAGCCCCATGAAAACTACAGTAATGGCAGAAGGTTCCAGACAGAAGCACAGCTGCAAAGCTATCAATGAACACAGAAGGAATCCCAATGGGACACGAAGACTGAATGCTCAACACTGTAGAAAACCACCACGAGGAAAGCCAGGAAAGAGCCGGTCAGCAATGTGCCCCGGGGCTGAGCTGAGGGTCATGCCCAAGGCCAGGGCTGGCAGCAAGCCTCCCCATCCACAAGGCTATGTTCACTTTGAACTAGGGGAAAACATTTTTCCTGGATCGTTGTGCTCAGCATTGACACAGCACAGAATGGGAGCCTTTTTTCAGGAGGGAAGAGCCTGGAAATTAGGAAATTTACCAATCTCAGAAGAGAATATGAGTCTTTCTCTCTCCTTTGCACTTGAGAGGGGGAGAACTCAGCCAAGGACTTACCTCAGGAGGGCCTGGCTGAAGGGCCCAGAAACCATCTTGGAATAAAAGACCGACTTCCACAAGAATTTAGAATTTCGTATCATATAGAAGTAGGGTTTTGTGTTTTTTCCAGTAATGGAGAAATAGCAATTCCCAAATAAACCAAGAGCAGAAAGATGATGGGGGGGGGGGGTGAGAGCTGACTTGGGGGACAGGAGCCAGACACCCTAGGCCAGGAGGTAGGGTCTCGTCTCCTCCTCTCCTGCCCGCTCATAAAGGAATCGCCCACCTGTTCCGAGGCCTCCCAGAAGAGGGGACGGGCCTGAAGCTGAAGGTGTGCGCACCCACCAGGCCCTGTGGTTTGTGAAGTGGCCTCTTCCTTGTTCTGGAAGACTTCACCTCTGAGCCCTGCGGGAAGGGGCTGAGACCTCCAGCCTCAACCAGCTGAAGAGGCTTGGCTACACACTGGGAGTGGAAGGTGGCCGCTCCAGGAACTTGCTGGGAAGCCCGACTAGGGGCTGAGTCTGTGGGGGCACCTGGGGACACCGTCCTGACCCTCTGTGGTTCTCACGGAGCTGAGCCTGTTGAATCTTGGGTGGGTGATGGGTGGCACCTCAGCAATTTCAGCAACAACACAGGAAGGGGCGGCCCTACCCCTTTCTCTGGACCCTTCCAGTTCAGCGCGGCCAGGCTGCTGGTCCTCGGCCTCCCCATCCCCTCCGGGAAGCCCCACTATGGGTTCCGGATTGCCTCGTGGTTCTTGGGCACCGCCACGAATCGCAGCTTCTTCATGACCGCCGGCCAGCCCAGCAGCTGCTGGTCCCACAGGTACTCCGGGGACAGCACCTTAGTGGGCTTGTGGTACAGCAGGTACTTGTTCAGGTGGCTCTCGTCGTGCCACACGGCCTCGATGCCATTGGCCTTGTCGGCCACCATGGCCTCGTGACAGGCTTTGGTGAGCCGCAGCACCTCGGCCACCGATCCCCCAAAGAAGGCCCCCATGTAGTAGAAGTCGCCCTCCCCCCAGGCGATGTAGGCCTGGGACTGGGGCCGGCGCTCATAGGTGAAGTCCTCGCGGCTGTTCTGGAAGAAGCCGGGGTGCAGGGTGCCGAAGAGCGAGGCCAGGATCTCCACGCCCACGTGGTCGCGGAACTTCATGTCCACGTCGGCGCACACCAGGTAATCCACCTCGCGCAGGAAGCGCTGCTCCGAGAAGCGGCTGATCGTGTCCATGCGGTGCATGGAGACGTCCTGCCAGCGCGTGTGGCTGTGCACGGTCAGGACCACCAGCCGCCGTCCGGCCCCCAGGGGCACCTGCGGCACGTCGGCCGGCCGGTCTGTGAACACGTAGTAAGTGACCTGGTGCCCCACCATAAAGTGCTGCTCCGCCGTCTCCAGGAACAGCTTCAGGAACACCACGTATCTGCGAAGCAGGACAGTGGGGCAGGGAGAGAAGTGGGTCCTGAGCCTGGGTCTGAATGCACGAGGCGCAGGGACGCAGGCTACCGCTGCAACCCGCGGCTCCTCCAGACTCCAAGAAGCAAAGCGGTCCTGGGCGATGAGCCACGAGCCACGAGCCATGAGGTGTGGGCCAGGCCTCACCTCACCCTCCTCTACCAGAGGTGGGCGGGGAGGGGGCCACAAGCACCCTGCTTTTGCAAGGAGAGCTGTAACTGAGGCCCTGAAGCCTGCTGTCCACAGCTAGCAGAGCTGGGCAGGGACTCACCTTCCCCGCTGGAGCTCGGGGCAAATCCACTATGGGTTTACCCTGTCACTGCTTCAGCAGCCACCTCTCCTGGAAAATCCTCTGAGGTCCCCCTTCCCATAGCAACCTCTCCTCATACAGCAACCATCTGTGGAGGACTGAGGTAAGAGGGTGGGGAAGGACCCCCTTCCCATAGCTACCCTCTGTGGGTCACCCCTCCCCTAGGAACCCCTCCAGGGTCCCCCTTCCCATAGCTACCCTCTGTGGGTCACCCCTCCCCTAGGGACCCCTCCAGGGTCCCCCTTCCCATAGCTACCCTCTGTGGGTCACCCCTCCCCTAGGGATCCCTCCAGGGTCCCCCTTCCCATAGCTACCCTCTGTGGGTCACCCCTCCCATAGGAACCCCTCCAGGGTCCCCCTTCCCATAGCTACCCTCTGTGGGTCACCCCTCCCATAGGAACCCCTCCAGGGTCCCCCTTCCCATAGCAGCCCCTCCCCTCTGCCACAGCCCACCCTTGCCTAGACAAGGGGAGCACTGGCCCCGGGCTCTCCTTTCCATTCTGTGGCAGAGCTGGTTGGGATCCTGAGGGTCTGGTCACCTGTGCCTCTCCAGTATGGCTCTCCCTGGGGCCCATCTTGGGAAAGAAGGGTCTCTATGCCCCAGCCCTTCCTCCCTAAGAAGCATGAGGGTGTCTTGTTCCAAGATCCCCCAAACTCCTCTGCCAGAGCAGGGATTCCTCGTAGGGTGGGCTGGGAGGGGAGACAGGCACCCCAGAAACAAGGGGCGCATATGGGTTTACCAAGGCCACAAAACTCAGACCCAAGGGAAGAGCTTATAGCCAGGTCATGTCATCTCCCAGCCCCGAAAGTTTTATCCAATGCCTCAGATGACTGGTGCCTTCCTGAGGTCCCCCAGGGCCACATGCCCAACATGGGGACAGGGATCTCCACTGTCTGACAAGTATGCCATCCCCTCCTCCCACCACACACGAGCATCTGCAGCAGGCAAGTGGATGCTTTACCTGTGCCTGCACCTCACTCCTCAGTGAGTCCCCCACAAGGGGACATACATGGCAGGACAGATGTGAGTCAGGCAGCTGCCAGGGTCTAAGTCCAAGCAGGCCACTGCAGGGCCAGTTCCCCAAGAGGGCGCAGGGGAGGCAGGCCTCCTTCCTGCAGGCACAGCACCTGCCACACAGGACGGGGACCACACTGCACACACACACGCATTGCGGTATTTTGTGCTGGGTGACCACCGTCATTTGTCCCAGGGCTGGAGCTGCAGGAATTCTCAGGCTGCCCCATGCTGTTCTTAATCCCTCACACAGGGCATCAAACCTCTCTCAAGTCTCACTTGGTGGAGGCGGCGCAAAGGCCTCAGGGCCATCTTGGGTCTCAGCCGGGCACGGCCTCCTTCCCACATGTGAGCAGAGCGTGCATGGACATCCCCAGGGCCTCCAGCTCCTGCCAGCCCTGCTCTCCACAGGTTGTCACAGGGAAAGGTGTGCCTGGGGCCTCGCTATCTCCTCTCAAGTCAACTCAATGCAGCATCCCGGGGTGCCACAGGTCTGCTGCCTCGCCCCCAGGGCCTGGGGTCACCTGACCCTTACTGTCCACCCCATCCTGCATCTGAGCACACAGCAATGGTCACAGCTAAGCTGGTGTCATGTTCTCCTGGTCCCAGAGGAGACAGATTACCCCTTACTGCCATCTCTGGGGGTGAGGGGGACCCATATGAAGCCTGTACTGAGGGGTGCCCCAGAGTGAAGGGAAAGAGGAAAGGGCAGCAGTTCAGAGCTGCCATCCCTGGGTGAGGCGCAGCCTGGGAGAGAGACAGAGTTGGGGTCATTCACCTGGTCAGCCCACCAGAGCTCAGGAAGTCTCTTGAGGGAATGAATGAACTTCAACACAGACCCTCCAGTCCCTGTGTCCCCAACACCAGGACACACCTTGCTGTCCCAAGCCTCTGCCCTCAGTCCTCTCTTACTTTTTGATGGCAAACACGGTGAGTCCAATGGTGGTGTTCTGAAGCCGGAATTGTTCATTCAGGATGTCGATGTTGAAGGTCCCCTCCCAGACGATGGGAGCCAGCCAAGGAGTCACTACTAGGACGTCTTTCCTACTGCATGGGGAGTGAGCCATGCACAATGTGTGAGTAGGGGGAGGGGGACCACACTTGCCTGCCACCCTCACCTCTCTGCCCTCAGCGTCCCCCAAGACCACCCTTCCAGAAGGACTTGGCATTTGCCAAGCAAGCAACCAGAGGCAAATCCAGACTCAAGCTGGGCCAGTCAGCAGCAGCTCTCATTGAAAGTCAGGCCCGGTGGCCACAAAAGAGCTGAGATTTGCAAGGGGAGGACTATCCCTCTCCCCTAGGGAGGAAGTACCCACAACCTCTGCAAATTCCTGGACGTGCAAAGGGACAGGAGAGAAGGAATGCAAATCAAAGAAACAGAAAAGAAGGACTGGGACATGGCTCAAGTGGTAGAACATCTGCCTAGCAAGCAGGAGGCCTTGAGTTCAAACCCCAGTACTGCCAAACAAAAACCAAAACAAAACAAAAAAACAGGAAAGAGAAATAGAGTATGAGGTGGGTCTTCTGGTTCAGACAAACCTAGGAGGAAAAGGTGGCAAAGCAAGCCCAAACTGCGATTTAAAGCAAGAAGTTTTTTTTTTCTTGCAGTGCTGGGCTTGAACCCAGGGCCTCGCACATGCTAGCCAAGCCTCTGCCACGAAGCTGTGTCCTCAGAGCAGGGAAGCTGTCTCTTAGTATCTGTACAGATGCTCCTGGTACCACTTTACATTTCAGTAAATTTACTCACATGGGTGATAGCACCTTTGGCTGGAGATAAACCATCCTGCAAAAACAAACACATCACAAGTCTGCATGAAAGTCACTCGGATGCTGTCACAGAGGCTCTGGAGTCTGGGGAACAACCCTGCGCAGGCTGCTCAGACCTCAGCCTATCACCCATGATCTGGGAACAGTCTGATTCAGTATTTATAAGTGGAGAGGAACCAAGTGACCTCGGGACTCCCCTGCTTAAGGCTGAGAGAGACCTAAGAACTCCTTTAGTACACGATGGGCAGAGGGGGCTGAATGGTCTCTGTCCCTGGTAACTCCCAGGAAAAGGTCATTAGATACTCAGACCCTCCCACCTGAGTCTGAGGCTGGCTGGTGGCACCCAGAGCCCAGGCTCCCTGTCTCCATGACAGGGCATGGAGCCCCAGAGGCAGCCCCCATGGTGACAAAAAATGCTGTCCATGCAAAACCTGTGACAATGTGTGAGCAGTGGACTGTCCTCTCCTCCCCTCCCCCACAAAAGATGTAGAGCCCCAAGAGACAAGCACCAGACATGGCAGTAATCTGCATTTCCTGTGATGGCTTTCAGAAGGAGGAAGTCAGCCGAGTGATTTAAGATAGTCACAAAAGGCCAAATCCTGTAGGAGTCCATCACAGGAGGTGCTACTGTCCAGAGGTCACACTCACAGAGACAGCACCAAGATGGGAGGTGGGTGTCAGGGCCCAGGGCAGGGGATGGGGGATGTGTTTCATGGAGACGGTTTCCACTTTGCAAAATGTAAAGTTCTGATGGTGGATGGTAGAGATGGTCACAGTGCGAATGTGCTCTTAAAATGGTGAGATGCTAATTTCATGTTTTGTGTATTTTGCCACAATTTAAAAAAAATAAAAGGAGAGGGGCCAGTTCTGCCTGGACTGCTTGAAACGTCTCCCAGGAAACTGTCCGAGTCCCAGCCAGGCATGTCAGCCTGGTCATCCTCTTTAAAAGCCAGATGACCTGCAGTTGGGCCAAATGAAGCACCAGCTCCCTGTGGTCTCTCAGTGGCTGAAGGATGAGCCAAAGCCAGAGCAGAGATCTGGGAGAAGTCACACTCTCCAGCTCAGGCAGAGGAGATGGGCTGCCCCAGCTCCCACACCTCTGTCTGCATGCACAACTCTGTCCAGGTGCACACATCCCGGGGCAGAGGACACCAGGAGACATTATACCTGGACAAGGTTACAACTTGCCAGCGGTCCAGCTTCCCCACAGCCATGCTGCAGAAGAAAACAGGAATCGGGTCTACACCAGGAGCAGAATTTAGGGCACGAGTGCATGGAACCTAGCTGGGGCCAGGTGAAAGAGGTGCAGTGGAGGGGGAGCTTTCACCAGAAACATGAGAGATCTCCAAGGGATGCACGCAGCTGGGCCCAGACAGGGACAGTCATCAAGAACATGAATGTTTGGCCAATGTGGTTGTGCACGCCTGTGATCCCAGCTATTTGGGAGGTGGCGGTTGAGGAATCAAGATCCCCGGCTAGCCCGGGCAAAAGCGGGAGACCTTACCTGAAAACCAAACTAAAAGCAAAGGGACTGGGGTGTGGCCCCCCGTGCCACCAAAACCCAAAAATGAAAGGGACTTTTCCATCACAAGGAGCAGTGCACACTGACCCGAGTGGGGATCAGCGGAACAAAGGCCTGAGTCTGGACTGCAGGGCAGGCACTGGAGCTCACGGGGACAGGGGGCATGGCAGGACAGGGTTCGAGAGGCTGGCCAGCAGGCTGGATCAGACCAGAGGGTCTCCTACCTTATATTCCTGAAGGACCACTAGCTGCTGTGAGGAGAGAGGGGTCGGGGCAGCAGAGGAGACAGGTAGACAAGCATGAGGATGTGGAAGGTGAGGTCAGCCTTGGCCACAGGGAGGCTGTGAAGGCAGGGAGAAGCCCAGGATTTGGAGACATTGACAGGCAGAATGACAGGATGTGGGGTCCATCCTATGTAGGGGTGAGGCAGGTCTCTAACTTGGGCAGGAGGGTAGAAAACAAAGCCATGCACTGAACAGGCTGCTCAGGTGGAGGGGCACTTGGAGGGCGCAGAGGCCATCCTTGGAACCTCCATGGCTGGAGGTCAGATGGGAGGCTGAGGCTGAAGCCAGAGATGTGGAGGCAGAAGTGTCCAGTGACCCTTCAAGGTAACAGGGTGGGGTGGTCAGGCTGCTCTGGGCAGTAGAAGAGACCCAGATGGAGGGCACAGGGCAATCCAGCGGAGGAAGCCCATGGCCCTTCCTCTCCCTCACCTGGGCTCAGCTCCCAGGTCTTCCAGCGTCTGGCTGCTGGGGCTCATGAATCTGTAGCTGCAGGAAGGAAGTGTGCCTTATTCAGCCACTTGAGACACAGACCTGAGACCTGCTGTCCATCCCACCCTCCTAAAAGCACAGCTGGAGTCAGTGCAGTCAGCACAGAACTTCCTAGTGACAGGCAAGGTCTTGTGACAGGGCTGGGCAGGCTCTCAGCAAAGCCCAGGCCACTTGCCACATCCCACACTAGGAGGTCAGCAGTAGGAAGGAACCTGGGGACAGGGACTGTGTCTGGACAATGGCAGCAGCTGCAGAAGTTCCACAGAGACAGGTCCCTGCAGCCTGAGGCCACCCTGGGGAGTGGTTCCTGGCTATCCACTGATGCCCCAGTACAGCTGGTGGTGCCTTTGCTTGCTAAGGTTCAAGGGCCTTCTGTATCTGGAAGGGACTGCAGCTTGGCCCCAGGCTCACCTGCCTCACCTTCCCCAGCCCCAGCCGTGCAGCTGCAGGTAAACAACTCAGCCTCCCAGCCCCAGACCCTCCAAGAAATGGGAGATGATCCCCCAGGGGAAGACAAGCACCCCCACAGGAAACGAGCATCCCTAGGGAAAGATGACCCCCACCCCCGCCAAGGGAAGACAAACACCCCCAGGGGAAGATGAACAGCCCCAGGTGAGGCATAACTAAGGGGCAAGCAGAGGCTGGACACTCCATCCAGCCTAAGCTGAGCTGAGTATGACAACTGTCACACTAGGGAGTGGGGACAGCTAGGGATCTCCACAAGTGTCTGATGGGCTGCTCCTCCGAGCCTGGTTTCTTACCAAAAGAAGACCAAGATAAGAATTGCTAGCGGAAGGGTTCCACGATGAAGCAAGGAGCATTTCAGTTTTCCTGGAAACAGCAGTGGAAATCCAATCACTCTCTCCTTCTTCGCCCACCCCCTTACCAGTCTCTTCCCGAGATTCAGACATCAGGTCCTCCGTGTTGGGGACAGTGCAGGGCATGTATGCAAGGCGTCCCCAAACCCAGCTCAATCTCAGTTCCCTCTGCTTACTCAGAGAAGGAGAAGGCAATTGATCCCTTGCTCAGTTTCAGGGTCACCTTGGGCCCCCCACTGCCTCGTGCCACTAAGCACCTCCTTCCCGTGGGACACAGAAAAGAACACTGTGAGGTCACTGCAGGCCTCCATCAGGGGAGGCCAGGACCAGCTTCCTCCAAGTACCCCCTGCCCCATGTGTGCTCGTGTCCACGGAGCAACTGGGCCTTGAGCATGCTACACAAGTGCCATATCACCGCGCCACACCCCAGCCCTCAGTTTAGTTTAAATTTATCAAAGTCCTGATTCTCACAGCTAAGAGTAAGAACCCCTCTTCTTTCCCCAAATCCCCTTCCTGTTCATAGTGCTGCTCTGCATTTGCCTCCACCTTTCCAAACCCTCTGGCCATGGAACAAGTGATACGAAGGGACATTTGAACCCTGAGTCTTGAATGTGTTTTTGCCATTTTGGCAGATGGTAGATAGCTAAGTGGAAAGAATCCTCTTTCAGTTTTGAAGAAATTGTTCCATAAAAAATTACTTTGAAAATCAGGTTTGTGGAGGGGCAGGTATTGGGGCTTGAACTCAGGGCCTTCACCTTGAACCACTCCACCAGCCCTGTTTTCTTGTGATGGTTTTTTCGAGATAGGGTCTCATGAACTATTTGCCCAGGCTGGCTTCAAACAGAGATCCTCCTGATCTCTGCCTCCTGAGTAGCTAGGGTTACAGGCATGAGCCACCAGTGTCCAGCTAAAATCAGCTTCTCTGAGGTGTAATTTACACCATGAGAATGTACACATTTTAGGTACAGAGCTGGAACAGGGAGCCACCACCCCAGCAGGATGTGCACTCCGCCTAGGTGGAGTCCTGCCATACACATTCCTTCGTGTCTGGCTGCTTTCACACGGCACAATGCTTTGAGGGTTCACCTGTGCTGTCACTGCTGGCTAGAACTCCCTGCAATATGCTGCAGCTTGGTTGTCACCTGCCAACAGGTTTTGTTGTGGCTTTCCTGTCTGGGGCACTGCTAACAAAGCTTCCAGAAGCATTCACATGCAATACAGATGCAGGCATTTGCATTTCTCCTAAAGACTAAGGAGTGAAAGGCAGGTCATTTGTCAGCTATATGTTTATCTTCACAAGAAACTGCCAGCTTGTCCGTGTGGTCAGGGATTGTCCCATTGTCACCAGCTCACATGACAAGTCCTGCTGCTCCTTGTTCTCGCCCACACTTGGTCATCCCTTTTCAGGTCGGCCATTCCAGAGGGTGTGCAGTGGGTCACTGTGGCCCACCACCTTTTCGTCTGTTTGTTGGTCATCTGTTTCTCAGAAGTATTTGTTCACTTTTTTCGCTCATTTTAATCGAGTCTCTTCATCTTTATTTTGGGTTGTTTCTCTTTTTATTCTTGAGCAGTAGGGTTTTATTGCATGCTCTGGATGTTAAGTCCTTTGTCAGCGATATGCACCACATACGCTTTCTTGGACTGTGGCTTGTCTATTCATATTTCCTTCATTTCATCCTTCAAAGAGGTTTTAATTTTGAAAGTTTATCTTTCTCATGATTTGAACATTTTGTCTCATGTAGTAAAGCCCTGCCTCCCCAAGTTCCTAAGAATTTTCTCCAGAAACATCAAAAGGTGTTGTGTCTGTTGTAAAGGACGAGGTTCTTTTCTCAACACCACACTGTTCAGCCATTTGGGTTGAAAACGCACTCCTTCTCCCATCACATCACTTTATGGGAAATATGTGTGGGTTTCTTTCTGGACTGTCTTCTATCCACTGACTGACTTCGTCCTAGCACCAACCTGCACTGTGTCTATAGCTGTGAAACACACCCTGGAATCAGCCCAGGCAAGGCCTCCAGCTATTTTTCTTTTTCAAAATTGTCTTGGCTATTCTGGGACCTCTGAATTCCCATATTCATTCTAGAGTCAGTGCGTCGATGTTTATAAAAACTCCTTCTGGAGGTTTGATTGGGATTATGTAGACTCTAAGGATTAATTCTGACTCTTTCAGTCCATGGACATGGTATATCTCTCCAATCTTATGTGTCCTTTAGGCTCTGTCAGCAGTGTTCTGTCCTCTTAATTGTATAGGCACCGATCCTAATTTGGTAGACTCATCCCTAAGTAGTTCACGTTTTCTGATGCTACTACAAATTATGTTTTTTTTTTATTTCAATGTTCAATTGATGGCTGTAAGCATTACAGAAAAAAAAAAACCTGACTTATATATTGACTTTGCATCCTGAGATCTTGCTAAGCTTAGACGCAGGGTTTATAACACACACACGCACACACAAAATTTTTATGATAATAAAGGTACAAAGAAGCAAGGAAGAAATGAAGCTTACTATAGCTAAGAAATGTTGCCAGACAATAACTAAAATATACAGGAAGAAATTTTTAAAAGTAAATGGTAAATACACAGTTTAGTATAAAAGACTTGAAAGTATTTTTCTCCTTACTTAATTTAAAAGAAGTAAGACTGTGTAAAGCAGTAGTGACAGCACAGGGTAATATACAGATGGACATTTAGACAGTGACACCACATACCCGAGAGGGAGGAGATGGATCTACCCTGAGCAGTTTCCGTGACTCAGTAATAGTAACACCTTCACATTACTTGAATGAAGGCAGAAGTAATCTGAAGTAGATCTGATAAATTAAAATGCATATTGCAATCCCTCAACCAATCTCTTATAAAAAACCTTAAAACATAACTTTTAAAGAGCAATGGAATAAAAACAGTACATCAGAAAATACCTATTTAATACCAAAGAAGGCAATAAAAGATTACAAAAGAACAGAAAACCCTGACATGTAGAAAACAAATTGCTAATGAGAGCTGGAAATCCAACCACGGCAGTGACTACACTGCAGATGAAGAGACGGTCTCGTTAAAAGGCAGAGACCTGGGTTGGGGCTGAGCTCAGAGGCAGAGCACTTGCCTAGCAAGCATGAAGCCCTGGGTTTGGTCTTCAGCACCAGAAAAAGGCAGCAGAGATTGCCAGGATGGATTTTAAAAAAATACAAGCATCAACTATATGGTGTGTACAAGAGACACACTTTAGAACCAAGACACAAATAGGACCAAAGCAAAGCAGTAGTAAGAGGTTTGCCAAACAATAACCAAAACAACATCAGGCAAAATGTACTTTGAGGCCAAAAAATGTTACTAGACACAAAGAAAACGTTTTACAATGGTATCAAGTCGCTACACCAGCAAGATACAAGCGTAAATATAAATCCACCTAGGGAGCAAAAAGTGACAAACTGAGTGAAGGAACAGTCACGTCAACATTAGCTGCTAGAGACTCCCCCCACTCTCAGTCACAGACAGAACAGATAAAGATGAAATCATTGTGTAAAGATTTTACATCACATAAAACAACCCAACCTCACGGATATTCACTCAACACTCCACCCAACAAGAGCCAAAGCCACGGTCTTCTCACGTGTCCAGGGACGTCCTCGAGACAGGCAATGTACCACAAGCAAGTCCTGATAAACTCAGAAGGATGCACATCATCAAGTTTGCTCTCTAACTCAACGGGATGAAATTAGAAATCAAAGCAAAAACCTGGCAAGTCCACAAACACAAGGAAAAGTGAAAACACACTTCTAACAACCAGTGGATCAAAAAGGAAAGTCAAAGATGTTCTGAGCTGAGCAACAGTGAAAACACAATGTCCCAGCATTCACAAGATGCAACCAAAGTGTGTTGAGGGGAAATTTGCAGCTGCAATGCCTACAGTAAAGGAAAATCTCAAAGCAATAGCTGAGTTTTCATCCTAAGTAATTACAAAAAGAAAATTAAATCCAAAGTGAGTAGAAAGAGTAAACCACAAAGATTAGAGTGGAAACCAATGAAACAGAAAACAGAAAAGAAAGACAAAATCAAAGAAACCACATGTCAATACTCGGAAAAGATCAACACAATTGGCAAATTCTGATGAGACTGAAACAAATAACTAAAATCAGAATAAAGAGAAGACACCAGCACCAATCTTACAGAAGTTAAAAAGATTTTAAGGAAAAATGATCAGAAACTACTTGCCAACAAATCACACAATTTAGATGTCAGGCACAGATTCTTAGAAAGACATAGAAAAGTCTTAGAAGAAAACCTAAGACTCAATCTTTGTGACACTGGATTAAACACATTCTAAGATCTGACCCTAATTCATAATCAATGAGGAAAAATGATAAACTGGAATTTAAAAGTGGAAACTTCTGTGCACAAAAACACCAGTAAGTGACAAGACATGCTACAGGAGAGACTATCTGCAATACACCTGACAGCACACATCTGATGTGTGCACTGAGAATATATAAAGAACTCCCAAAAGGCAAAGTTTTAACAGGCATTTCACCAAGGAAGACACATATGGCTAAGAAGCAAATGACGGATGTCACCATCATGTCACTGAGCGCATGGGAATCCAAACATGATGTGCCCACAGGTTGGCTGCACCATGCACCGTGCAGACGTGGAGAAACGGGAACCCTCAACACTGCCGATGGGGGTGGAAAACAGTTTATTAGTTCCTTAAAATGTTAAAGCTGATTTACCGTATGACCCAGCAATTCCACTGCGGGGAGTCTACCCGAGAGAAATAAAAACACATGTCAACAGGAAGCCTTTCACAAAAGTGTTCACGGCAGAGTTGTTCCAAGTAGCTAAAGTGTGCCAACAACCCCAAAGTCTATCAGCAGACACCTGGGTGAGCACAACGAAGCATCATCCAGCAATAAAGATGAATGAAATGCAGACACCTGCTTCAATGTGGACAGACCTCTTAAACATTGCCCTAAGTGAAGAGAGTCAGCTGCAAAAAGGACTTCATTTATATGAATCATCCAGAAAAAAGCAAAGCTACAGAGCACAGGAAGGGATGGAGAGTGAACGCTAGTGAACACAAGGGAAGTCATCTGGTGGGGGAGGTGATGGAAAAGCTCTAAGACTGATTTCACATCTCTGGAAATTGACCAAAAATAACTGCACATTGCATTTAAGACAAGTGAATGTCTTGCAATTACACCTCAATAAAGCCACTTTAAAAAAGTGCCCGTGAGCACAGATCATTGGTCCCAAGACAAAGGAAGAGATGCCAGGTGCCTTCAGAGCAGACTCAACAGCTGGTTTTCTGAAGTTACACACAAATTCCAAGTAAGATGTTTGACCTTTTCTTGCCACTGGTGAGACCATATGATATGGAGAGCCAGACCTGTCGTGCAGCCCTTTGCCAGAAATCCTGGTGGGCGGGCCATGCCCAGCTTACCATCTACCAACTGTGTCCTGTTCCACTTCCAAGGTTGCCTGGGTTCTCTTCCTGACCCTCAGGAGCCATGGCCTTTGCCTCAGCACCTGCCCTCCTTGGCAGCCCCACTGACTTCTGGGGCAGGGTCTCCTTTTGGGGCACACTCATTCCCCAGATGTGCATACATGGGCCCCCTCATTTGTGTCCTCACCTGGAAGTTCTCCTTCCTAGCACCAGGCTGACTGAAGCTTACCAGGTGTTCTAGGAGCATTTGCTGGCTGAATAAACGGATGGATGAGTGTGGGTAACCTGAGAAGAAGGGACACTAGTTTGCCAGGTTTCTCAAAAGACCGGAACTTCTAGCTCAAATGACAATGAGTCAGCCCAATTCAGGAAAAAGCAATAGGACACTCAGTGACATGTGACTAGTAAAATCCCTCCAAACTCACTGCTTCCAGATATATTGTGACAGGCAGGCCAGTTTGATCCATGCAATTTGACTCAGTAAACACTCCTGGAATTAATACTTTACCAACAACAGACTGATGCTGTAGACGCAAAGGGTGAGAGGACACCATGGGAACCGCTGCAGAGAACTCTGTAGAAAATTGTTGTAACACTGCCAATTTACAAAGGGAGAGATTCATGTGTAAAAAAACAACAAAAAAATAACTCAGTTATCCTGAATTCCTTAATCTTCAGAATAACTGGGCCAGACCCTGTCCTGGACCTCAGGGGTATGGCCATCTGCTCTGAGTCCCTGGTCCTCTAAGGGTGCAGAGCAGGTAAAATGACTAGTCTCCCACGTGAGGACAGCTATCTAAATAGAGTCCATGAGAGCGAGGGACTCTGGGAGCCATAGAAGTGTTATCTTGATGGGTGACTGGTTAATGTTTGCATGTGGCAACAGTTATCAAATTGTACACTTCAGTTGGGCACTGGTCGCTCACTAGGACTTGGGAGGCTGAAATTGGGAGGATGTCAGTTTGAAACCAGCTCAGGTGAACAGCTGGCAAGACCCCATCTCCAAAATAACCAGAGCAAAATGGACTGGCAATGTGGCTCAAGTGGTAGAGCAGGAAGGGAAGGAGGCAGGAGGGAAGGAGAGAAAGAGAAAGGGAGAGAGGGAGGCAGGGGAGGGAGGGAGGAGAAAGGAAGGCCACAGAGGAACAAGGAAGAACCAGGAGGGATTAGCAATGGAGAGAGGCAGGCCTTGATGGAAGAATCTCTCCAAACTGTCATTCTGTGACTCGGTAAGGACAATCACCTCCCAGGGCTTTTCTGAGAGCACAGTGGCCCTGACCACAGCCCCTGCTCAGAGTAAACACTAACCAAAGGTGGCAGTTGTTGATGACAGGGACTCACAACTCTTTTCTGAGCTTTTCCCAGTTCCTACTCAGGACAGCCAGGTAGGCCCGTGTCCCCGACCAATCAAGCCCAATTTCATCCCCTTCCTGGTTGCAACCCAAACATGCCTCTCCCCAAACCTGACTATATACTTCAGTGCTCTAAGTCAGGAAAATGTGCAGGCCTGGGCGCTGGGCCCTGGGTCTCATCCGTTTCTCGACCCGGCTCACACACCTGCATCGGTCACCCACGTCTCCACGTCCCCCTGATCGGCTCTTCGTCCTCGGTGCTTGGGGCGCAGTGCCCGCTTCCCACGGCGCGGTGGGCAGCACCTGAGCTTTCGGGGTCCGCCGAGGCAGCACTGTCCCGCGCTGGACACCCAGGGACTCCACTGCCGGTCCCCGGAGGTCCAGCTGGGAGCTCCCGTCCTGTTCGGGGTCGGAAGTGGGGGGGGCCACCAGACTTAACCACGGCCCTGCGTGCTGGGCCCGAGGCCGAGGGTCTCAGGCCCCTCGGACCGCTCCGAGCGCCCTCCGTTTCCCAGCCGCGCCGCGGGCCGCGGCCGCACTCACTTGCCAGTGTGCGCAGGTCGGCCATGGCTCAGCGCCTCCACTTGCCGCCACCTGTCGCCTCCCTCCGCCACCTTCCGCCTCCCTCCGCCAGGAGCCTCCGGGGGCGGGGTGTCCCCGAGGCGTTCACATCTCGCCTGAAGCGCCCGCCGCTACGACCCCAGGCCAGAGCCCGCGAGGGAACAGGGGGCGCTGAGCCAGTCCGGGAGGTGGAGGACGGAGGTGGGGTGCTCGGGGACCCCAAGGCCCGGCTAGGACGCGTGGGGCCCGCCTCCGAGAGTAGCGACCAAGACCCACCGGTCCTGGGAGCCGCGCCCTCTCCCGCACCCTGACGCCCGACCTCGCCCTGACGCCCCGCCCCCCAGCACGCGCACCCTGACGCCCCGCCCTCACCCTGGCGTCCCGTCCTCACCCTGACGCCCCGCCCTCGCCCTGACGTCCCGCCCTCGTCCTGACGCCCCGCCCTCGCCCTGACGCCCCGCCCCGCCCTCGCCCTGACGCCCCGCCCTCACCCTGACGCCCCACCCTCGTCCTGACGCCCCGCCCTCGCCCTGACGCCCCGCCCTCACCCTGACGCCCCGCCCTCGTCCTGACGCCCCGCCCTCACTGCTTATTCAAAATTTTAAAAACCCAAATCATAAGTAAATAAACCAGAATAAAATGTTACTTAAATGTTACTGGGGTTTGAACTCAGGCCCTCACACTTGATAGGCAAGTGTTCTACCGCTTGAGCCAAGCCCCCCAGATACTTTTTAAATCTTGAGGGAGAGGAAAGCCCTTTCAAGTTTGACAAAAGATTTTAAAGAAACAGGCGTGGTGGTGCACACCCGTAATCCCAGCTACTCTGGAAGTTGCGTTAGGAAGGCTGAGTAAGACCCTATCTCAAAAACAAGGCCAGCTGCCAGTGGCTCATATTTGTAGTCCTAACTTCGGAGGCTGAGATTGGGAGGATCTCAGTTTGAGACTAATCGGGGCAAGTAGTTCACAAGACCCCATCTCCAAAATAACCAGAGCAAAATGGACTGAAGGTGTGATTCAAGAAGCAGAGCATCTGCTTTGCAAGCAGGAAACCCTGACTTCAAACCCTAGTCCTACCAGAAAAAAGGCTGGGGGCATAGCTCAAGTGGGAGAGCACCCGCTAAGCACAAGGTACTGGATTTGATCCCCGTGCCAAAAGAAACATCCAGAGTACTTCTAAGAATGAATACTCAGCACTGACACCGATGTTCACAGCCCTAAATCCCACTCGCTAGACACTAGAACTTTCACCCTTTCTCCTGGCTGTCTAGGGTTTATACCCATGTTTCATGAGGTTAGTGATTGAATAACTTTTCACACATTTCATTTTGCACCCACTGCTCACCAATTCATCCCAAAACTCACCTGTGGAAGTGTAAATTTCCCCTAATCTGATCAAACCCAGCAGGAAAAATGGAAACATTGTTTTGTGAAGACGTCCCTCTGGAACCTTCTGTTCCCTGCTCTAGGCATTTCTCGCCATCAGCCTGGGACCCCTGTGTCTCTCCTGACTGGTCCTCTCTCCTGGACCCAGGGAGAATGGATATGGTGATTCCTTTTGGCTGCCCAGCTGCTGAACTCCGTTCCCACGCGCAGGGAAGTCCTCACTTAGGACGCAGACCGCTGCCAGTTACAAAAGCTGCAAAGTGAGACAGCTCCCCACCTCCCAGGCAGGTGGTGTAGACTCAGAACTCAGAGGACCCCAGTCGCGAGCGTCTGTTCCAGGTGTGGCATCAGCCGGCCTCTAGACCAAAGCTAATCGAAGGCGACAGTGTGCACTTTGCTCTGCTTTTGGTCTTCGTTCACTGGGAATGGCTAGTGCTTCCCATGAAGCCTGATGCGTGCGTGGTACTGGAGTGGCTCGGTTCTCCTCAGAGCAGCTGAGCCAAGACGCAGAGTTTCCTCCTGAGCCCAAGTGTACAGTGCCAGCCTTGGCTGGAAGGACTTTCGATGGCACCTGGGCCTGGGCTCCTCCACGCTGGCACCTGGCTCCTCTAGAAGAGCCAGGCTGAGCTCTGGTCACCACAGCCATGTTCCATCAGGAGGAGGAAGAGCCAGAGAAGGGACCTCCCCGACTTAAGAAAATGCTCCAGAAGTCACGTTTCTGCTGGCAGCCAATTCACCAACTTGGTTACATGGCTGCACCTAGTTAGCTACAGGGAAGGCTACGAAATGTAGATGGCACCCAGCTAAAAACCAAGGGGTTGTCACCAAGGAGGGAGAGAACACAGGTCAGCTAAAACTGAGGGGTTGTCACCAGGGAGGGAGAGAACAGGGGCTCAGCTGGCAGCCGCTGACACCCCTCCCATTCCTGTTTCCTTATATTTCTTTTTTAACCAAGATCGGAAGTTAAGTTTAATCAAAGCCTTTCCAGCATTGAGGAGCTGATTGTAAGTTTTGGGGTTCTGTCTGTTCATACCGTGAACTAAACAGCTCCTGTGTTGAGCACCCCTGCCTTTCTGCAGTGAATCCGGTTGCCCACACATCACTCTTCTGACGGGCTCCTGCGTTTGGTTGGTGACAATTCATCCTAGACTTTTGTCCTCCGGTCATAGTGCTGTTGGCGTGTTTTTCTCTTTTGTGCTGTCTTTGTTGTCAATATTATGCTCCACTGGTGAAAATAATTTAGAAGCAATATTTCTTTTTCTACTTCTTGAACAGCTTAATTAGCAGTTAAATTCTTCTGCTTTTTAAGCTTTGGGTAGAATTCTGTGACCATTCTGCACGTGGTGTTTTTTCTTTTGAGGGGAAGATAACTTGTTGGAAAAAAATTTAAAAAGAATCAATGTTTTAACCTAATCTCTTCCGGAATCATTTTTGTACAAGAAAAAAAATACAAAAAAAATTTTTCCCATGAAAATGATCTATTTTGTTCAGATTTTCAGTTGCATTTGCATAGGACAGAGCAAAACCAAAGCATGCTTTTAACAATTCTATATTTCCTCAGTTATTTTCTCATATGCTTTGATATCTTTTCTTTTCTCATTCCTTTTTTCTTCTCCATTTACTAACATTATTTTTTTGTGGGAGGTTTGAACTCAGGGCTTATGCTTGCAAAGCAGGTGCTCTACCATTTGAACCACACCTCCAGTCCATCTTTCTCTGGTTATTCTTGAGATGGTGTCTGTGAGAGATACGCTCACCTGTCCAAACTCAAAGAATGGACTCAGAGACACGTGAAACACAGCAGAAGCTGGACTTTAAGGGTGCTCTTGCAAGATCGGGCGTGGAGCAAACCTGGCACACGCAGAGCAGTTACAAAAGCATTTTATAGCTAGTGCGCAGGGCGGGTCCCCCCCACCCCCAATTCCTCATTGGTTGTGTACTATGGAGTTTACATTCCCTGCTCCCACCCCCACGCCACCTAATTTCTATTGGTTTATTTTAAAATATGCCTCTCTTGGGATTGGTCAAATTTTAGAAGTGCTATCTGCCTCCTCCTGTAGCAGGAAGGTCTGTCTGTGATATGTGCCTTCTGGCATGTACATAGTTTTTACCTATTTTCTCATGAGTTACCCCTCACAGTTTAAGGTCCCCTATCAGTTGCCCTCCCCCAGCTGATACACAAGCAAGGCTAGGGTTAAATGCCTCGCCTTGAAAATGGACCACCACTGACTTTATTTCTAACAAGGGTCTCATGAACTGTTTGCCCAGGCTGGCCTCAAACCACAATCCTCCTGACTTTAGCCTCTCAAGTACCTGGGGTTACAGGCATGAGCCACTGGCACCTGGCTACTAACCTTATTTCTAATTTTTATCTACTTTTGTCTTTACAAAGCCATTTTTCCTTTATTTTGTCATCCTTTTCCTTACATCTTGAATTGGATATTTAATTTACTTAGTTTCATTTCTGATGTTTTGACTTCTGGACCTCGCCGTGGAAGAACATCCCTCCCTGCAAGAGTTAGCTGGTTCCTGGAGATGGTAAGCAACCTGTACTTTTCACATGCAAATCAGCCATTCCAAGGCCACACTTGAACCACCCCTTTTGGGGGGCTGTTACACTTTGAGCCCCTGACTACTGCCCTGATCTCCCCAGGCCAGACAATTGGGAACAGCCCCAGTGGCCCAGACCATGGTGACGTTTTTCAGGTTACCCTGCCTTGCTTGTTCAGTCCTTCCCATGGAAACCTGCCACCAGTGTCTCCCTTCTGTCTTTCTCCCGACCATGTGGCCCTGCATGTTGTGGGTGCCTCTCCTCTTGGGCACTTTGAGTGACAAACTGTCTTTTTGATGGATCAGCTCCTGACCTGTTGGCCTTACTGAACCTCCAATATTTGATAAACAAGTGGTGTCTAAAGAGACAAGCAGACTGTGCAGGAAGCTCCAGGATTGAGGGGGTGTCAGGGGAGCAGGGGAAGTGTGGAGAGGGCCTGGAGGAGGTGGAAGTCCCCTAGCCATTTACCCCAAGGAAGAAGTTTTTAGTGGGGATAGGCCACCGATGTGGCACAGGTGCTGGGGAAGTGGAGAGAAGGTGAATAATGAGTGCTGGGGGAGGTGGGGCAGATCTGGCATGTTTGAGGACCGAGGACCGGAGACCCATCGTGTAGACAACAGTGAAGGGCCTGGGGATGCTCAGGACGGTGGCAGTGCTCCTGACCCAGCTGGGCTCCAGTCCGCAGAAGAGCCCAGGCCACAGCAGCATCCTGAAGGAACTAAGAGACTCACCCAGGACTCCGCTCACCACACCCTCCCACCTAGGGAACCTAGCTAACCCAAACACAAGAAAGGAATCTGGGCAAAAACACTGGAGGGGAAAAAAGAAAACAAACAGAGGGCACGACCTCTGCAGATAGAAAGTGTAGATGAGCCGCAAAGGAGTAAGGCAGCAAGACCTTCTGCCTGCCTCAGGATGAAGCCATGGACTGGAGGGCCACCTGCACTCGAGGTGGGGGGGCACCACCTGGGAGTGGGGGTAGCCAGGAGAGAATGGGAGATGGCAGCCGAGAGAACTCAGGCAGAGCCAGAAGAAAGAGTAAAGAACACAGATTGAAAGGGGCCAAGGAAGTGAAGAAAAGGAAGTGAGAGGCGTTTGAGGCAAGCAAGGGCAGCCTGATGACCACCAAATGTGGTCTCCTGTGCAGAGAACCAAACCCGACCAGCACTGAGAGCAGAATCAAGATGATGTTCCTACAATAAGGCACTGCGGCTACAGGTTGAAAGAACATACCAAGTCCCACAGGAAATCCACTGGAAGCTGCTGGAGGGAGAAAAACAGCTTTATTTTCTCTACCTTGTGAGTTCTTAGCTGGGACAGACAGACTCCTGTTAGCAAAAGAGATATTAAGGGCTGGTAGAATGGCTCAAGTGGTAGAGCACCACCTGCCTAGTAAGCATGAGGCCCTGGGTTCAAACCCCAGTACCATAAAAAAACCCAAGACAGATTAACATTAGTCATTTTTTCATTATTATGTGTGTCTTGTCCCTCATATGGGAGAAGCCGCTCTCCCAAGAAAGTACTGCAGTTCTCTGTCACCACAGTGGTTAGGAGCGTTGTTTCAACAGCACTTCAACAAAGTGCTGTACATTTTTTAAGGAGTGACAAGACAAGGGGCAAATTCCCCAGGGGAAAACTACCACCTCTGTGGCTCACTGTCCTGCTATCAGACAAGCAGGAAAAGGCAAAGGGGCCTCTGCCTTCTCCGTGCCTGTAACTCAGCAGTCCTAACTACCTTAGGGAGAAATACTCAGCTTCCTCCATTGTTCATTGTAGCTAAAGTGTCACTCACCAAAAAGCCACTTTTGCAGAGGCAGAACCTTAGCATCGGGGCAAGATGTTCAGCCCTCTAGGCCGCCCCCACCTTGCTCACTGAGAAAGTGGCCTGGGCGGCAGGGCTGGAGGTTACACATGGGCCCAACAACACGGACTTCCTTTCACCAACTCTGGATGGCATGGCCTCTCTGCTGAGTGCCCAGCCAGTGGCAGAGACCAATCCTGAGCCCACAGGGTTTACCCCAGTGGTTCCAGTCATGTCTGGGCCACAGCACAATCACTTATTCTTACCTGACTGGACATACACCTGGGTGTGAATTTGAAAACCACCACCACCTGGTACCTGGAGTGCCTTGGTCACTCCCAGCACTGCTTCTGACCAGGGGAAGAGATTACTATTATAACCCTCCATCACCCTGAGGCTGCTAGCCTGACAGGATGGTGGACTGGCCTTCAGTAGCCACACTAGCCAAGTGGGAATATGTCCCCTACCTCTCACCATCTCTCTCAGTTCTTTGGTTCCCAGGCAGGGCTGTGTCAGCCTCCCTGTCAGGTCACCACCTGGAGGCCTGGAGCCGGGGAGAGACAGCTATGGGGCCCAGTTTACTCTGCTCTTTCCCATGCACTCCTGTCTGCCTGACATGGCCTCTGCTGAGTGCCCAGCTCACAACGGCAGAGACCAACTGTGAGCCTGTAGGGCTCACTCCAGAGGTACCTGTCATGTCTGGGTCAGGGCACCATCATGGAAGGGACAGGACTTGTTCTCACTTGAGCAGACATAAACTTGGATGTCTGAAGTGAGGTCACCCATAGTTAACTGTGTACCTTACAATCCCTTGATGACATTACTTATTGTCCAGTCACACATGGGACAGGTTCTATGATCTCAGTTCTATGACTGAGAGCCATACAGACAAACCAAACCACTCAGGAGAGAAACACAGACTGGCATCAGATCCTTTCATCGCAGTTGTCAATGTCAGATAATAGGGCCTTGCTTGGGAACCAAAATTAAGCTTCTGCTCTATGACTCCATTTACAAGGTGTGATCGATGGGTTGCTCCGTGTGCACACCAAATTCATATATCTTGTAACCAAGTCTCCACGATGAAATTACTAAATGTTTTCTCTTGTTCTGCCTCCCTGAAGCTAAAAAAGTAAAGAACATGTTCTTCATTTTGAAGCACAGAGAAAATCTAAACAACCCTCCAGCTCCACTTGCTTTAGTTCCTGACTTCATCACTGGTTTTAGAAGTCGCTTAGCTAAACAGCCAAGTAATAAGACACCTGCTAGCCTTGCCACAGATAACACTACTGTGGTGGTCATCTGGGTAATAATTGTTTTAGTTTGGTTTTCTTGGGGGCATGAGATTTGGAGATAGCCTTGTGGGGTTCAAACTGGTTGAAACTGCTGACATTTTTTTAACGTTTTTATTAGTATATATAGTTGTAGGGGGTTCGTTGTAACATTTCCATATATGCATACAATGTACCATTTTAGTTCATCCCCTCCATTATTCTCCCCCCCCTTTTCTTAAAATGACTGACAGGCTTCGGTGTTCCATATTCATTCACACATGTATAGAATGCACATCCACCATATTCACCCTCCTTTACCCTCTTCCCTAACTCTCCCCCTCCACTATTTATACCCTCCCCCTGCATGGCCTGTTCTGTACCCGTCCTTCGTTAAGCATCTCTTCACTGTTCAGCGGAGTTAGCCTGGCATTCTACCTGTAAATATGCTGCAGTTTAATCCACCTAACCTCTCGATTACTCTTCCTCACCTTTCCCCCACCCCGTACGTTCAGCAGTTTTCAAGCATTTCGCTGTCTTGTTCCTACACAGATGTGACGTATTTCCATATTATTCACTGTATCATTTTCTTTTTCTTTCCCTCCTCGCCTCGTCTCCTCTAACAGTTGCACTATTGGAAACGTGTTCTGTGTATGTGTGTAGATATGTATATGTGTATGATGTTGTATTTATATTTGTATCTGTCTTCCACATGAGAGAAAACATTCGGCCCTGTCTTTCTAAACCTGGTTAACTTCACCTAACATGATGTTCTCCAGTTCCACCCATTTACCTGTGGATGACAAAATTTCATTCTTTATGACTACTATTTCATTATATAGATAAAATATATCTGTCTATGTATGTAATATCTGTCATCTATCTATGTATATTGAGAGAAGAGACACAGGACATTTTCGTAGTCCATTCATCATTTACAGAGCATCTGGGCGGTGTAGCTTAGCTATTGTGAAGAGTCCTGCAATAAACAGATGTGCACGTCTTTTTTGTATCCTTACACTTCTTTGGATATATGCCCAGGAGTGGAATTGCTGGGTCATACTGAAACCACCGACTTTTCACTTGGGCCCGCATGTGGTTCCTCTGACATCAGATGTTCAACCCTTCCCCCACCCCATCTGCCTCGTCAGAGCAGTTTGGTTATGTGTGTGCTCACCATGGACTCATCACTCCTCTGCCTTCAGTCACGCTCCCTGAGCCTCGGACTACTCTGCTTCTTTACCCCATAAATACCCCTAAACCCTATCCTTGAGAGATGGATCTGATGGATTTTATTTTGTTGGTGATACTTTTTTGTTTTGTTTTTAGCATGCATTAGTTGTACAAGGGGGTTTCATTGTGTTATTTCCATAAATGCAAACAATGTACTTTAACAAGTTCACTCTCACTGTTACACTCCCTTAGCCCCTTCTCCTCCCCACCTTTTCAAACAGTACCAGGTTTCTTTATGCTATCTTCATGTATGTATGTATGCATGTACACACATACATATATGTTAACGTACTTTGATCCTGTTTACCCGACACCCTCTTTCCCCCTCCCCCTTTGCACTGCTTCCTCCTAGACAGCAGCACCCCTTTTACACTCAGGTTCATTACCACCATCGTTTCAGGTCTAATCCGCATGTGGGTGAAAACAGCGTGTTTGGCTCTGAGCTTGGTGTGTCGTGCAATGTGATCTCCAGTTCCATTTCCCGCCAATGATATAACTGCATTCCTCTTTATGGCTGAATTTACACCACATTTTCTCTATCCATTCATCAGTTTTTGGGCACCTAGGCTGATTCCAAAGCTTGGCTACTGTGACTAGTACTGTGATAAACATGGGTGTGCAGGTGTCTCTCTTGCATATTTGGTAGTACTGGGGTTTGAACTCAGGGCTTCACGCTTGCTAGGGTGGCACTCTACCACTTGAGCCATACCCCCAGTCCTCCCTTTTGTATATTGATTTACACTCTGGATCTATGCCTACATGATATAGCAGGGTCATAAGCTTTAGTTTCATAATGAACCTCCATACTGACTTTCATAGTGGCTGAACTAATTTACTAATTTACATTCCAATTAAGGGTTCCTTTCCCCTTCCCCACATCCTCACCAGCGTTTCTTCTTCTTTTTTTTTTTGCAGACACTAGGGTTTGATCTCGGCCTCATGCTTACCAGGCAGGCTCTTCTACCACTTGAGACACTCTGCCAGCCCTGTTAGTTTCTTGATGAGAATCATTCTGACTGGGGTGAGATGAAATCTCTAGGGTTTTTTTTTTTTTTTGTGGCACTGGGGTTTGAATTCAGGGACTACACCTTAAGCCACTCCACCAGCCCTTTTTTGTGGTGGTTTTTTTTTGATAAGATCTCAAGAATCGTTTACCCAGGGCAGGGTTCTAAACCTGATCCTCTTATCTCTGCTTTCTGAGTAATTAGAACTGTAGGTGTGAGTCACCAATGCCCAGCAAGCTCACGTTTCTTAATACGTAAATGTTAATCTGAGCTAATGCCACAACCACTAGGGCTACTGAGCACTTGACCTGTGGGTAATATGGCCAAGGAATTAAATACCTACATAGCCAATTTCAGATACTTGCTAACAGGCTGAGGGTCTCATGGCCACGTTCACCATCTGTTTTGAAAACCATTTTCCTTCTTATAGTTCATCTTCTAAGATCTGGGGTAGAATGAGGGCAGTTTCCACTTGATGCTTACTAAAGTGAATCCCAGAGTTATTTTTCCTCAGCTCTTTTATTTCTCAGGCTGTCATTGCTGCTGTTGAAAACTCAGCTGTGGATCTTTGCAGGGACGACTTTCTTCCTGGCTGAGAACTATAAACTGTAAGATCAGTCCTTATGTCCTAAAGTCCTGCTTATGTGTCCAGGGGTGTGGTGGACTTAAACTGCACCCAGAATGCTGGGAATCGGGTGTCACTTTCACCCCTCCAGGAAACAGATATGAAGACCGGGAAAGGAACCTGAGGTTTATTGGGCCTAATGCCTGTGAAAGATGAAGGACAGAAACAGGATGGGGTAGGGAGCTTCAGATTATTACACAGAGCTGCCAAAGCCAACCAGCCAGAAGGAACTTGGGTACAGCTGACCTAGAAAGGAGCCCTGTTGGAGCAGGACTGCTCAGGCCCTGGTGACCCTACCAGGTAGCACCAGAGCCGGTGGTCACCCCAGAAAAGCACAGCCCTCGTGTGGTGGCTGAGTAGATCCAGAAGGTGATGAGCAGAGGCTGCTAAATGTCTGCACTCTTAAGCAGTTGGCCACCAAAGTCACTTCTCAAAGGAGATGCAATGTGCAACACCATGGCTGCCACAGGCTTTCCTAGTCTCAACATGGGCCTTTCACCCAAGGCACTCTCTTTACTTCCCACAGCCCAGCCCTGCATTAGGAAATGAGATCCCATAAAGCACCCAGTTCAGCCACCCTGGAGAGCCTGAGTACATCTAACCCTACCCTGTCACACAGAAGCCTGTCCCCTCTCCCACCTTTTCAACTGTGTGCTGTAGAAAAGCTCTGCTCATTTATTTTTTTTTTTTGAGAAAAACTTTACTTCTGAACAGCTGTTCAGTCAGCGAGATCTTCTCCCTTCAGGGCACCTAAGACAATATCCAACCTACAAAACCATTTCTGCACCACATTCTCACGAGATGGTCACTCTGGACCCCTGCTGTCTGTCCCCATATCCCACCCCTCATTTGGTAACAGCAGACCTCCTCCCCCAACCAGAGAGTCACTCTACCCTGACTCCAGGACGGTGCCAAAGGCAATCAGACCACTGCACCCCAATACTCCAACCTGACTGTTCTACAGTTGGCAGCAAGACCCAAGTCACACGTTGTGGACCTGAGAAGGTACAGCTCCTTTCCGCGCTTTGAGCTAAGAAGGTCCAAGGATTACTGAGGAATTGAAGAAAATGAAACTAAAATAGGCAGAAACCAGGGCAGAGCAACCTGACCTTGGTGTTCTGGCCCCAAAACCATACCTGGTTGGCTCTGGTTCCTCCCAAATAATGTGAGCCAAATGACCTTCTTCGGGTTCTTATCCCTGAAGGAGTTTTGGATTAAGAGGAGAGGTGGTCACGGACCCTTTCTTCCTGTCCAGGACCACTGAAAACACAGGCTGGCAGAGTGCCTCACCCCAATCCTTCTCTCCCACCTTACAAGAGGGCAATGGGATTCAGTTCTGGCTCACCCCTCCCCAGGCCTGAAGGGCGTGGCCATCCTTAAGGACGATGCTGAAATAACATTCTCTTTGGCATGTCATCTGAGCCTCATGACAGTTCTAAGCTACCTCACATGGGTTCCCTATGCCCACCTCGCATAGGGGACTCAAGGCCTGGAGGCTAAGGGACATGCCAGTGTCGCACACCATCTGGCCACTGAGCCACTGACCTCGCTCAGGCGAGGCCAGCCCGCTCCAAGTCCTGGGGCAGCACCCGACCCTTCTTGCGGGCTTTCTGCAGGCGCTGCTCTGCCCGGGCTGCCTTCTTCTTGCGCAGGTTCTGGCGCCTCTGGTCCTGCCGCCGCTGCATCTTTTCCACCACGTGGGCGGAGCGCTTCTCCCACCGGCGCTGCCGCTGGGCCCGGCGCTTCTCCTTGCGCTTCAGGGCCTCCTGCAGCAGCTGCTCGTTGTCGCGGATCTTCACTCCTTCCGCCTTGTACAGCAAGCTGGTCCACTTCATTTTGGCCTCTAGCTCCTGGGCCTTGCCCGCATCCTTCTCACGTAGCTCCTCCAGTTGGCCCTGCCGCGCCTGCAGGCGCTCCAACAGCTGCTTATAGTTCCTGCCCGTTAGCGGTGTCAGGTTCCCCTTCACGTTCTGCCGCTTCTCCTTCCTCCGCTGGGCCTTGCTGGGTGGCTCCTCCTCAGTCACCTCCACCTGAAGATGAACAGTGAGCGATGGTGCGCATGGCACCCCAACCCTTCCAAGTGCCCCAGCTTTCGCCCCGCTATAGGGGAAGTCACTGATCCACAACCCACACAGCTCTGCCCGTCTCCCCACACAACCACCTTGCTCACTTTATTAAAGATGAGCCCTGGCTCTTGTGACTCCTTGCAGGCCACCTCCCGGGGCCCCTCAGCCACTTCCTCTGTCTTCTCGGCCTTCATAGCCTTCTCCTTTGCTCGAAGCTCCTTCCGCTTCCTCTTTTTCCGGTCCCGCTCCTGCTTTCTCCGCCGCCTTTTCTCCAAAGTGGCAGCAGACAGCTCCTTGGTGCTGCCCTGCAGGAGGCAGAGTCTACTCACCACAGCTTTCTCAACCTCAGGATCCCCCCTCTAGCACATGGCTGAGATGGAATGAAGGCTGGAAGGTGCATAAGGAAATCCTCATGCAGGCCACAGGCCCACTGTGCTAAGGTTCCATAAAGACATGCCTTCAAATGCAGGACGTGACCCCAGTGGGGACAAGAAGAATTGGCTTCCAGTTCCCAGGCCCTTCCTGTGTTCCGGAGTACTTTACACACTTGATGTTATTGTCCACTGTCCTATAGTTCACAACTTGGATTGGTTCCACATGGCTGAGCACCTGTCCTGACCACTGTGTATTCTGCTCATGACCCCCCACTCTCCCCACTGTCTTTCCTGTCTCACTGCCAGCAGAGTGCTTCACACCTAACCAACTCCACCCTGTGCTGTAGGACCAGTGACCCAAGCCCTCATCTCTTTTTAGGAACCCGGGGATGGTCAGTGGTGTGACCCACAAAACTAAGGAGAGAAATTGGGGAACTCCTCCTGCCCCCACCCCCCAAGCCAGCAGAGGCCTCAGGGACGGCCCCAGGGAAAGGGGGATGCCCAGGTTGTGGGGGGGTGGGAACAGTACCATGCAGCCTCTGGTCCATCCTAAATGCTGGGCAGGTCACCTCACCTCAAGGCACTGAACTTTAGAAGGATTGACTTGGACTCACTCAGTCCCTGTGGTGCCAGCAAAGGTGGCTTCCCTGACAGAGGAGGCCATGCTTCTCTGAGGGCCGTGGAAGAGAACAGCTAGCAGGAGGCCTGTTACTGTGGGAACTGAGGTTCTCCGAGGACAGGAGAACTGTACCTGCTCTCCCAGGCCGGAGTGCTGGTTCTGCTGAGAGTTGACTTCTGCCCCCGCCCTCCAACATGAGGGTAGGTGAGAATCCACTCCACAAACATACTCCAGGTGTTCATCAAGATCTCCCCACCTACCTGGCCCCGGGCCTCCTGGATCTTTTCATGTAGCCGCTGTCGCAGGACATCCAGAGCAAAGACAGAGTCAGACCCTGTGGCCTGGCCATCTGCAGGGAAGGAGAGGACTGAAAGGGAGTCCCCCTCCCACCTTTCCCTTCCTTCCCTAGGGCCCAGCATTTAATTTATGTGCTGTCCTCCCTGTCCCCTGTGGGCCCACTGGGGCAAATCCAGTAAACTGTACTCCTATTCAACTTGGATTGGGCCCTACAACCTCCTTCAAGACAGGTAACTGACTGACTGCCTTGCAAACTAAGTCACTGGGGCGTAAGAAAACGTTATACACTTCCCACATCCTATTTACCCACAGCGTTACTGTGATCTTGGCTCTATGGGAACACGTGTTTCCCTGTGCCTGCCAGTGCTTACTCTTGTGAAAGGAGGGACCCCATTTGTATCCCAGCCGTGGCTCCACATGCCCTGGAGCCCCTCACCTGCAGGGGACACGGTGGAGCTGGAAGCCTCTTTCTCTTTGGCTGCTGCTGGCTTCTTGACCCCACAGGCAGCTGGAGACTTCTCTTCCAGGGACTTGGCCTTGTGCTTGGCAGCCTTCTGCTCCTGCTCCCGGGATTTCTTTTGTGCTTTCTTCCTTTTCTTTTTTGGGGGCCCAGGAGCTTCTGAATCTCGAATTTTGCCAGCTGGAATACAAAATGACAAGAGTTAAAACCCAGTCTCTGTGACCTATTTAGGATACAGGAATGCTTTTAATCCCACAATGGTGCACAAACAGAATCAGGATGGAGGAGCCAATGGTTTTTCACGTGCAAAGATTTGGCTTCAAGGATGCTCATCACACTATGGGAGTGAAAGACCAGGAAAGCAATCTCCACCTCCTGCAACTGATTATGGCAGCGCAGCACAACGAGGACTGTGTTTAACAACACAGGCTTTTGCCTTAAGGGGCGGGAAAGGCTTCACTTTTTAAATTAAAAAATGGGAATATGGAGAGGATGAATCAAATTGTTTCATCTCACGGAATCTACCCAAAGGTCAAAGGTAGACTCAGTCCTAGGTTACCAGCGACATGGTTGAGAAAACTTGCTCCAGTTTTCTTATTTTCTCTAACGAATACGATCGCGTCGTATAAAGAAAGCCCTTTTGGGTCTGGCAGTTTCCTGGGGCTCCGGCCCCAGCTCCCCAGGCGCCCTGGGCCCAGGACGGCAGTCCAGGTTGGGGATAGGGGTGCTCCGGCATAGGGGCGGCGACAGCGGCCGCGCACGCTTGAGCCTTCCCCCAGCACTCACACACTGGTCGCGTCCACCCGGTGGAGGCGGCCGCGGCGGGGAGCTGGGGGCCCTCCGAAGCCTCCAGCCCCGACCCGGACCCCGACTCTCCTGACCCCTCGTTACCCCGCTCGCGCCTAGGCGGCTCCTGCCCGGGCTGGGTACAGATTTTCCTGGCTAGGTCCTGTAGGTAGGCGTCCTTGGCGAGCAGGGAGGCCATGGCTGCGGGCTCACTGACGAACGAGGGCCGGCGCCACTCACTCGAGTCCCTGCGACCGCGGTAGGCGCCGGAAGCCACCGCGTGGACAGGCGCCGCCCGTGGAGCGCTCGATTAGCCAGGCCTGGAGGAGGCGCGCGGGGCATTGTGGGCCGCGCGGGGCATTGTGGGCCGCGCGGGGCATTGTGGGCCGCGCGGGGCATTGTGGGCGGCGGGGGCCTGCGGACGCCGCTACCGGGCTGCGCCTCCTTCGCTCTGTAAACGGGTCAGCGGGCGCTGTAGCTCAGGCCCTCAGGTCCTCGCCGGGTGTCTCATGCGGCGGCGGGGTGCCTCGGGGGCCTGAGCCTCTTCTCGGCCTTCCCTGCCGTAGCCCTCGCCGGCGGAGCGAGGAGCGGGCGCCGTCCGAGGCGGGGACGGCCGCAGCCCTTGCCCCACACGCGGGCCCCCAGGCCTGTTAGGGGTCGGCCCCGCGGGAGACCGGGAATCGGAAGGTGCAACCTCAAAGGTCGTTCGAAAGCCTTTTAACAGAGTTTCTGGGTCGTCTCATTTTTGCGGGGCTGAGGATGGGACCCTCACTCGTGCCCCGAGCTGCACCTTAGTCCATAAAATCCACCCCAACAGTGGGAGACTCTTCTTTCCCTGACCCCCGCGCTGAGGGTCAGGGGCGCGAATGACGCCCCCGACTTGCAGAAGCCCCTCCGGGTGTCTTACACCCAAGCCCACCTCCACGCAACAACGGGGCCCACCGCCTCCCACCCGAGGCCGCCCCGGCTCCTGCGTTCCCCAGCCCAGCCCTTCAGTAACCTCCGGCCGCCTGCACACCCACTCCACCGTGGCCCTGTAACAACAGATGTAATGCAGGATAAAAACAGGCATAGACGTCTGGGAACGGTTGAGGAAATTCCAACATGGCGTGCGTTTTGGAGTATCCACTCATTTTGGTTGTGATGATGGTACTGGGCCTGGGCCATGATGGAGAATGTTTTTTGAGGCAGGGGCTTACTATGTAGCCTAGGCTGGCCTTGAACTCCCAATTCTCCCATCTCAACCTCATAAATAGCTGAGATTAACAGATGTGCATCACCGGGCCTGCCCTAGAATGTTTTCAAGAGGCAGGCTGAGGAGTATTTATGGGTGAGGTGCGTCCCAATAGGGTGTGAATGGCTGTTCTTTGTACATACTACTTACAACTTTCCTATAGGTTCAGACATCCTCTGTTAACTGCCTGGGATGAAAAGGTGATAATGACCAAGGAATGACCAGGTTTAGTAATGTTGGTGACCTTAACATGCACTGCTTTGCTGGAGTCACACAGGTAACACCTGCCTGGTTGAAGAGAATGAGATGAGGCCATCTCTAGCCATGAAGCTGGGTAGAAAGGAGGGATGTGCTGTTTTAAAGGATGACTAGGATTTGGTCACACACAGAATAAAATTAACAAGATTACTCAGGTTTTTTTTTTTTGAAAGCCTATGGCCCATTCCTTCCAGATTGTTCCCTTCCACTTTCATGAGGTTCTAAGTTCTTTCTTTTCCTGAGTGGTTAATTACAATTAACCACTTTTAAAGCACTTTCCACAGTTAAAGTGCTGCAGGAATCATCGCTTGTCTTAGCGACGGGAAACTCCCTCACGCTGGATGTGACTTTCCTGGTCACCCCCTTCTCCTGTCTACTGCCTTCTGCCTGACTGTGGAGGTCTTAAGCCCCCTAGTGGCTGTCAGCTGTGGTCTCCCTCCTGGGTAGGAGGTAAAGAACAACTGGGGGTTGCACTGTGGAAGCAGGGCTCAAGTCCCAGTCCTTAGGACTATGGTTCCTGAATGTCTGAGGTGAGGCTGGTACCAAGAGGCAGGGGGTCTGAAGTCCCTGAGGTCAAACTGGTTATGGCACTTCACTTCCCAGCTCTGGCCCTGGGTATGACACCAACTCCTTTGAAATGCAGCCGTAACAGCACTGGCAGTAAGAACTAAATGACACCAGAGGTACAGGTGCCTGAGCCACGTATTGTTCATTCACCAAGTGTCAAGGACCTTCTGGGTGGTAGGGCTGGGCCTAAACCCAGGGCTGTGAGGCAGCGCCAGGAGCTGTTCAGAAGCTACTGGAATCCGGGGTGGTCTCCAGCTGACCAGTGATGAAGAAAGAAGAGCAACAGAAAAGGGCAGTGTTTTTATTCAAGTCTTATTACAAAAGTAGCAGAACTGACATGGTGGCAGAATTCAGGAAGCCCCTAGTTGGCTTCTATGTGAGTGGACAGCCCCTCTCCCACAGCCTTACCAGTGCAGTCAGCCTGTGGCATGGACATTCGTGTTCAGGACAAGAGGTGGTGGGCAAGGCTCTGCATGGGAGCCCTGGCCTAAGGATAGGGCTGGGCTTGGCTGACTGTACACTAAGCCCCTTCCAATTCTGAACAGCATGCTCAGTTTTCCCATACAGTTGAGCTCCTCAGCAGGACATGTCCTTCCACCTGGTAACCAGAAATGACAGGTCACCCTGGAAATGGCTGGAACTTTGCTAACTGTCCTGGGAGGGAACTGGAAGGCTGAGCCTGGCCTGGCCAGCTTCCCAAGACCACAGTAGCTCTTGGGTCCTGGAGTCCCCAAGTGGGAGCAGATGCCTAAGATAGGCATCGAGAGGGTAGCCCAGGACTTTGCTCCTGGTAAACTAGGAGTCTGGGGAAGGTAGCCCTAAGAGGCTCAGGTGTGCTCTGTGGAACCTGGGCCACCAACATGCGAGTGGACAGGGGCTGCAGACTGTAGGGGACCGGTGCCAGGCTCCGGAGATGCCAGAAGAGGGGCCGAGGGGCCATCAGCAGAGTCTGTGTCCAGGTCCAGCCTCCAGTAAGCTTCGCATAGAGGCAGGTCATTAGCTTCGCAAAGACTGGAGCTTTTCCACCACCAGAAACCCCAGGGACAGGAGCAGGCAGAGGGAAGCCAAAGAAAGGGAAAGCAAGATAGAGGCAGAGTTAAGAAAACACGACCACCACCCCCAGCCTGCCTCCCCTTTCTCTCCTCTAATAGGCCTAGCTGCAGGAAGGGGCCATGGGAATCCTTGCAATTAGAAAGCAGAAAGCGGCCAAATGGCTATGTGACTTTGGCAAGCCCTCACTATGGACCAAGCTGGTGTTCTTCCTTCCCAATTTCCATGTGGGCTTCTAGTTCCTTCTGGGTCCCCTCCCAACCTGACCATCGACCCCTCACCAGTTGGGTGGTCACAAAACTTTGCAAAGAGCCCCCTGATGATAGAGACCCTGTTTTATTGCTCAATCTGTCTTTGCTTGGACTTGGCCTAAATAGAGCGGCAGTCAGAAACCCTGGCCCTGGCTCCTCCCTGAACCACTGCTCTAGCCTTCTGCTCCTCGGAGGTCTGTCCCCATCTTGTAGGGGGTGAGAGGCAGGGTGTAAGTGAGGTGTGGCTTGTCAGTCACAGTAGTGGAGACTCAGGGCAGGACCATTCCCACAGCTGTCTACCGTGTACAAGATGACCTGGCCTTCTCTTGTTCCTGCCTTCAGAGTTCAGTCTCAGAATCTCTCAGGGCACAGGAAAGTGGAGAGGGAGAGGCAGAGGCAGAAATGGCAAGCAGTGAGTGGACAGTGCAGGCAGGGGCAGCCGTGCAGAAGTGGGCCACTGGCAGAAATACGGGCACAGGGCAGGGCAAATGAAACCAGCTAGCTCTGGCTTTCAAGAGCCATGACAGTTTAAGGGAATCCACAGGCAAAGGGGCTGCCACTTGGCCATGGGGACTGACTGGAGAAGGACTTAGGAGGTCTGGTGCCCAGAGCCTCTGGGTTCCCATCCCAGCTGTTGTGTGATCTTAGGCCTAACCCACCTTCCCTCTAGCCCTCAGCCCTTGAGGCAGGGCAGGGTTGGGGGGGGAGGGGTAGAATAGTAACACTGGGTGTGAAGGGTGTGAGACACTCTAGGACCCCTACCCCCTCTGCTGCCCCGGGGTGTTAGAGATGCTGCCACATGTCCTAAACTGAGCTGATGAGTATCGGGGATCAAAGGAGGCCTCAGAATCCTTTGGAAAACTCTAGAACTGCTCTAGCTGGGCAGGAAAACCAAGCTCCAGACTGTAGACCATACCGGCTCTGGATGCCTGTGGTCCCTGGTGTGGCTTCAGTGGGACAGAAAATATTCTAAACCCACCATGAGGAAGGAGGATTATTCCAGAGAGGGCATGGGGTGGCCTGGACTTTAGTGACTGCTAGACTGAATCTTGACTTTTTAAACTAATGGGGCAGGGGTGCAAGGTCTCTAGTCTCCAGTATCAATTTCTGGTGAAAATTACATTTGGGCTCTGATTTCTTGGGCCCTGTCAGCTCATACAGTCTCAGGCTTCAAGATCTAAGGGGCCCCTCAGTGGCTATATGCCACAGTGGTCAGCACAGGCCTGGCATCAGGAGACACCAGCTCTCTGAGTAAGGCTGAGCTAATCACAATCTGACATTCGAGTACCCCAATTCTGTCTTTCAGGGCCATTTTCTGTTTGGGCTCCTTCTTCCTCCCTCCCAGGGCTGACCCTATCTCCACACATGGGGTTTGTTGACACCTACATGGAATTGCACCCCTGGGCGGGCACTGGTATCCTGGACAGGGGACATAGGTGTGGACCTTATGGGCTGGAAGAGGCCAATCCTGTCTTGACCAAGACGTCTAGATATGGATTCAAGAACCGAAAATAGCAAGGCCTAGACAGTGTTGCTCAAAGGAAGGCTCCCGACCCCAGGGTGACAGCCATCTCCAGACTCAGCCTCCCCGACCAGTGTCCTTTGATTTTCATCCCTCTGCACTGAGAGAAAGGCCCAGGGCCCAGCAGGTGGCTGTGAACTGTCTGTTGATCAAACGCTTTGGCCAAGGGTTCTGCTCTGCAGCCTGGGCACTGGCTCTGCTGCCACGCCCAGGAAGGGTTTGAAAAACTGAACCTTCCAGGCTAGGCTCAGGTAGACAGGCTCCGCCCTGCACAGGAGTCCAGCCCTATTTGTACCTGGACGAGTAGTACTCCTCCTCCAGCTCATACAAGTCGATGGAGACCTCATCCCGCAGGGTGACAAGTTTGCGGTCACACTCCTCCTGCAGGGCACGCAGCTGCTGGTTGCGCTGGTCAATAGCCTCATTCACTGATGGAAAGTCATTGAGGATCAGGAACTGCTTGAGGTCAGACACCAGCTTCATCAGGGACTCACCAGCTCGAACCTGTAGCCGTTAGAACCAGGGTAGGCAACAGATGAGGGTGGGGGACAGCAGCCCCATGTGCAGCTTCATGTGGTTGGTGCTGGCCTGGCAGTAACCTCTGGAAGCCTCAACTTCCTCCTCTGCAAAGTGGGAGTACAACCCTGCACGGGGCTGTGTGAGAAGAAGGATGAGGTGAGGACACAAGAACAGGATCTAGGGAATGCAGGATCCTGTACTCATCTCACCTGGCAGGTGGGATAAGCTTGCTCCAGAGCTCTCCCCTCCCCTTAGCCTGATTTCCACTCCTTCAGGCCTGATCTCTCAAACACACTGGTTACTGCTCACACTTCCCGTGCATTAAACTCACACCCCCGAGTCACTCCCCCAGGGGTAACACAGCTATGGGTTGTGTGGGATTCCTTGGGGCCTTTTCCCATTCACTTTTATCTGTGGGTACACACTGCAGAAATACTGCCTGGCTAGGGTTTTCCTGTGACATAAGCAGGGCTCTCAAGTGCACACATGGTTCATTCAGCAATTCCCTTTTCACTTACAACTCTTGAGGGACTCTCACTTCAGCAGGAAGGGCTGCCCTCTTCCTGATCACTGCTGTTATGGGACAGACAGGGCCAGTTATCTGCCTGCCTTCTCCCAGTGCCCCCTTGGGAACCTCTTGATAAGTGGTTTGCCCCCTACTCCATCCTTGAAAGCTGCTCACAGGATAAACAGGACGAGTGGAGGACCTATATTCCACCCACAGCAGCGATGCCATCCACCCTGGCGACTCACGATGTTAGCAGCTCGCACGTGCATCTCGTAATTGTCCTGTTCACCTTGGGTGGCCCGTGACACCTGCGTCTCATCCTCAATCTGGAGGAAAACAAGAAAGCCTAAAATTAGCCCAGCCCATCTGTATCACTACAGCCTGTCATCTTGCCTTCTACAGACCTGAAGTCCTACTACCCAAACCCCCAGCAGTTTTAATACTACCCTTTCCCTCTTGTTCTTGTTCTATGGGCAGCAAGAGACACTTTCACTAGGACAAAGGAAACGTGCCTGTGCTAGGTAGAGGGACGAAGTTTCAGCTTGCTCAAGCTTGTTTTGGGATGTGAAGCCCTGTTTGGCAAGGACTGGTGTCACCCACTCAGACACTAAGTAAACCACTGAATGAAAGAGTAAAAAACCCATGGGTGTAGTGGCTCATGCCTGTAATCCTAGCTACTTGGGAAATGGAGATAAAGAGGACCATGGTTTGAGGCCACCCCTGGGCAAAAAAAAAAAAAAGTCCTGAGAGATCCCATCTCAACCAACAAAAAGCTGGGTGTTGGTGGCACACACCTGTCATCCCAGCTATTTAAGGAACTTAAATACCCCTATTCATGGTCCAGGCATAAATTCAAGACCTTACTCCAAAAATAAAGCAAAAAGACTGACAGTGCGGCTCAAATGGTAGTGTCTACCTAGCAAGCCTAAGGCCCTGAGTTCAAACTCCAGTACCGCAAAAATAAATAAATAAATAAATAAGTAAAAATAAAAATAAACAAAGGCAGCATCTTTTTAAGCAACTATTTCCTGTTCCCTCCTGGGTGCCAGGCACCATGTTAAGCACCCTTGGCTAACTATCACTCTCTCACAAGATGCTCACAGAAGCCTGGATTGCTGTGTCTGGCTTACAGGTGGGCCAGTTAGAGGCTGGGCCAGATCTCTGTTGAAGATGTCTCAGAACTAAACGGGGAATTAAAAAAAAAGAAAGAAAGAAATGGGGGAGGCAGGTAGGGGGTATGGAAATACAATGGAGAAGGTGAACTTGTTCAAAGAACACCGTATGAATTTATGGAATTATTACAATGAAATCCCCTCATATTGTTAATGGATGATAATTCAAAATTTTTTTTGTTGGGCACTGATGGCTCACACCTGTAATCCTAGCAACTCAGGATGCAGAGATCAGGAAGATCGCATTCACATCTAGCCCTGGGGAAACAGTTCAAAAGACCTTATCCCGAAAATACCCAACACAAAACAGGGCTGGCAGAGTGCCTCAAGTGGTAGAGCACCTCCCTCACAAGTGCAAAGCCCTGAGTCCAAAACCCAATACTGCCAAGTATAAACACATATACATTTCCTGTGACAATTAAATGGGACAGAGTGCAAATAGCCTTCACAACAGGCCTGATACACAGCAAGTGCTAAATATATGTTAGGTCCATCAGTACTGTTATTGGCAGGTCAAGACTGCCACAGTGAGGAAAGATGAGGCCCCATTTGGTGCCAGTCACACCAAAGCACGGAAGACCCCTTTGCCCTCCTGGAGGCCTGTGCTGGGCTTCCTGCTTACTCCATTTCTCTAGGGCATCTGTCTTGTTCACACTCCTAATTCCTCCTAGGTTTGAGTTGCTCTCCATGTGCCAGGTCCTATGGTAACTGCTTTATACAAACAATTGACCACAAGGACTAGGACACAGGGGAAACTGAAGAGTAACCCCATGTGGCTAATAAATGCTGGACTTGGAACCATGGCAATTAGGCCAGAGTTCTTTGCTCTGCTCTACCAGGGTTTGTAGTTATTTGACTCACTTATTTATCCGTCCACCGTTACTACTGATACCTTGCCAATCCACCCCCAGATTTTCTCTCCTCCGGAACAAGGATCTTGTCTGCTGTTCCCTCTGCATTCCCACCCCTGGGGGAGTCCAGGTCTATGTACACCAGGGTCCATGTGTGGGTGAAGCACCATTACCATCATCTCCGGACCCTGCCCCTCCCCGAAGGCTCAGAGGCTGGGAGGGCCCACTCACCTTGGCGGTCTTGATGATCTCTGTGAAATTGTCCATGATGGACTTGACGTCATCCTTGAGCCGCTTGTTGTAAGACTGCAGCAGCGTCTCCTTGCTTTGGGGCAGGACTCTCTGCTGGGCCATGGCGGGCCCTGGGCAGCGCAGGACAGAGTTAGGTATGAACGGCCAACCTTGGCTACCCTCGGGTCTCACCCCAGCACAGAATGCTGGGGTTGCTTTCTGCCACACAAACTCACCCCATCGTTCCAAAGCAGCACACAGCTGCGGGGTCCGGGGCTCTCCTTGGACCCATCCCACTACCCGAATGAGCCCACCACCCCTGCCCGCTCCGGCCGCAGGCGGCTCCGCTGCCGGGGGCCTCCCGAGCGCAGACCACGGCCTCCGCGCGTCCCCAGGCTCTCCGAAACTGCCCAAACTCTGCGCCCCTTGCCCTCCCGCCGGCCCCTGCCGCACGAAGGAAGCCGCTCGGCAACCAGAGAGGCCCGGCCCTTCCTCTCCGGGGCCTCGGACCACGCTGCCCAGCCTCAGGTACCGGCGCTAGGGCCAGAGGGGGAGCGCGTCCCCTACGGGAAAGACGGCCCGCCCCCGCCCGCGCTTCACCGCGCCCCTACCCACCTAGCCGCCGCCGCAGACTCTGCGCCCTCACTGGGCAGCGGAGCAGCGAGCCGCCGACCTACGGGGCGCGCCGCCGCTCCAGGCACCGCCCCCGACTGTTGGCTTCAAGGCCTTGCCTCTTTAAATCCGAAGTCCCGCGCAGGCGCCAACTCTCGCGATCTCCGAGGACACTTACATATTACCCACAATTCTCTCTCCTTTCTCTCTTCTGCAGCCCAAGATGGTGAGTGGGGCTGCGTTTTTTGGTGCCTGGGCCATGTCCAAGTTCTATCCACCGCCATCCTTCTCCGGGTGCGGCCGCGCGGGGCCCCTGGCTACATCAGGCGCTAGGAGAGCCTTGCCGGACCTGGCACAGGAGCAATGGAACGGGTACCCGGCAGCGGGATGCGTTGGCCCCTGTATGTCGCTGGCCGGGGAGGAAGATTGGGGAACGCAGTTTGCCGCAGTGCGGGGCTCCGAGTGGGTGGGCCGTGGCCTTGGGCCGGGCATCAGGGTCGGGAGGTGGTCGCGACTTTCCCCGGTTTTTGCTTGTGGTCCGCGCGGCGGAGCAGCCCGGCCCGAGTCCGTGCGCGTTTCCCGGACTGCGCTCGCGCAGGTGATGCGAGGTTGCAGTCCTAGGTGATGGTGAGGACTCCCACCCACCAAGATCGCTGATGCACGAGCAGGGCCGTCGCCGCCATTGCCGCACAAGGGATCGGTAGGGCGGTGGGAGAGTTTTAACTGCCTTTTCCTTTCTGCCCAGCCGAAAGGAAAGAAGGCCAAGGGGAAGAAGGTGGCTCCGGCCCCTGCTGTCGTGAAGAAGCAGGAGGCCAAGAAGGTCGTAAATCCTCTTTTTGAGAAGAGGCCTAAGAACTTTGGCATTGGTAAGAAATGGAGGTGGGGGGTTGAGAATGTCTCGTTTTTCTTAAGAAAATGGTAATTTGCCGAGTCTTGTGTATTTGTGAAGGGGGGATGGGTATTAACGTCTAGTCTGCTCAGATTGGTATTCCTTCTTTCTTTCTGCTTCCTAGAAAACTGGGATCAGTTCTTAGACTGTGCGCCTTGGGGTGGGGATAGTGGTGGTGTGCTTTGGAGTGGTTGGACCCGTCTCAGCGTTGAGGTTCACGGGACCTCAATTGCTAGTCTCTAAGGGAAGTCTGGGGTGTTCGTGTGCAGATGATGTAAAAGAATATTTGCTATTTGAAAGATGGTGATGACATTTTAAACCACCAAGATCGCTGATGCACCAACACCTTTCTCAGTACCCTCAAATGTGATGTGACAGAGTATACGTCTTAGTCAGTGGTGTTACTTTGACTTCTTAGGACAGGACATCCAACCCAAAAGGGATCTCACCCGATTTGTCAAATGGCCCCGCTACATCCGGCTGCAGCGGCAAAGGGCTATCCTCTATAAGCGGCTGAAAGTGCCTCCGGCGATTAACCAGTTCACGCAGGCTTTGGACCGTCAAACAGGTGAGGTTCTGTGGTACTGAACTAGCTTGGTTTCCAGAACATGAAGCTGGCCTAATTGAAAAGGTGGCGTGCGTGGCTTTGGGTTTTTGTTCTTACAGCACCATCATTATATTAAAAGGATAGAAGTTTAGCTTTCTATCATGTTAACTGTTAAAGATTAGAATTTTTGGGCATGGTGGTGTGTGCCTATAATCCCAAGAAGGCAGAGGCAGGAGTCATGTGCTTAAAGTTAGGTGGCGAGACCCCCAAAACAAAACTTGAGCTGAGTGTGCTGGCACACAGCTGTAATCCTTGTTAAGGCAGAAGGATCATGAGTTCTAGGACATGGTAAGAACCTGTCTCAAAAAGCCCCAAAAAATAAAAGACCAATTGTGGAATGTTTTCCCAGCTACACAGCTGCTTAAGCTTGCCCACAAGTACAGGCCAGAGACGAAACAAGAGAAGAAGCAGAGGCTGTTGGCCCGGGCTGAGAAGAAGGCTGCTGGCAAAGGAGACGTCCCCACTAAGAGACCACCCGTTCTTCGAGCAGGTCAGTAGGCCCTCCTTAAGAGGAGGTCAGTGATGGGGCAGGCTGTGCAATGATGTATGAATTTCTTCACCTGAAATCACTATGAAGTGTAAGATCCGAGCTTTTTAACACTGAGTCACAGCTTAGCACGATTGCTTTTTGTGACCAGAGCAGCCCGATTGCTCACATAAAGTGGTCCTGTGTTCCAGGGGTCAACACTGTCACTACGTTGGTGGAGAACAAGAAGGCTCAGCTGGTGGTGATTGCACATGATGTGGATCCCATTGAGGTGGGTCTCACGTGCTTTGATGGCAGAACTGAACTGTCTGACGTCACACCGAGAAGGTGGAGGCGGTTTCATGCTGAGTCTGGCATGTTAAAGTCCAAAGTGGGTGACCGGAAGAGTCACCTTCTCATTTGAGGATAGCACTAATAAGCGATCCAAACTAGGTGGCTCTTGCAATGATGTAAATTTCTCACTGAATTAAACCTTGAAGTGCAAATACATGAGCTTTTTAACCCTGAGCAATTGCCAGCAATCTAGCTCTTTATGCTTTTGGGCAGAGCATGTTCTCCAGCTGATGCTTTCTTCCAGCTGGTTGTGTTCTTGCCTGCCCTGTGTCGCAAGATGGGAGTCCCCTACTGTATCATCAAAGGGAAGGCCAGGCTGGGACGGTTAGTCCACAGGAAGACATGCACCACTGTTGCTTTCACGCAGGTTAACTCGTAAGTATGCAGCTTGACTCAAATCCCCCGTCATTTTTGTATCTATTCCTTCAGAACTTTTAAGCCACTATTCTAGCTTAAGGAATAATTTGTGAACTTTTGCCAATGATGGTTAAGAATTTCTTCACCTGAATAAACCATGTGGTCAAACTATCTGAGGCGGAAGGCTTGTTTGGAGCCACAAATGAGGTGATTCCTGCTTCGTAGAGTAACAGGCTGTAAGTCCGCCTTTTGTTTCCCCCATGCCTTGCTAGGGAAGACAAAGGAGCTCTGGCTAAGCTGGTGGAGGCGATCAGGACCAACTACAACGACAGATACGATGAGGTAAGAAGCCGCTTTACATGCGAGCGTTGGGCAGGTGAAGCTTTTTCCAAAGGCTGGCTGGTTCTCCAGCTGCGCAGCTCTCCGGTTACAACAAGCAGAAGGTGGGAACGGCTTTTGGGAAGCCCGGGAGAGGTGGCGAGCGAGCTGACCGCCGCTCTCGTTGCAGATCCGCCGGCACTGGGGCGGCAACGTCCTGGGCCCCAAGTCCGTGGCCCGCATTGCCAAGCTGGAAAAGGCGAAGGCTAAAGAGCTGGCTACGAAACTGGGCTAAGTGTGCAGTGGCCTCCCTACGTGAAGACAATAAAGCCGTCCTCCAGCGTCTAGTGGCCATTTTGGTTGAGGGTCGGGGAAGTAGCAAGCACACACTCACTGGAAGCAAGGTCACTCCCTTACATGGCGAGTCCTGTACACATAGGCTGTCTTAAGTCGGGTTTTTTTGCTGCAGGGAGGGGCTGCTGGGGTTTTCACGTGGGCCTCTGGCTTGTAAAGCAGCTGCCCTATCTCATAAGCTGTACCTCCAGTCCCATCTTAAGTTGTGATACCTACCCATGATACTGAAATACTGGAAGCTAAGCCACTGTGTGACTGGTCACTGCCTTAAGATACTGATGCAAATGAGCCCAGGAGTTTTATTTATAGCAGCAGTACATGATCTCTTAAACATGAGGTTTACTTGGGGATCTCTGGATTACTTAGGAACAGGCTTGCATTGATTCATACACCAGGTGTCCGACGTAAGAATTTCTTAAACCATAGGTGTGATGTGGCTGCACACAGTCCGTACCTTGAGTTAAAAGAAAATAGGTGTTAAATCTTTGAAGGTCAGAAGTAGGGGGTGGTAGGGGCTCTAGGGACTAACCAGGTAATAATGTACTGCAGGTGCTCATTCCGAAGAGTCACTCTGGTTTGTCCACCAATGGGTCCTCCAGGAACTGTGCTCTCTGCAGAGACAGTGGGCTCATGTCCTTCCCTCTGCTGACAGTTGCAAGCAGCAGCTGTTTGTTTTTGCAGGGCCTTCACCTTAAAACCTGCCACCCTTTTCTCAACTTGCCAGCTTTCTCTTAGCTGCTGTTCCCCAGTACTACATGCTACAGTGAAAGCAACAAAAATAGCTGGGAAGTGTAGAGCTAGTAGGAGGTGGCAACAAAGGGTATTTACAACTGCTTGTTCTGGGGCAGCCAGGTCAGAACGTACGGAAGTTGGCGTCAATGAAAATGGGGTCTGTGCCTGTTATCTTGGCCATGGCCTCCAGGTCCCGGTAATACCAGTGGTTCCTTTCTGGATTATTTTCAGGGACAAAGGGCTTCCTGGGTTCTGTCAGCCTCACTATCCCAACTAGGTCCATGTCTCCTGCAATCTGCAAAAGAAAACTGCATGGATGCTGGGTGATTGTTGCAGAGCCCTGCTCCCAAGTATAAGTGCACTTACCTGGCCTTTCTGCCGGGTCTCAGGATTCACTTTCTTCTTGGGGACAAACCCTCTGTTTACTAGAATGGTGACTCTAGAGTAATCAAAGTACTAGGGTCATGTAGGGAATAAGGATGTTACAAGGATAATCATTAATGGTTTCAGGCATCTAGAAGAAAGGTTTAGGGCTTTTTTGTTTTGTGGGGCTAGAGAGCCAATCTAGGACTAAAGGTCCCAGGCAGGCACTGTTACTGGGCTCCACACATGCAAGGAAGGTTTTTAAACTACTCAGGCTCTGGAGAGGAGCCCCGGCTGAGGTACACACCTGGAAGTCCTGCCTATGCCCTTCCAGTTGGAAGGCTAACCACTAACCACTTCCCTTGGCCAGCGTGGCTTCCAGGGGTGCTGGTACAGAACCCCTCTACCTGCTGCCATCCTTGTACCCCAACCATAGCAAGGTGCAACCAGTAACCAACATCAGGTGCCTTCAGTCTCCTAACTCATGGTCAAGCAGCATTTAGGCCCCAGCCAGGACCTGGGGGCTGAAAGGAATCCCAGGCATTTTCATTTACACATTTTTCCCTTTGCTTGCCTAGACACTTCATCTCTTTTTTTTTTTTTTTCTTTTGGTGGTATTGAGGTTTTGAACAAGCTTCACGCTTGTTGGGCAGGTACTTACGCCACTCTGCCAGCCCTTCTTCCATCTCTTAATTTAAAATTTAGCCTGAACGATCCTGGGGAGGCTTCTTTGCCTCCAGGCAGTTGGGGTCTTCTGAGTGCCTCTTACCAGCTTTTCATGCTTTACCACAATGGCTTAATCTATTGGCTTCTAGGAACTCCTCCAGAGGAGGGAGGGGCCTGTCAGTAACCTCTCCTCCTTCAGGTTAATATACAGAACCTATTCAGCAATGAATTGGCCAAATGGTTGCTTAGTGTCAGAATTAGGAATTTCAAACTTATCAGGGAATTGGAGCTTTCTGGGTATTTTGGATTCCTCAGGGTCTTATCAAGGTTGGGGGATGAGGAAGGACACAGACATCAGTAAACCCTAAGTGCCTGCCAGGCCAGTCAGGGCCCTACATGGCCTACTCACCCCAGGTCAGTGCAATGGAAGGGGGTGATGACATAGGCCCCACTCTCAGTTGACGAGGAGATCCGGCCAGCCTCCCGGGCCTCGCGGGCAGGGTCTACCATGGTCCGGGGCATCATGTACAACTCCTTGGAGTGGTCAAAGTGCCCCCTAACCTTCACGGGCCTATACTCCAGATTCTTCAGTTCCATTGGGCTATAAGGAGAGAATAGCTGTGGCAAAGCAAGGCATGACAGAAGGATAAATCTGAGGGGGGAAGGGGGGCTGCAAGCTACCAAGTCCAGCAGGGCCAAAGAAGTAATGCAGACTGAAGGGCAGGGCAGTGGGGCCTCCTGGTCCTCAGCTCCAGCCCTTTGATCACATGGGAATGTAGATCTGCGCTACCAAAGTCTAGTTTTTCAAGAGAAGCTAGGTGATGATTTCTATGTGAATATTTTATGCAAAATTAAAATATGTGTACCCAAACTTCACCTGCAAGCCAAATAAGGCATACTGTTACCTACCCCAAATTCACCTTTATTAGATGTACCTGTCTCTCCAGGACAGTGCTTTTGAATGAGGGAGATAGAGCAGCAGAAATATTTAGGGCACTTTTTCAAAATACCATCTCATGTTAAGATATATGTTATCTGCCTTCACCCACCAGCTAAGAATCAGTTTTAGGGAGCTGTCAGCACTGTAGGGAACCCCCCAAGACTTGAAAAACAGCTGAAACCCAGCATCAGAAATAAAACATTTTGGGTTTGCTGAGTGGCTCAAGTCGGTAGAGAACCTGTCTAGCAAGCATGAGGCCTTGAGTTCAAACCCCAGTACCACCTCAGGCACCTTCACAAGGGCAGTCAGTTGTCAACAGCAAGCCAACTGATCTTGAGGACTCCTGTCTGAAGCCAGGGAAGTTAATGACAGGACAACAAGCAGAGGCAGGGCTTCACTGCTGATCGCTAGGGAGATGGGCCACTCACTCTGCTGGCAGAGGGATGGGCTCCGCCATGACTCTAGACTCTAATTCTGAAATCAGTTTCAGCTTCCACTTCCGTCGCTGGACCTACAAAAACAGAGCATGAACCAAGCAGATGATAGTGGGGACAAGGACTCAGAGTCACCCAAACTAGATGCCAGTGTTTACCTGCCAAGTTCCCAGGCCAAAGGCAGTGACAGGAATGAGAAGCAGGAACCACTGGAGAAAAGAGTCATTTTCCACTTTCGTAGCAGGTGTTTCTGCTGCAGAACTGCCACACCTGCTTGGCCTAAAGGCCACTCCTGGAGGAAGTTTTACAACACTGGAATGGGTCAGAAGCCCTAAAACAAACACAACTGGAGGAGCCAATTCCTCAAGACTTCATGAACATAGCCTCAGAGAATATGGTACAGGAGTGAACAAAAACCTGCTGTGAGGAAGGAGCCAACTAGCAGCACCTGTGTCCAGCCCGGCTCCTGACCGAGTGTGAAGCACAAGGTACACACTCAGTAGACATTTGTTGCATGAATGAGATCTACAGCTCGGTGCTGGCCCTGCCACTGATCATCACCTTGTAACCACCTCGTGCCTTTTTACTCAGGAATACTTTAAGGTGTATTCTATTGCACTAACATGCCCAGATGCTTATTCTAAGCATTTAAAAAGTAGCTTAGCAAGGCACTACTGGCTTTGCGCTACGTAAAAATTCACAACATAAACCCAGGGCAGTATTTTAAGGAGCTCTCCTAACAGCTCATCGCAAATTTAAAGTTGGAACAATGTACAGTGAAGGAACCTTAAGCTTTCAGGTGTTGCGTCCCATCAGCTGAAAGCTTAGGGGACGTAGTGGATGAAAAAGAGCAAGGCTGGGGCAGGCTGACCAAATACTTCATGTGCTACGGTTCTCTCCACATGGCTAAATGACCTCGGTTGCAGTCGCGAGGCTGCGCCTAACTGCGGTGATCTGAGGCGCTTTCCGTAGCATCGCAAATCCCTGGGGGTCCATGCTGGGTCGGCGGGGATGGACCGCTAAGTGCGCAGCCTTTCCTAGCCTACCCTCCACACCCATGCACGCTCGCTGCGGCGCAGGGCCCAGAGTCGCGGCTGGACTCCAAGGCATTCACCGCAAAGCCTCTCACAGGGTCCACGCTCAGCCCGCAGCCACGCTCCCTTCAACTCGAAGGTCGGGTCTGCGTGGCTCTCCCGGATGCAGAAACCGCGCCCTGGCCTGAGCCCGCCTCACCTGGGCGGGGAGGAACCCCGAGGACGCTCCTCCAGGCGGCGCCGGCCGGAACCTGCGGGGACGGGACCAGACCGCTGACCGCCAGGCCCCGAAGCCCACCCACCGCGCTCGCCCCGGCACCCCTTGTCCGTCCCCAGAGCGCCCGGATGCTCACCGGCCGCGCGCACGCTCCGCGTGGCAGCCTCGCCGCCCGCAGTCCCATCCATCGAACCACTGCCGCCATCGCCGGAGCCGCCCGCGAGCGCTTTCCGGGTAGGAGGCGTCTACTTCCGGGGCAGGGGCCATCTGTTTCCGGAACACCGGCCGGCCGCGCGCCTGGTCCTCATAGTAGTGGAGTTGTAGCTTCGGCCATGGGTGAACCGTCGGAGGACGTGCGGGCCTTCCTGCTCCAGCACCCAAGCCTGCGGATGCTGCCCGACACCAACAGGGTCAGCGCAGGGATGGGGACGAGGAGGAGCGGGACAAGGGAGAGGAGAGGGTGCAGGAGCGCAGGGGTGGAGGAGGTAAGGGGACGTGGCGCCCTGACCCCGGCGCTTGCTTGCCCGCAGGTGAGGTGCGTCCTGACCGGCCACGAGCTGCCCTGCCGCCTGGCGGAGCTGCAGCTCTACACCCGCGGCAAGAAGTACCAGCGCCTGGCGCGCGCCGCCCCTGCCTTCGACTATGTCGAGTTCGAGCCGCACATCGTGCCCAGCACCAAGCACCCGTAGGTGGCCCATCGCCCCGCCGCCAGGGTGCGGAGTCCGCGGCCTTGCTCCGAGCTCGGGCCCATTTTTCCACGGAGGAGTAGAGCATGCGCGCCATCGCCTGTGGTTGAGAACTGGGACAGGTCCACCTTCACCGCGTAGGAACTCTTGGCGTGGCTGAATGTGTTGTTGACAGAGTTATCAGACGGGGGAGGAGGAGGTGGTGAACTTTCACACCCCGAGCACTTTGCTGGGCTGAGTCTCCGCACCCCACTCACCCTGGAGCAGCGTGAGGCGGCTGTTCCGGTCTCAGGTGGCAGTAAGAGGTCACAGTCTCGGTCAGCGGTACTCAGCCCCAGTAGCAGAGTGGAATTGGTTGGGGAGGTTTTAAAACTCTGTATGCTCTGGCCACGTGGCAGACCATCCCCAAAACGGGCTCAGGGGGATTACAGTGTGCAGCCACTATGGAGCGCACTGGTGTGGCTCCTTGCTGTGAGCTGTCTGCAAATCTGTCTCCTTGCCCCTGTAGGCACCAGCTGTTCTGCAAACTCACTCTGCGGCACATCAACAAGTCCCCAGAACACGTGCTCAGGCATACCCAGGGAAGGCGGTACCAGAGAGCGCTGCATCAGTGTAAGTCACTGGGAAGCCACCATCAGAAGCGAGGGCCTTTGGGGTGCGCTCCCACCTCTCCCAGGATGGAGTTCACCCCATAAAGGCAGGAGTACCTTGATCATCTTTCAGTGATCCTTGATTGAGGCACCTGCCTGGTCCTGGCACAGTTGGGAGGGAGGTGATGGTCCCTGACCTCACAAAGCTCTTAGGGTATATGGGTACAAAGCCAGAAGGGGATTGGGAAGGAATGGCACTTTGTGACAAGCAGAGGTGTGGAGGAAACAGTGGTGAGGCCCTGGGGGATCTGCCTTAGAAGGCAGGAAAATTCCAGGGTTGCTCTCCAGGCTGAGATTGGAGGACCAGTTTTCCTGGTAGAGGACTGGTTTATGGCCCTCTGGGCTGTGGGAGGCCTGACATCCCGGAGCCAGCATATAAGTGGGGGTGGGCAAGGCCGCAGAGGGTATTGTGGGATGTGGTCAGGAACAGGACTGGCACAGTTTGTGTGGCCTGCAGAAAATGGAGGGGAACTTGTCTGATCTGCTGCTGCTGCCATGCAGGTAAAGAGGATGGTGCCTTGGGAGGAGAAGGGAAAGTGAGGACAGACTTCAGTGGTTTGGCAGGTACAGCCAGGTGAGGGGGCTGGAAAGGCATCACCTGTGAGTGGTTAAGTCTGAGCGGGGAGTTGGTACTAGGTCTTCAGGGGAAAATGGAGAGCTCCTTTGGTGCTGTAAATTCAGAGCAGCTTAGGGAGGCTGGTGCTCAGGTGGTACAGATCCTTGCTGGAGCTGAGGGAGTTTCCCTGGCTAGAGTTGGCAGAGAAGGGTGTGGGCCACCTTGAGTACTAAGAAACCCAGGGAGAGAAGGGATGATGAGGGCAGGAAAGTGACCATGAGATTAACAACTGGATTCCTGGTGACCCAGGTGGAGCATGGTGGGGAAAGCTAGAATCCCTTGAGGGCAGGGCCTGGCTGGGCAGGGAAGAAAACACTGAGACCCATAGGTGGGCTTCTGGAGGCGGCTGGGGAGCAGGTAATGGGGTGAGGTAGGAGAGGGCTTTTGAGGGTCTACACTGCCTGACCTGCCTCTGTTGGGAGTGCAGATTCAGGTCAGTTTGTGGAGATGAAGAAGAAAAAGTTCACAGGTTTCTGTTTCTCAGTGCAGGTCCTCCCATGCAGGAGCGTGCAGACCTGGGGTTCCTGGAGCTGGCACCCATGGAGGCCACACCACCAAGGGCACCAGTCAGGGCTTGACCTTCTCTGGTTCAGCCATGTCCACTGCTGGGACATGGGCAGGAAGGTGGTAGATAGGCTTCCCCCAATGAGAGAAAGAGTACTTGAAAACAGACCATGGAACTGAGACAGGCCCAGGCCACTATGAGGCCACTTCAGGGCAGTCAATTGGAGTATTCAGGATGTAGGCTCCAATACCTGTCCAGGGCCTTGGGAAGAAACCGTGTGCAGGAGCTCGTGGTGATGAGGCCACTCTTGACACAGGAGCAGGTGACAGAGAAAGTAGGAAAATGGCCCTGGAGATGGCAGAGGCAGGTAGTGACATCACAGGTCAAGGTCCCACTGGGCTTGTCCACCATATGAGTGATGGTGGCAGAAATTGGGGACAGTAGGAGCTGGTGTCTCCCACCCTGGAGGGAGCAGTGCTAGACTGAGGGGCAGGCTTCGGCAGCCCCGGCCCCTAAATAAGTAAAGGGACACCAGTAGCAGCCCCAGCAAGGACTTTCCACAGTCTTGCACCAGCTGTCCAGCTCCAAGCCCAGGAGTGAGGGCCAGGCAGCTTCCACTGAGTCCCACCAGGGTACATCCCTATAGGGCAGAGAGGGAGGACTTCAGTCAGCTAGTGACAGACTGGTGTCTTGTCATGTGAGCTCACTGAGGTTCATCATGGGCCTGCATAGGACCCTCTAATCTAGCTTCTTGTAGTCTGTCTGGTAGGACAAACCCAACTGCCCACTTGCCACTCTTCCGGTTTCGTGTCTGGTGTGGGGTTCCAGGGCCCTGGAAAGGCACAACCCCCACACCCTCCACACACACCCCGTTAGCTCTATGCCTAGAGGACCCAGTGAACTGGAGGGTATTAGTGTGAGCTGGTTTGTCTCCCAGATGAAGAATGTCAGAAGCAAGGGGTAGAGTACATCCCTGCCTGCCTGCAACACAGGAAGAGGAGGAGGGAAGACCAGATGGATGGGGACAGGCCACCGGGCCCAAGAGCAGCTTTCTGGGAGCCAGCATCCAGTGATGAGGAGGGAGCCCTGAGTGATGACAGCATGACGGACCTGTATCCACGTAAGCAAGCTCAGCCCTCCTTTCCCCACCCTTGGAGTTCCATGGCTGTCCAGTCACTCCCCTGCCATCTTGGTCCTGGTGGCTGCTCTCACCCTAACCCCCTTACGTAAGGTGGTGCTATACCTACAGCAAGCCTCAGCCAGATGCCTGTTCCTCCTAGCTCAGCTGTTCATCAAAAAGGACCTGGAAGGGCCTGAGAACGAGGATGGCTCTGATGACTTTCTGACAGACCAAGATGATGAGAAGCCAAGGCCTCCAGGAGAGAAGGACACTGGGGACAGGAAGGAGGCAGTGGACTTCAGGGGGATCCACAAGCGTAGGAAGGTGAGCCGTGGTGCCACCTAACCCAGCACGGCATGGAAAACCATGGCAGGAAGGCTGGTTCTCCTCAGGATGGAGAGGCCCCTTCCTCATGGAGTCAGAAAGGCCCAAGTAACTGAATTCTCTTTGTCACAGAAGCAGCATCGCTCCTTGACCAAGAAACTCAGGAGCCATCACCACAAGCCCAAGAGCTTCAGCTCCTTCAAGCACACAGGATAACAAGGAATACCAAGAAAGCCTCCAGGTGTTCTTGAAACTGTTTGTCCCCTGTAGTCTTCTCTCTGCACTCCTTGTCTCCTGGCTTTGCTGCCTCCCAAAGAACAGCTGGGGGTCTGTACAGCAGATAGCAGGGTCCCACACCCAGGCAGGAGCAGGACTTTGGAGGGAGGCTGCTCCCTGTGCATGGCTTCTCTGTGGGCTGTGAAGCCTAGAGTCAACCCAGCCCACCGTGGCATCCTGAGAGCCTGGGCAGGTCCCCACCCAGGCTGGATGCCACCAAAGGATTACACTGCACACCACAAATGCCATTTTTTATTTTGATGTTACCAAAAATCAAAACATTTTTCAGACACAACTAAGATATAAAATACAGCATAAAAATGAAATTTATACCTATCCCCACATAAAGCAAAAAGCATTTTCAGTTGTTTTCCAAACCAATGCGTGATAGTTTATTTTTCCTCCCTCACCCCAGACAGCTGAGAACTGGCAGAGGGGCACTGGATGAAGTTGCTGCCGCATGGCTGGTGTAGACTACACTTGCCTCAGAGTAAGCCCCCCTCCACAAATCTTGTGGGGCGTCACGTGCCAGGGCTATTGCTGTATTAACGGAGCAGCCCTGCATGCTGAGTGCAGATGTGCCTTGTGGCCAAAGTTGCTGCCAAGTCTTAAGTGGGGGTGGGGAGCAGGATGAAAGGCTGCCAGTGGTAAACGGGTAGGGTGTTGGAAGGGCCTGTATCACCCACCTGGCATATGTGGGTCTGGGATGTAGAGCCACTGGGGTTAGGGGAAGGCAGGATCAGCCCACTGCAGCCTAGATACTGACCTGCATACCCAGCTGACATGAGAGGACAGTGGGTGAACTGCCACCTTCCCCTCAAGGGTTGTGCACCTGTCAGTCTGTTCCCACACAGGGTCCATGGGAAGCCCAGAGAGATTTGATTACTCTCATTGCATTCACTACCATGCATATGAACGGAACTGCAGCCTCAGACCCCCTCCCCCTCCCGCCCCCTCAAAAAAAAAAAAAGAAACACAGTATAAGGCAATGTTAGAAAACTTTAAATACAGGATCGAGATCAAATTGGTAAGGCATCACAAATTGTAAAAAGTGATCTTGGCTGCGATCAGCATAGCAAATTGACAAAATCTGAGCAAGCCACAGCCTCAGGAAAATGATTTGGGGCTGCCTACAGGCTAAGTGCAGCCTGGAACAAGGGGTTGCTGCTAAGCTGGGATGGAGCGCAGCCTGTGGCGTCCAGGTCTTGTTCTGAACATGAGGTGACTGAGTATATGGCCCATGGGTCTTGACTGCTGGGACTGCTGTCACTGCTAGGCCCCATGTTGCCATTTCCCCTGCCCCAGACAGGTTCCAGAAAGGGACTGTTCATCCTTTGTGCCACTTCCTCGCCAACTCTTTCCCCACTGCCAGGCTCAAGGAACAGCAGGGCCCAGACCAGTAGCTTTCCTCAAGGACTTCAGCCCATCGGTCCCTCTCTTGAGCCATGAAGCTCCCAGGGTATCTCCTACCCAATAAACACTGTAGTTAATGTCAGTGGCTTCCACCACCACCAGCAGCTGTGGCTGCCCCTCCAATATCACATCATTTTCTAGATTTGGGGTTTTCTCTACATGTCTTCAGTGATCTTAAGCAGTAATAATGCAGGGGCAGAAACAATGTTGAAGCCACTGTACCACTTTAAACCAAAGTTTAACAGTGTTTGATGTTTGGACCATCCAGGATCATTTAGTAGTTTGAGCTAAGAATGTAAACTTTAAAAAAAAAAAAAAAAAAGGGGGAAGATTGCTTTGAATGATGCACAAATGTGTCTGCTCACAGTACAGCTGAAGGCCCTCATCCCCCCACCCCCCAAAAAGAACTCAAAGCCAGGACCAAGAGGCCACAGCCCACCAAGCTGCTCACTCCAAGCCCTGGCCTGGAGGCAGCTAGCCAGCCAGCCAGCCCTGGTTGGTCAGCTTCCAAACTGTGGTTCCAGAGCAGAATTCCCCAACAATTTTCAGGTGTCTGCACATAAAGTTCTCAAAACATCGGTGCCTTTACCAAGGGAGGGAAAGGGAAGAGGATACATAAATGCTGGCAGTTGGTTGGGACTTTACCCTGAACCAGTCCTCCATGGCTGTGGGCCTTGGCCAGGTAGGGCAGGGAGCTGTCTGTTACCACTCTTTCTTCTTTTCATCCATGGAGACGCCCCCTGGGCCCAGAGCCACCACCAGGAGCAGGCCTCCAATCACTGACATGGTTTGGAAGAAGTCGTATTTCAGGAAGTCATGCATGGGCTTATAGACTGGAATGGTCCAGAAGGCGTTGAAATACACGTTGATGGCAAACAGCCAGACGACAAGAGTCAAAGCTGCCAGTTTGGTCTTAAAACCAATGGCCACTAAGATCATCAGAGCTGTGCCCACAATGTTCTGGACGATCTGCACAGGTTGAAAGCAAACACATTCAGACTAAAGGTCAGGAAGAAAGCTGTTTTATACACTTCATGCTGCCCGTGTCATCCAAGTATCAGCCAAGCTGATGCAACTTCCGCTAAGAGCCAGTGAAGAGGTGGAACTGACAGGCGGAAGGAGATTAAGCAACGCCTTTGTTAGTATGTTTTTCATCAATACCATGTATTAGACTTCCAGAAAGGTTTATGGGGTAGCAGAGTGGCTCAAGCTGTAGAGCGCCTGCCTAGCAAGCGCAAAGCCCCAAGTCAAACCCCAAAAAGTTTTGTAAATGTTCTAATGTACTCCCTCTCCAAAATCCTGTGTTAATGGCATTTGGGAGGTGATCGAGTCAAGAGGTCTCTACTATTATCCCAAAAGTGGCTTTATTTTAAAAGTCAGTTTTCTCTGGCTTGCTTCTCTGTCTTACCATGTGGTATCTTGTACTGCCCTGGGACTCTGCAGAGTCCTCATCAGCAAGAAGCCCCTTACCAGAGGTGACCTTTTGACCTTAGACTTTGCAGCCTCCAGAACCATGAGCTGAGTAAACCCTTATTGTTTGTAAATTTACCAGCTGTGGTATTCAGTTAGAGCATTAAAAAAACAGACTAAGAGAACTGCCAAAAAAGTGGGGCTGTTATATGCATACCTGAAAATGTGGACATGGCTTTGGAACTGGGTAACAGAAGAATTTAGAGGAACAGTGTAGAAAAAGCCATCAATGGAGCATGAAAGGTAATTCTGGTAAGGGCTCAGAGATAAGAAGACATAGGAAAACCTGGAACTTCTTAGTAAAAGCAATTCTGATAAAGGCTTTCCAGGGCACTGGAAACTAGAGCAAAGCCATTCTTCTTACAAAGCTACAATGAGTGTCGCTGCACTGTGTCCATGCCCTAGGACTTACAAAAACGCACAACTAACATCTGCCAGAAGGTTATAAGCAACAAAGCATTTAGGCTGCTGCATGGCTACTTTTGATGGGTTACAGTAAAATAAGGGAGCAAGATGACTAGGAAGACTGAATTGAAAACTTTTCAGCCTAGCCATGTAGTAGAGAACAAAAGAACATTTTCAGGAAGGAAAGCAAGGGCGTTTGGCTTGGTTTTTTGAGTCTCACTATGCAGCCCAGGCTGGCCTTTGAATTTGTGATCCTCCTGCTTCAGCCTTCTGAGTGCTGGGATTACAGGCATGTGCCATCACGCCCAGCCAAGCAGTCTTTTTAGTGTCTCTTATTGGGGAGGGAGCAGTGGTACTGCGCTTTGACTTCGGGCCTGTGCTAGGCAGGCCCTCCACCACTTGAGCCCTGGGCCCACCCCGCAATGTCTTTTTAGTGTGAAGGGTTTGGGGAAAATTAAAAGAAAGTCGTCAAGTAATGGTAGGCTGTGATTTAGAAAAATAAACTTCCATGTTGGTCTGGTGGATCTCTCCATCATGACTCAGAGATACCAAGTACATCCTGACCCATGCAGCCACCCAGGCTAGAAACATCCTCCCCGGCCCCCTGTGCTCTTCTTAGGCATCTTGCCTAGCCAGGGCTCCCAGTCAGCTCTTCTTCTAACACCTGACGTGTAAAACAAAACATCTTGAGTGAAAGTGTGAACCACAAGGAAGAAGTCATAGTCAGACCCTCCAGGGAGGTCAAGAGATTCAGACTTAATCTGCTGGGAGGCAGCTTCTTGGCACACAGAAGATAGGCAGGGGTTCATCTGTGTGAATGGTTTGTGTTCTGTCTCCCCAGGTTGTGCTAAGACACAACTGAGTGCCGGGCAGGTGCAGGAAGCCAGGGTCCTTTAGCTAGCGGGGTACTCACAGAAAAGAAGCTGGCGTCAAAGTGAAGAAGGGTCATGAACATCAAGACCAGCAACACTCTGCCTCCGAGCTGCATGTACTGCTTGGGGGAGCTCTCGCGCATGGTGGGGACACCCGCGAACATACTCTTCCCTTCCGAACGGGACTCCGCTAAGAGCAGCAGCAGGCCGCCTCCCAGGGCCAGGTTCCTGAGGAACAGAAATGCCAGCTAAAAGCTAAGGCTCATGGGCACCTGTTCATCAGACCAGACCAAGGCAGGCCTTTGTGTGAGCATAGCAAGGCCCTTACTTCCCTTTCTCCTCACCAAGAGGCTGCTCAGCAGGACGAGGTGGGCCTGAGTGCAGAGGGCCAGCCTCAAGTTGAACTGCCAGCGAGGCGCCACCTGGATGCACCAGAACCAAGTTCTCATTTCCAACTCCCTTTCAGACCCTCAGTCCGCACACCAGTGCAATACAGGGTCAGAGGGGACTTGTTCTCACTGTGGGGAAGGCTCTGCATCACCCACTACCACCTCGGACTCTCAGAGGCACAGTGTGGGCCTGGAGAAGGTCACTCCAGCTGCCAGGGGCTGAGGTGAAAGAGATGAGGACCCAACTTGTCTCCTGGAATGCACCTACCTCATCAAAAACTTCAAGTCCCACAAAATGCTGTAGGCAATTGTCTGAGGGGAACAAAGAGAAAAACTTGAGTCAGCATTTGCAAACTAATTTCTATTAATGACAACATCAGGCAGTTACCCAGAATGAGAACGTAAAATATACAAAATCACTTTAGTTAGGAGAGAGGGCAGATCCAGGCTCAACAATCTGGTTCAGTGTTTAAGGAGTGTGGTATGGACCTCAGGCCTGTTTAGCCATCAAAGTTGTGTCCATGGCATACTGGAGAACAAGATGATTCTAAGACCACAAAGCTGGATTCGAAGTCTAGCTTTAGTTGTTTCATTCTGGGAAAGTAGGCATCCCTGCTGATGAAGTAAGGTAATTCCCATCTCACATCTTGGATGGAGCCAACCTTGTGACAGAAAAGTGGAAAAGATGGTCCAGTGCCTATGGGGGGGAGCCACTAGCCACATCTCCAAAGGCAGCCAGCCACGCAGAGGGCTAAAGGGGTTAGATGCTGGACCTGATACTCAGGTGACCACAGCATGAAGAAGTGACACCAGCCATGTACTGGTGCCCACAGTGCTGATTCTGAAGTAGGAACTGTCATGCACCCTGTGTACCTGTAGTGCTATGATTCCAAAGAGCCCAAAGCAGGCGTACTGCACGAAGTTCCTGCTCAACACCAGAACACAGCCAGCTGGAAAGAGGACAGCAAGGATTAGGGGGACTGCAGGTGAGTCCTAGCAAGGACACACTGCCACCTCACCTGGCCCTCTGGTCTAGTTGCAGTCAAACTACCTCCCCAAATCAATAGCAACCTCTGGGAGACTTAATGATAGGCAAGGAACACACAATGTGTTGTTATGTGGACTTCACTTATCAAAAACACTAGTCCAGAACGTGGGTGCCTTGCTATACAGACAGCAAGTCATATCTCAGTGCCAGTGGCCCAGAGGCAGGTCTGTGGCTACTCTACTGTGGAGAGCTTACAGATCAGAAATCACAAGTTCCTTTCTTGTCCCGCAGGAAAAGTCTGCTAACAGAAGATGGTCCATCAGACCTAAATGCTCTCTCCTTTCTAGACACTCCTTCTTTGACTGCCTTAGCCACCCGGGCTCCAACATCCTCTGCTTGGGGCACGTAAGAACAGGGAGGGACTATGTCTGACTTCTGGAGACTCTCGAGTTCAAACAGTCTCTCAATCACCATAGACCACATGCTTTGAGCAGAGTTTCAGTAAAGAAACAGGAGGCCCGTGAGGAATCCCAACAAAGCTTCAGAGCCACTTACTCAACTGTCCAAGCAAGTTGAGGAACACGAAGGACGAAGCCAGCAGGTAGCCACAGCTCCAGGTGGTGTCAATGTAGTCACGCTGCTCACTCCACTGGAACCACATGCGGATCCCATCCTCCAGGAAGGTGCTGATCAGGCAGAGGCGTGCCACATGAGGGAGGTACTGCTTGGTGACTCGCAGGAACTACAGGGCCACAGAATGTACCAGTGAGTTGGCTGCAGCTCAGAGCCCAAGACCATCATAGGCACTTCCCAAGGCAGGTATGTGTACAGCAGGGCAGGAGAGATAAGTCAGCACTGTACAAGGCAGGAGCTCTCAGCAGCCCCAGCGCCTCCCCAGGCATGTACTCCAGGTGCTTCTGGTAAGTCCAGAGACATGACAATCCAAGTCTCAGTCCCAGAGATAAAAGACTCAGCACAGATCTCATAGGGCAATGCCCCCAGTGCTCTTCTATGATTCCCTCCATCACTTCCATGCAACCATCACATCAAAGGCAGAACTGCCATAGTCACAAAGCTTCCAGTCAGTCAAGGGCTTGAACAAGGGCGAATCACAGAATGACATCTGAAAAGGCTTTTATGGCTCATCTAGAACTCTTCCACCTCAGCCCTGTGTACAGCGCTGTCCCCAGTACTGTAGGATGCTGAGCAGCACAGCACCCCTGACCTCTATCCACTAGATGCCATTAGCAGCCCCCCACTGTGACACCAAAATGCTTCTGTCACTGCCACACGTTCTGGCCCTTCATGTTACAGATGGGCAAATTGAAGCCTAGAGAGGATAAGAGGGTCCTCGGATTGTGTTGACTCAGCAGTATGCTGGGGCAGGTCACACACAGCTGAGATGCTGAGGCCTAGACCTGCCAGCCTCCCCAGTTATGCTCAGAGCCCCTCCAGATTGAACAGATCTACTGAGACAATGGCCAGGATCCTGGGCCTAAAGGTCACATGGTCAACTGGACTGTAAGTGCCTGTGGGTATAATTCCACTCTGATACCAAGAGCAGTAAAAGGCACAGGAATAGCGAGCTGTGCACACTACAAGTGAAGGCTGGTCTCTCCCACCCCAACAAGTTCCTTCCAGAAAGCGCCAGGTCCGATAGAGCAACTGTGAGCAACAACTACGTGCATGTCGTGAAGCTGCTGGAGTTGACAGCTAGAAAACACCCAGGCACCTGCAGCTTTGTAATCCAGCACTGAAACGCTAACAAATGCAACGGACAGCCACTTCAACAGCAGCAGAACGCAGGTGTATAAAGTGGCCAGCAAAGGTCAGGGGGAAAGCACTCATGGTTTCCTTCTGTCTCTTGCAAATAATGACACTTGTGATGGCTCAATCAGGAAGCCAGCACACCTTGTTGAAGCCAGGTGCAAATGCCGTGGTGTACTCCACACACTTTTCTCTTCCTGCCCTTCAAAGCTGAGCTACAAGGTGAAAGAAATCCAAGAATAACATGGAGGCCTTGTCAGAACAGGGGACCCACCCACAGGAGTGACATGTCAGGAAAAGTCCAAAGGGCAGAGTCTGACCCTTCCAGGGGCAGTCAAATGAAGGTCAGCTGCATAGTCTGTCTTAGGGCTGACTAAGCCTACTGTTGGAATACAGGACGATGTGCGTTAAGAGTTCACAAATTTTCAGCATTTTAAAAAATTGCTTCAAAGTCCAAGACACTGTAAAGCTGCCATCTCAGCTGCCATCTACCTGGGTGTGCAGATCAGTCTTCAGCACATGAAGGGGCACCCCGGCTTGGCAGACAGCACAGGCAGGCTCCAAGTGGGACCAGAAGCAGGAGAGGTCACAGTACCAGTGGCCGTGCTCTTCAGAATGACTAAGCCTGAGCCAGTATTGATCTATAAGTGCTTACTCAGCCTTTGATCCCACTAAAGAGATGGCAGAAATCAGTGACAGACAACACAGAGAATCAGTCCAGCAGTTTTGGGAGATGGAGTGCAGGTAGAGATTCCAAGGCTGCATGTTCTAATCCTGTCCTACCCTGGTCAGCAGGTGAACTCTATGACAGTGGGCAGGCAGAGTTAGGTTCTCAGGGGTCTTTGCTACCTTCTACAAAGCAAAGACAGCTGGACTAATGGTTGCTAAGGTTCTTTCCAACTTGCATAGCCTAAAAAATTTATAAGCAGAAAAGGAGAAAAGGGAGAAAAACTTGTTTACAAAAAAGAAAATCAGCCAAGTGCTGGTACACACCTGTGGACCCAGCTTGCTTAGGAGGCTGAAGTGGGAGGATTGCTTGGCTCACAGTTCAAGACCAGCCTGAGCAACAGTGGAACCCCACCTCAAAATAAATAAAAAAAAAAAGAGGTCCCCAATATGCCTTGCTGAGTTTCAGGGCCTGTGTAGAAAATAGATGCTCTGTGCCCATCAGACGTCGTGGGACAGCTGCCACCACATCCACCTCCCAGTTTCCGCCTCCGAGCTGCAATGCTCTCAGAGCACCCAGCAACGCTGTAGTCACCCACATTCTGTGGAAGAGATAAAGAACGTTACCATGACTCCTGACTCGGCACTGCTCCGAGGAACGACCTCATGTGACGGCCCCACTGAGCATACCCGATAATGACATGGTTCTACAACTTGTCTACACTTGGGGAAAACCATCCACCAGGATGCGGGACAGACTGCAGCAAAGCCTCCAGGGGTAGACCCCAAGACAGCAGGAGGCAGACACCAGAGGTGTTCTGACTTGTTTCCAAATGAGAGCAGTAAGCCACTCACTGACATGATTATACTGGGGATGTGCCCGCCACAGGTGAGCCAACCAGCCTAGCCCTCCCTACTGCTGTCTGATCCACCCTTGGCTCAAGGACCCTCATAGAGCATACTCATTTGAGGCCTGGTTTAAGGGCTCCTGATGAGTCTGCTACTCTTAATTGGAGTGTCTGGATCAAAAGAATTAAAGAGCAAAAGACAGTGATGGAGGGAGGGAGGGGCAAGTCATGCCTCCTTTCCACACCAGCATAGCTGACAGACAGACCCAGTGATTTGCTTTGGGGAGAAAAGTGCAGAACTGCAGGTCTTGCTCACTGAACTAAGCACTGTCTGCTGCTTGGCAGTTCTGATTTCAAAGGCAAGCATGGTCTGCCTATTCTAAAAGTCAAGCGGCCACAAGGTGCCTGTGAATCAACCTTCCTCTGATGAGCACCTGTTTGAATACTGAGAAAACGCCAAGTTTAACGACAAGGTCAAACCTCATTTCACAGCCATGTTGATCACAACCGTTTAGACTTGGCCCCAGGTCCACATGATCGCACTCTAGAAACCATCCCAGAGCCCATGTCCCCTCAACGTAGCAGACAATCCCCAACTCAGGCAGGACAGGGGCACAGTAGGATAGAGAACAGCCACATTGCAGGGGATCAAGCAACTGCCAGTGTCCTGCACATCGGGACAACCCAGGCTGACAATGAATAGGAGCATGGAATACCTGTGACTATGGCCCTCATTACAGAACCTGGACAGGAGCTAGTGGTGGACACTGGCTGGGATGGCTTGTGGGAGGAGATGACAGTCAGCCTACCTTGACAGCAGGCTTCTCATGAATCTCACAACCATGCAGGATGTGGTTCACAGGCAGCAAAACATCCAAATGATGTAAGAAATGAGGAAGGCAATCATCTGAGAGGACTGAAGGAGGTTTAGGAACAAATCATACCTGACTGAGACAGGGCCTGGGAACAAAAGAATCATGATCACATAGCTATCTGTAGCAAGGCCCAGTGCACAAATGCCAACCTCCTCTCATGTTCAGGAGAAAAAGGAATTGGGGACAGCAGCCTGCAGTCCTCAGTTCATGAGAATTTTGAGGAAAAGGCAGGTGCTCCATGTTCCAGGAAATGAGAGCCCATGCCAAGTGACTGTCCTGCACCAGGCTGGCGGGGACAGTATGTGACTCTAGAACCCCCAGTAAATGTCCCTCTCTGTGCTATTCTATAGGCTCACTCTGCATCCCTAGGTGCAGGTGACAGTGTCAAAGGCCCTATGCTGCAAGAAAGCTTTTTTTTCCTAAAAGCCTGAGTGTGATACAAGCATCACCAAGGGCCCACAGAGGGGAAAGGGCTGTGACTCATATTCCAGGATAAGCTACTAATCAGTCTCCCTTGTATCTCTACACCACTTCCCATAAGGGGGCACTGTTTTTTAACCTCTTAAAACCTATAAGCAGAGAAGTGAGTCATCTCACTCCTTCAAGGTACAGGGCAGGAAGCTCCTTAGAGGTGATAACAGAGCTCAGAAATGAGGAAAACGCTCAAACAGCCCACCACCATCAGCAGGATGACTGTGGACACACTGTTAATAATGAGCCAACTAGTCGGGTGCCAGTGGCTTATACTTGTAATCCTCGCTAATCAGGAGGCAGAGATCAGGAGGATTTAGGTTCGAAGCCAGTCTGGGCAAATAGTTCCCTAGACCCTATCTTGAAAAAAAACTCATTACAAAAAAAAAAAAAAAAAAAAAAGCAGGGGAGGGGGCTGGCAGAGTGGCTCAAGGTGTAGGCTCTGAGTTCAAACCCAGTACTGGAAAAAAAAAAATGAGCCAACTAATGCCACACCTGGGGTTGAGTGGCTCTTGTCAGAAACAGCAGCCCAGTCAGCTCCTACCAGAGCTGGGGTGGCTAGCTCTGCCACCCTTAAGGACAGGTACAAGCACTAACAACCACACTGGAGAATAGGGCCCCTTGCAGCTTTCCTGTCACCTTGGTGACAGTCATTAGGCAAAACCCATTAAGGGCTAATGTACCTGATAACTGGTGTATATGAGAGCAGAAGCTACACTTTGCAGTCCAGCAGGCAGCAAACAGCAGCCACAGGGTACTGACATTATTTTGAACTGTTGACTTCCTGAGTTTCTGGCCCCTTCTAACCTGGCCTCCAGTAGCTGCCTTCTGAATGCCCAGCTCCTGCACGGAGCACGTCTCAGCACTTTCTCCAGAGCCTGGCTTCCTAGAAGCAAGAGGACACCATCCATGTCTGCCAAGGGCAAGGAGTCTAATGCCAGGGGCACGGATACAGCTTAGAATAGCCTGCCACCAGAAACCAAGCAGTGTTTTTACCCATGGACCAGCTTCCACACACCACTAGGAAGTCACAGTTCCATCAAGCAGGGAGGACAATGACGTCTGGGTAAGAACTTGAGGACAGTGCAGACCATGGCCAACCTCCCACAGCCCCTGGGAGGATGAAGCTGTAATGGGCAGCCTCACAGAGTCAGGAAGGTAACGAGGTAATATGCATTGAGGCCCTGACCCAGTAATTACTGTCATCACTATCAGAGATGAAGTGTTTCTAGGTCTGCCTCAGCAGCCCAAACATTTTGGGCAAATCCCATCACTTCACTTTTGCTTTTGTTTTCTGAGACAAGATTAGACAAATGGATATGTCACATTATCTGACAGTGACCTTGATGATAACTCCCCACTCTCTCTGCAAATTAGATCCTTCTCACTTAGAAGCATGGACTCTCGGAATACCTTCCTTACTGGAAGTTTGTTTTAAATATTACAGATGAATAGTCAACGCAAAAGTGCCCCCCAGCTGGATCAGATTTTGGCCACAGGAAGGTGTTATGTGGCTTTGTGCCCTGCTCCCTGCCCATGGGTGGCAGTCCTGACCCTGGTTCAGATCAGGAAAGTCACGCAATGCACCCCCCACCCCCAGCAGCCACTGCCCTCTGCCCACACCTTAGGGAAGCTCTGCCACCACCCCACTGACCTCCAGAGCTGATTACTGAAGGCAGGAGCCCTTATGCTTTTTCGTTTTCTAAGCAGCAAGCCCTTCTACCAACACTAGTGTCTTCCCCTTGACATGTGCCAGAAGGGGAGTGCTAGGGCACTAGCCAAGGGGTCAGAGATCCAAGTTTTCTTCCTGGGTTGTGGCCACTGGCAAGTCCAGGAGCCTGAGCAGGTCTGGCCTCCCCCTCAGCAACTTGGTAGTGGTCAACCCTGTGTTCCAATTCCAAGATTCTGCTTGAACCAAAACAAAACACATGGAGAAAAAGAAGAAAGGATTATGTAAAGAGATTCAGAACTTTTTTTCAGTAGGAAATCTATCATTTGATAGTTGGCACAGCACCAATGGAGACATTTTATCTAGGTTTGGTAATGAAATTCACTTGCAAAGCGGAGAGTTTTCTAGGCCTGAAAAGCAAAGCGAGTTTATGTAGCTCTCACACTTCTCTCAGTGAAGGGAGCCATCATCTTCGAGAGCTGCTACTTAGGGAAATAAAACTGGGTCATCAAAAATTATGTCAGTGGAAACTCAAATGAAAAAGACCTACTTGTTTCTTGAAAACTTTTGTTGTCTTTGTGAAGGATATGATTTTTAAGTTGTGTCTTTAAATACAGAACTGTGACTTTAAGAAGTATTTCAAGTGTGTACGTGTGTGTGTGTCTGTGTGTGTACTGGTTTTAAAGGGTCAGCTCACAGGGAAGTGGTGCAACAGAACACAACGATGAGGACAGAGGAGAAAGACACCACCCCCTCAAGCGGAGGGGGAAGAAAAGCTTATTCAATCCAACTCATCAGGAAATGCTAACTTACTTAAAACACACACAAAAACACACCAAGCCTCCCGATAAGGCCGGGCCTCAGAGTCTGCTTATTCAGTCCTACCCCGTAAAAATTTAAAAACTTAACCGTCATCACTTATAACTCTGGCACAGCCACAAATATGCTACGCGAACGAAGGAAAGCCTGGCAGAGGTGGGCCAGCGGCTAATGAGGCCTGTTAAATGTGCAGACATAACGGGACACTTTTATAAGTAAAAGGCCCGTATCTAAGTAACCCCCACCCCGTTCTTCTAGCCAGGCTTAATCAACAACGAGGGTGGACGCCGTGTCTGCCCTTTTCCGGGATCTGCTGTTGCCCGTGTAGCTCTGGCCGTTTTCGCCATCACAAGGCCGCCTACCCCAGGCCTCCCCCGTGGCTCGGATGCCACCTGTACGGTGTGGAAGGAGACCCGGGTCGGGCTTCCCTCCTCCCGCCCATTCAACGCAGCCGGGGCAGAGTCCACCCCGGGGAGGGGGCGGGCAGGACGGCCAAGGGGACCCCGAGTCCAGCACGCCGGAAAGAAAAGGGCGCGGGGGCTTCCCGGGCCGCGGCGCTCACCAGGGCGCCCCCTTCGCCCTGGGAGGACCCCAGGCCCCGCCCGCCCCCTAGGGCGCCCTGCGCGGCCACCCGCGGCTCAAAGGGCAGAGGGCACTGCCCCTTAGCACGGCGGCCCCTCGTGCCGGGGCGCGGGAGCCTCCCCCACCCGGGTCCCGGCCACCCCGAGGACGCCCTCTCGGCCCACACCGCCTGTCCCCCGGGGGCCCCTAGGCGGGTCCAGGACCAGGGAGGCCGCTCCGGGCCGGGGGCGCGAGGCAGGCGGGCGAGGAAGGCCGGTCCTCGCGCCAGGCCAGGAAGGGCGAGGACGGCCGGGCCGCGGGGCCGAGCGTGCGTGGGCGCCGGTCGCACCTGGTCGGCGAAGTCCTCGGCCGTGCCCATCAGGTCGTTCTGGCCCATAGCGGCGGCAGGCTCGGCTGGCTGCTCTTCAGGGTTCGGCGCTCGCGCCCGCTGCGGCCTCCACAGGAAGTGCCCGGCGGCCGGCCTCGCTGCGCGGCGGCGGCTCCAGCGGCTGCCACGTAGGCCAAGCCTTAAAGGGGCCGCGCCGCCCGCCGCGCCCCGCCTCGCCCGCCGCGCGCCCGTACGCTCGAGGACCCGCCCGCCGCGCCTCAAGTCCCGCCTCCCACCCCCTCACGCACGCGGCCCCGCCCGCGGCCATCACCGCCCCGGCCCTCACGCTCTAGGCCCCGCCCCCAGGGCGCTAGGCCACGCCCACCCCCACGTGAGTTTCCGCCCCTCACGCTCGAGGCCCTGCCCACTGCATTTAAGGCGCCTCCGCCGCCCTCCACGCTTGAGGTCCGGCCCGCCGCGCGCCCTCACTCGCTAGGTTCCCACCCACCGCCCACCTCCGCCCCGCCCACCAGGCTCAAGGCCCCGCCCTCCTCCCACACTTGCTCCACCCTTCATAATCCAGTTAGCTCCCGCCGTAGCCGGGTCCAGCACCCTCAAGGCCCCGCCCTTCACGTCCTAGGCTCAACTTCTGCGCTTGGTTCCCGCCTGCCCCGTCCCTTTAAGGGGGCGAAGTATTGCGACCCCTCCTGCTTGAGTGTCTGGGCTCAAATGAACACGCCCAGGTTGAGGGTCGCAACCCGGTTGAGGGTTGAAAGTTGGGGGCTGGGCACCCGGAGTGGTCACTACTGAGCACGCTGAGTCGGGAGTCAGACCACTGCTGCTGGCTCGAGGAGCGGACCCCTACCCGCCTCCCAGCGGAGGGAGAGTGAGGCCGGCAATCTCCCGTCGAGATACTATGGAAAAGTACCAGGTGTTGAGATGTTCCTTTGCTGGGAGGCGGAGACTGCCTGGGAACAGGGTCCATGGCTAACTGGGGGGAACACCCCTGAGTCTTCATGTTAACGGTCACAGTCCCCGAGGGCCCGCGCGAGGTCCAGCCCTATGCAGGCAGGGGACCGCGTCATGGTCAGTGTCAGCCTCCAGCTCGTAGATTGACCGCGTACCCACATAGGTGACCCCCTTGGTGCCCTCTGTCTCCCTGGGCCTCAGTTTTCCCTGTTAAAATGAAGTTAAAGGGCTCCCCAGCCCTGACCGTTTGAGGCAACTCTTCGGTCCTTCTCACCGTGGGTGGGGTGTGCTGAGATCTAGAAGCAGAAGGACCCCAGAGCGTTCATAGTCCTGAGAACAGCCCTCTGCCTCTGTCTGTGAAAGTCCCAGACTTGAGCAACTTAAAAGACCGAAAGCAAAGTTGCTAAGTAAAACTTAATGTTTAGCTAAATGCGATACTAGGATTTGAATTCAGGGTCTCGTGCTTGCTAGTAGGTGCTCTACCACTTGAGCCACTCCACCAGCCATAATTAAATGCTTGCTTCTATTCGTTATGTGTCTACTTCATTAAGTGTTAGACCCAGTATTTGTAAAAATTTCATTAATTTGGAAACAATTTGTAGGTTAGACTTACCTCCCTTTGCTAATTATCTTCGTGAGGGAAGGTTGCAGGGAGCTTGGCCAATGGCAAAGCAGATGTATTTCTGGTGGTCAGGGGATTTTTTAAGTAAAGTTACTTTTCAGGGAAAAAAAAAAAATGCCTGATCTGAGATGGGTGCATTTTGTTGTGTAATCCAGTGGTACAGGCCTAAGCCTGAAGGTTCCTGTGCTGGTCCTGTTCTTAGAACCCTGTTTATAACTGCTCCAGGCTGTATTCCCTGAGCAGGGTTCAGGCCACCCACAAGGGCTGGATTACAGAACCTAAAACTTTTCTGCGCTCCAGAGGTTTCTTGATTGAGGACTACCTCCCACGTTTCATCCCCTGCATCTGTGCACCTCCCCATCCTCTGATAACTGTTTCAGCATCCAGCAATCCCATCACCCACCCCTCCACCTCTGTTCTTGACCTCTGAAGATACCTAGTATAGAGGTCATCTGTCTGTAGATTTGGCTTAGATCTCAGTCTTTGGACTCACACCCTGCAGTTCTAATCCAACTGGGGCTGCCATCCTGCTTCTGTAGTGCCATAGCCTTGGGCAAGGCTCCCTGTGCCTCAGTTTCCTCCAATACAAACATGTAGAGAGTACCAGTGCTACAGCATGTGGAGGCTGTGAAGTGCTTGCCTGGCTCAGTGCTGAGCACTGAGTGCTGTGGCTATGATGGCACCAGTTACAGAAGCAGTTACCCTTTTTTTTTTTTTTTTGCCTCACACTTGCTAGTCAGGCACGCTACCACTTGAGCCACTCTGCCAGCCCTGTTTTTTTTTTGTTTTGTTTTTTGGTGTGTGTGTTTCTGTGTGTGTGTGTGTGTGTGTGTGTGTGTTGGGTATTTTTGAGATAGGTTTTGCTAGTTATTTGCCCAGGCTGGCTTTGAACCACGTTCCTCCTGAGATCACTCTGCGTCCTGAGTAGCTTGGATTAGAGGTGTGAGCTACTAGAGCCCACCATCAGTTCCTTTCTTGCTTGGATGCTTACTTTGAGGCAGATCCTGGAAGTTGAGATCATAGTGGTCTAGAGAAAGACCCCTCTGCCCCAGGTAGCTTGCTTTTGGATGCCTGGTGGTCGTCCCTGCAGGTTGGAGTTGGAGAAAGTGCGCCAGAATTGGCTGTAGGGAGATAGGATCAGACTCCATTGGAGAGCTTCTCAGCTTTCCTGGGCCATTTCCTCTACTGCAAAGTGGGGAGGAGATGCTTGCTCGGCCAGCCCCACAGAAGTTGGTAGGAGCAGTGGTGGAACTGGGTATGCATGTGGAAGTGCAGAGTGGTATGTGTGCATTTCCTGAAAGCTTCTCTTTTGCTTGCTGGTAGATTTTGCAGGAGCTGAGTCCTGGGGCCTTGGGGGTGAACCTGGTGGTGGAAGAAACGAAAACCCAAGTCAAGTACGTGATAAAACAGGTAAGGGGGAGCCCTGTGGCCCACAGGGGGTGCAGTTCTGCTCCAGTGGTACTCTCATATCCCCAGGTTACAGAAAGGCTTTCTGGATCCCTCTTGGCCACCAGGCAGGAGACAAACCTGGTTGAAGTAGGTATGGGTCATGGGATGAGACTCCCTAGGCTTCCTGCCTTGGCCCCCTCACCTTGATAGGGAAGGAATGCCAATTTTTACTGTACCAACTTCAATACCTACTATTCACTCATCCATACTGTGTGCCACACAGCAACTCATTGACTCTCTCATCAGTCAGGTCTGCCAAGTAGGAAAAGTGACTCCATTTTACAGCTAAAGATAGTGAGACTCAGGGAGCCCCACACTAGCTAAGGTCACAATTTTCAAGAGGATTTGAATTCTGGGGACAGAATTCAGAGTCTTACTGAAATGTAGCATGCCCATATAGGGTGGGGACTGGCCCAGGGTCACACAGGACTGAAGGCAGGATATGGGATCTTGTTTGCCACAGCAGGATGGGAGTATAGGCCTGTCAGAGTGTACCCCTTTGTATGGCTGATAGAGGGCCCAAGGAAAGAGAGCTGCTGGACAAGTCTCTGGCACACCCTCCTCTCTAGGGTGGTATCGGGCCCAGGGATCAGGGCCGTGACTTGTAGGTAGAGGAATCTCATTAGCAGCATTGTTCTGCCAAACCTTCTAGACCTCAGGTCTGTGCAGCTCACCACCAGATGGCTGAATCTGGAGTCCTTGTCCACCTCTCGTTCTGTTGCTGGCTTCTGTGAGGTCAGCCCCCTTGTCTCACAGGCCAGGGGCCAGGGTAGCTGGCTATCTTTTGAGAAATGAAGGAGCTTTTTAAAAAGCTAGATAAGCAGGATGTGGCAGGACACAACTGTAATCCCAGCAGTCAGGAATCTGAGGCAAGAGGATCACAAGTTTGAGACCAGCCTGGGTTATATAGCAAATCCCTGTCTCAAAAAACAAAAATGAACAATTCTTTCCAGTCTTTTTTCTAAAGATTTATAAACTTTTATGTTATAATGGTTTTTAAGTTGTTAATATTTCTCCACCTGATACATTGCAAGCATTGTCTCATGTTATCAACGGCTTCCTCTTCTGGTCTAGTGGCCTCACATCTCACCGTGCTTGGTAGGCTATAGTTGGCCAAACCTGTCCCCTCAAGTGGAATGACTGTTGAGCTTGTTTTCAGTTTTTCACTAGTGGTATAAACAACTCTGAAAAAAATCCTTACAGGTTTTTTTTTTCATGAATATCCATGATTTCCATAGGAAAAATCCCTGGAGTGCGATTTTTGGGCATCTTTAAGGCTTTCAGAATAGTTGGGTGACTTCCCCTGATCAAGATGGTGGTGGCGGCGATGGTGGTGGTGGTGGTGATGGCAATGGTGATGGTGTTGGTAGTGGTGATGGTGGTGGTGAGGGTGAGGATGGTGGTGGTGGTGGTGATGATGATAATGGTGGTGAGGGTGAGGATGCTGGTGGTGGCGGTGATGGTGGTGATGGTGATGGTGGTGGCAGTGGTGGTGGCGGTGATGGTGGTGGTGGTGATGATGATGGTGGCACTGGTGATGGTGGTGGTGATGATGACAATGGTGGTGAGGGGGAAGATGGTGGTGGTGGTGGTGATGGCAATGGTGATGGTGTTGGTAGTGGTGATGGTGGTGGTGAGGGTGAGGATGGTGGTGGTGGTGGTGATGATAATGGTGGTGAGGGTGAGGATGCTGGTGGTGGCGGTGATGGTGGTGATGGTGATGGTGGTGGCAGTGGTGGTGGCGGTGGTGGTAGTGGTGGTGATGATGACAATGGTGGTGAGGGGGAAGATGGTGGTGGTGGTTATGATGACTATGTGGTAGCAGTGGTGGTGGATGACTGCACATTTACCGAGCTGGTGCTCTTGTACCCCTGCAGGTGGAATGCGTTGATGAGCATCACACCAACGAGGCCCTGGAAGAGGTAACTGTCTGGGGGTCTCCTCTCTAAAGGAACAGGATGCAGCACACATAGAGGGACTGTGGTCTGTGTCCTTATTGAATGATGGGTTGAAGGAAAGGCCTGGATGGAGGGTCAGAACTCATTCTTGCCCAGGTCACAAAAGGAGGTCATGCCCCCAACACCCATTTCTAAATGCAGAAATGGAAAAAAAAATGCAGAATAGGGAACACCTCCTTAGAGGAGATAAAGTTTACCTATTGTCCTGGTCCCTAGGCTAATCTAAAGATTTTTTTTTTCAGGGATAGGGAGGTAAGTTAATAGTGGAACACTAATATACAAAGGCCCTCAGTTCTATCCGCAGCACCGCAAAAAAAGAAAGGGAGGGAGGGATGGAGAGATGGACGGATAAATCCCCCTTAACTCTGCCATCCGCGATGATGTACAACCAGACAGAGGCTCTGAGTGCTTTTCTTTGCCTCTCTACAATTCCATATGGGGCAGAATGTGTCGTCTCCTCACTAATGGTCACTTGTTGGTCTTCCCTTTGGAACTGCCTACCCTTGCACTGTGCCAGCCAGCACCACTGAGGTCAGTGCTGACCTCAATGAAATGCAATGATGGACCCAGGCATGTTCTGAACATGGAAAGCATGTGGGAGGCCCACCTGTAACCCCTACCATCGCACTGTTCGCCTCCATGTCCACAGGCCAGTTGCTCTCACACCCAGCCTGCAAGCTGAGCAGTGGCCCATCAGCTCCTGGTCTCCAGGGTGGCCATTTCTGCTATCTGACTGGGTTTGTTTTCCAAACACCATCCCTGGGGGTAGGAGCTCTTGGTGCCCCACCTGCCTTCTGCCAAGTCACCTTCTCTAGCCCAGCCCTGCTGCTTCATCTCCTAGGCATCTGTGCTTGGTGTGCACCAGCTCACTGAGGAGCAGAGTCAAGTGCTACCACCATTTTTGGTTTTGGTTTTGTATTTGTGTTTATGCAATGCTATGGATCAAACCCAGGGCCTAATGCATACTAAACAAGTGCTGTACCACTGAGCTACACCCCCATCCAACCATCTTCACATGAACATGTGAGGCTCTGAGAGGTTGAGGAGCCTGTCTCAGTGACACAGCACAGCCTCCCTACACCCACCTCCCTGCCTGCCCGGGGCAGCAGCTGCGTTTTGTTGGTATATGTGGGAGAGCAGCCCCAACTGAGCAGCATGCCACACTGACCTCTCTGTTCCCTCTGCTCGTCCCTGCAGCTGATGCCCCTGCTGAAGCTCCAGCATGCCCACATCTCTGTGTACCATGAACTCTTCATCACATGGAACAGCGAGGTGGGTCAGATTGGTACCTGTGGCTCAGGCAGGACCAAGCACACAGCATAAGCACCCTGTGAGGCCCTGCCAGTGGCTAACCATGGCTGCCCCTGACTCACAAACACTTGATGGCTGTGAGACCACACCGGGGCTTCCTGTGCATTGCGTCGAGCAAGCTCCCGATGGCCTCATCAAAGGCGGAAGAAGCAGAGGCCAAGTGTGACAGGTCCTCCAGGTTTCCCAGCTAGTGTGGGGCTGAGGTAGGTGGCTAGGTGGGCAGGCTCGACTCCAGCACTCTGGGGATGCAGCTTCCAGGCTTGGCCACAGCCAAGGGCTGGGTGAGTCTGCACCTCTGATGGTGGTTTCCCATGGTGTCTGCTGCCTGGCTGTCCTAGGCTGTGGACCCCTCATCTCCACTGCTCCTGTACAGTTCACTAGTTTCTTGTATGGTGTCATGCCCTAGGAGGTCTGCAGGGCAGAAGTTCATTTTCATGATGGGGCCTGGGCCTCAGAGATGCTGAGAAGCTCCCCAACACCATGCAGCTAGTGAACGGCCAAGAGGACATTCACCCAAGGCCCCATGTACTGTCAGTGATACAGCTTGTGTTTACAAGGACTGGGAACTCTCCCGTCACCCCTGAGGGGGCTGAGGTGGAGGAGAGACTTTGAGCAGGGACAGAGGAGGTAGGAGGGGTTGGGAGGCTGTGAGGCCTCCACTGTGCAGGTCTTTGGCACATCTTCATGTCAGTGTCCCTGCCTGGGCTGACAACCCAGGGCTGCATGGGGCAGAGGGTTCCCCTTATACATGCTCCCTCCCCGAGTGCTGGGTTCTGAGGAAGCCTCGGAGAGTGGCCCTTCCTGTGTGCATCCCAAATATTTCCCAAGCACCCCCTGATGTCTCAGGGAGGGGGCAGAAAAGAGGATGTCTCCCCATGGCAGGAGCGGAGCTGGGCTCTGGTGGTGTGCTAGGACCTGGCCGGGCAGGCCCCTGAAGGAAGTGCAACCCACTGACCCCTGCAGGAGGAGCTGTTACCCCAGCACAGGGGTCCACACGTGCAGTGGCCAGGGCAACTGCAGCTTTTGGCAAGTCCAATGAGTTGGGTGTGGACTGAGGCTGGCGTGGAGGAGCCTGGGTGTGGAGGAGAGACAGGAGCCCCTAGCCTGTAGTGCTCTGTTTCCCATAGTCACTGAGGATGACAGCCACGTGGAGGGGCCCTGGAGCCAGTGACCCTGCACAGTACCCAGACCTGGGCTTCAGGTAGCTGGTTTAGGGGCCTTATGTCCTGCCAGATCTCCTCTCTGTTCCTCTGCCTGGTGATGGAGTACAGTAATGACAGCTTCCAGAAGGTCATTGAGGAGAAGAGAAAGGAAAAGGCGATCATCAACTCTGAGGTAAGAGACCCTCTGCATCACCAGCCTGGGGGCCACCTGGACCTGTGACCCCACAGGCCTCACAGCAGGAGATGGGCAGAGGGGAGGGCAGGTACCATGGGTCTGATCATGGATTTTTTTCTTTCTTTTTTGTTTTGGTGGTACTGGGGTTTGAATTCAGGGTGAGGCTTGCTGGGCAAGGCAGGCACTCTCACTTGAGCTATGCCCACAGCCCTTTGTTTTGCTTTAATTATTCAGATTAAGCTTTGTTTTTTGCCTGGGACTAGCCTCAGTCCACAGTTCTCCTATCTATGCCTCCATGTAGCTGGGATTACAGGCATGAAGCACCATGCCCACCTTGTTTGTTGAAATGGGGCCTTGCTAACTTCGTGCCACTCCCCACCGTCCCACCACCTCGAATCATGATCCTCCCAATCTCTACCTCGCAAGTAGCTGGGATTATGGGCATGTACCACCATGCCTGGCCCCTAGATTTTTCTAAAATGTGTGTGCTGAGGCTTTTGCAAATCACAAAGTGCACACATCTGAGATATGCATCTTGACACACTGCATATGTGCATACACCCCCATAGTCTCCACCCTGAGCAAGAAAGAAGGCTTTTTTTTTTGAGGCACTGGGGGGTTGAACTCAGGGCCTCACACTTGCTTGGCAGGCACTCTTACTACTTGAGCCACTCCACCAGCCCTTTTTTTGTGATGAGTTTTTTTGAGATAGGGTCTTGTGAACTGTTTGCCCAGGCTGGGTTTGAACTGTGATCCTCCTGATCTTTATCTAGGATTACAAGCATGAGCCACCTACACCCAGCAAGAAGGCATTCTTAAGACTCAGCCAAAACACATGACTTGGCTTCTGCCTCCAGAAACCGTATTGTGCTTTCTGAAGTCCATCTGAAACAGACTCCATGTGTGACTCATGTCTGAGTGGACATTGTTCTGCCCCATGTTTCTGAGGTCCATCCATGCCAAGTGTATCAGCAAACTGCCTGTGCTCATCTGGAGGCCAGGCAGGCACGAGGCTGTTTCACACTGGTGCCAATGAGTGTCTAGGTCGGGGCTGCTCTGAATAAGGGTGCTAGGAGCACTGGTGGGGTGCACTTCTTTTTCTTGGATCAACATCTAGCAGAGGAGTAACTGGGAGGAAGAGAGGACTTTGGCTTCAGTAGGTATTCCAGATGTTTCCAGGGTGGTTGGGCTGATCAGTGTTTGCTCTTCCAATGAGCAGTGAGGGTTCCTCTTCCACACGGTGACTGACACTTCATTGTGGCCGTCATTTTCATGTTAGCTGTTCAGGGAGTAGTGATATTTTATTATGGCTTTAATTTGCATTTCCCTGGGAGTAATCCCAGTGAGCACATCTTGGCCACTAGGATTTCTTCTTTTGTGCTGCTTAAGTCTTTGCCCACTTAAACATTTGGGTTGTCTTTTCTCGTTGATTTGTAGCGGTTCTTTATACACTGTGCACACAAGTTTTCAGATATCTCCACTCAGTCTGTGGCTTGTCATTTCCCTTTCTTGATGACATCTTATGATGGGCGAAGGTCTTTGTTGTAATGAAGTTCAGTTGATCCATGTCTTCCCTTGTGGTCAGTGTCTCTGGTCTTGGCTTAGGCAGCCTTCCCCACCCTGAAGTCATGAAGATGTCCTCTGTTTTCCTCTGGAAGCTCTGTCATCTTTGCTTTCACCTTTGGGTCTAAGAACCTCCCTAAATGAATTCTGCCTGCTTTTCTCTGAGAGCCCCTCTGCTTTGTGGACCAGGCACCATCTCCCTGAAGGGGCTCGAGGGCACACAGCTCCTCTTGTGACTTGGGCCTCAGAGGCAGGCTCTGGAGTGGGTTTCAGACCTTCTGTCACTGGCAGAAGCCTTGGAAACACAAATGTTCCCAGGGCCCAGTATGTGAGGCAGAGCCCCCTGACTAGGAGGCGGGAGGAAGGCCAGGGCCCCCCCAGATCCTAACACCCCAGGACGGCTCTGATGCCCCATGGGCATTCCAGGGGTCCTAGGAACATGGTTTAAAAATCACTGGCCCAGACACTAGCTGGATCTTGTTCTTTATATAGAACATTTCCAGAATGTTCTGACAGGGCTTTTTATTCTAATGATGTAAGAGGCAAGCTCCAAATAGGCACCTCGGATTGAACATCTCTGATAGCCACAAGGGTCATCTGCCATGAGCTCTTGGCTGGTGTTGGGCAGAGTGGGCCACTGGAGGTGGGGTTGGGGCTGCAGCCCTGGGGCACCCAGGATCTCCAATATGTCATTGTCCTTCTGGCTTCTGGGAGTGATCACTCACAGGGTGGAGCCCCTCTCAGAGCCTTCAAGACCCTTCCTGGGCCAGCTTCTCCCACTTCTCCCTCAGTGGATGCAGGACGTGCTGGGCCAGGTGATGGACGCCCTGGATTACCTGCATCAGCTGGGCATCATTCACAGGTGATGGGTGGGGCCTCCTCCCCACTCAGGTGTAAGTTCCTGAGGGGCAGGATCTGGCTGACTGACTCACCCCAAGGGCACTTGGCTGCGTGAATGTTCAGACAGGGCCAGGTGGTTCTAAAGTGCAAGGAAGTTCAGATAAGACATAAAGAAGAGGCGCGGTGCCTGCCGTGGCATGGCCTCTGGACAGGCCAGTGCACACTGCTGCACCCCAGGCCCAGCCTTTGACCTGCCAGTGCCCAGCCTTAGGCTCCAGGATCTGTGGTGGGAGGGGGCTGGGAAATGGCTTCTGGATACTGATACCTTATTTAAAGGAGAAGAGAAAACTCATGGGGCATGTGTCCAAAGATCCCATGCTGACGTCATCAGACTGAGATTTATAAGGAGGGGAACACCAGGCCAACTGAGGGACTTCAGTGGCTGGCTATATTCCTACTTGTAGTTGAGGAGTTGTCACCCTGTGTAAAATAACTGAGTACATGTTAGGGTTTAGGAAATGATCGTGTAATAGGTGGGCTGAGAAGGGAGGGCCTGGGGAGGAGAGCAGAAGTAAGGCTCAGGGTGCGTGCTGGCCTGCCCCAGACAGCTCTGCAGGTACCCGTGGTCCCACCTTTTGGCTGCAGGAACCTCAAGCCCTCCAACATTTCCCTGGTCAGCAACACCCACTGCAAGCTGCAGGACCTGAGCTCCCACACGCTGATGACCCACGAGGCCAAGTGGAAAGTCCGTGCGGAGGAAGGTAGCTGGGAGGAGTGGTGATGAGCAGCAGGGAGGTGGTGGCTCCTGGGTCCAGAAGGAAGTGGCCATGCTGGGGTCTTTGCTCAGAAGGTCCCCACAGACCCTCCTGCCTTGCATGACCTCCAAAGAGATGCTCTGGCCTGAATTGTAACTGAGCAGGCGTGTCCCTGTACGGGTGGGTGCAGGATCCAAAAGATAGCCAATATTTGAGAGAAAGAGCCCAAGGAGAAAAGTAATGGTTGTGGTACCCCTGAAAATGGTAGCCTTCAGGGGTTGGGGGAGAAAGCCCCAGCAGGAAGGAAACTGAAAGGTGGGGCCATGGAGAGCCTGTGGGGTGCAGGCACTGGTTGTGGGTATTACTGTAGAGTCCTGGACTAGCCCAGAGATGGAAGAGGTGCATCTTTTCTTCCTTTGAAAAGATGGCAGTGTAAAGATAGCCAGACTTCAAGCCTGTAACAGTTGTCTCAGCTGACAGACCAACCGTAGTGGAGAATTCAAGTGTCCATGGTAGCAATGGCTGGTAGCTCTCTGTTTTTGGTACACAGAGGATGGATAGGTGGGTACATCGATAGATGAATGGGTGGGGGGATGGATGAGTACATAGGTAGCTTAGTGGAGGTGGGGATATCATGGGTACTTAGAGTTAAGGCCTTTGGTGTTTGGCCGGGGAATAGAGGTCCATGAAGGGAGGGACTGCCTGAGGCCAAGCAGAGACTAACACAGCTGGACTAGGACTCCACTCTTTTGACTCCCTCCCTGAGAGTCAGGTTTTGAAATTAGGGCAGGGGGACTGGAGGTGTGGCTGAAGCAGTAGAGCACCTGCTTTTTACGAATGAAGCCCTGAGTTCAAACCCCATTCCCATAAGAAAAAAAAAAAAATGAGGGCAGGGCAACTGAAACTTTACTTTGAGGCCCTGACATTTAGAGGGTGCTTTGAAAGAGGTGCACACTCAGCCTCTGCCACATGCCTCTGCTAGCATTTTTTTTTTGATTGGGGTGGGGGTAGGACTGGGGTTTGAATTCAGGGCTTCCTGCTTGCAAAGCAGGTGCTCTACTGCTTTAGCCACACCTCCAGTCCACTTTGCTCTTGTTATTTTGGAGATGGGGTCTTGCAAACTATTTTCATGGGCTGGCCTTGAACCATGACTCTCCCAAGTAGCTAGGATTACAGGTATGAGCCACCAGTGCCCAGCTATAACTCTGTAGCTCCTGCTGCAACCACTGTGGGAGCAGACATGCATGCACATGGGCCAGCATGGCAGACATCTGCAGAGATGGATGGTCTCCTTGGCTCAAAATGGAGACAAAGGTCTAACTGAGCTATGGCTTTTATTGCCCACAGCTAGTACTTCTCACTTCTCCCAAGAAGGATAAGTGAAGGACTGATGGTTCAAGCTGCTTTCAAGGGAGCACTAAAAGGGGGACAGTGCTGGGTCGGCTGGGTGGGGGCAGCTCCATCCTGCCTCCATCTTGAGAAGCATGGGACTTAACGGGTCTCCTATATTGCTTCTGCCCACAGACCCCTGTCAGAAGTCCTGGATGGCCCCTGAAGCTCTCAACTTCTCCTTCAGTCAGAAAGCTGACATCTGGTCCCTGGGCTGCATCATTCTCGACATGGCCAGCTGCTCCTTCCTGGATGTGAGCTGCCAGGGAGAGGACTTGTGCTCTATCTGCCTCCCATTGCATCCTCTCACTCTTTGCTGCACACAGGCTTTAGGAAGCCTTCCTCAGAACCCCACACTCAGCTTCTGCACGCTTTAGTGAGCGGACATGGCAACAGGGGTCATCGTCCTTGCATCTGCCTTCAGCCCTTCCCCTGATGGCTGGAGACCCCAGCCTATGGATGGAGTTCAGGATGGCCGTGGCTGCTGCTTGGGAGACTGGGCCTAAGCACTGGGGCTGTTTGTCATACATGAGTCCTGTTGCGAAGTGCCTTCTCAGTCCTGTCCATCCTGGCCTGTGGCTCCCATGCTCATCCCTTGTGGGGCCTGCACCAAGGACACAGCTGTGGGCAGGAAGGAGAGGGAGGCCAAAGGGCTCCCTCCATGGACTTGTCTGCCTCCATGGTCACCCTGACTGCAGGGGTCAAGAAATTGAACCTTGTGGTTTCACATCCACTACACACAGAGGAGAAAGGGGGGCGGGGGAATGAGAGTGACAGGCTCAGTGGCTGCCACATTCCAACAGCAAGGATGTCCCCTCTGCCTCCCCACTCCACATCCAGGCACAAGGTCCACAGAAAGTACAAGCACTGGTGTCCTCAGTGTCCCACCCTTTTCCAGACCCCCCAGGCTCCACCTCTGGGAAGCACCTTGCTGCTCCCTTCCTGGGGAAGACGTCAGAGGAACAAGGGCCTTCTTTCTTGGATGGCGGGGGTGGGTGAACTGAACAAGGAAGCACTGGAAAGAGGGCAGGCTCCCACCCTGGCACCAGGGGATCTTGGCAGTCTTACCTTCTGCTAAATATGTGTGATGACCCTTTCACTGACTGGGTCCAGATCAGGGGTGGTCTTGGCAGGATTGGACAAGGTGTGTTGTCCCCTGCCCAACCCTCTGCCCAGTGAGATGGCTCACTTCTTTCTCTGAACCTCTGTTTCTTTAAATAAAGGAGCTCAGGGGCCACTGTGGCCTCTGGCTTGTACCTGGTTCCCTCATGGGCTGCCCTGGTACCCAGACCCTCTTCTGCCCTTGGCCAGAGCCTAGCTTTCACTTAGTCACAGAAATGCACAAATCATTGTCCTCTGTCCTCATAGGGAATAGAAGCTATGCACCTGCGGAAGTCCCTCCGTCAGCACCCAGGCCACCTGAAGACTGTCTTGAAGACCATGGGGGACAGGCAGATCCCAAATAAGGAAACCTTCTCTTCCCTCCTGCCCTCGATGCTGCAGATCGACCCATCAGATCGAATCACTATCAAGTGAGCTGGACTGCTCAGGGTTGGGTCTTTATTTATTTATTTATGCTGGGACTGGGGTTTGAATTCAGGGCATCCCACTTGCAAAGCAAACACTCTACTGCTTGAGCCACACCTCCAGTCCATTTTGCTCTGGTTTTTTTTGGAGATGGGGGTCTCACAAACTATTTGCCTGGGCTGGCCTCAAACCATGATCCTCCCAATCCCAAGTAGCTAGGATTACAGGTGTAAGCACCAGCACCCAGCTTTTTTTTTCTTCCCAATTGTTATGCCTTTTATTTCATTTTTCTTATTTTATGACATTAACTAGAACCCCTAATATAATGTTGAGTAGAAGTGATGGTAGTGGGCCGACAGTGGATGAGGCCCACTTCCTTTATTCCTATTTTGTGGAGTATTTATTATTTTTAATTTTTATTATTTTATTATTCATATGTACAAACAATGCTTGGGTCATCAGCACCCAGCTTGAGTCTTTATTTTAATCTATCAGTTTATCTTTCAACATCATTGAGCCTTAACACAAAAATTAGAACTCCATCCTAATTTATCCATGCACAGTGGACTTTTCCTAGTTTGGACTATTCCAAACTCTGTAATAGCCAACAACCTTGAACACACATCTCTGAACACTGATGCAAGAAGTTCCTTGTCTCCATCAGGTACAGGAGGTACAGCCCCAAGGATGCACGATACTTTTAGAGGGTCCAGGAAAAAGTTTTTGTACTAATTTAAAATCAATCAAAACACAGTGAATCCAGCTTGGCTTAGCTTGGTCTTTATACAAACACAGTCCTAAAATCTCACCATTTATATGTTTTTATGAAGGAATGGAACTGAAAGCCAAAGTGCCAGGGCCCAGGACCATCATGCAGGGCCCTGTACCTCCACAGTCAGTGGAAGAGGAGTCTCCAGGGCACTTACTGGGCACATGTGGGACACTGAGAGACCTGGCCAAACAGATTCCAAGACAGGAAGGCTGGTGTCCAGTGTCGCCCCTGACAGGCAGCCCTGAGCCCGAGGCAGAGGGATAGCCCCATGGGAGGCAGAGGAACAGCCCCATGGGAAAGCCACCAGCTTTCTCTGCCACTCTGCCAGGGAAGCGATCTACATCGCCTTTGTGAGCAGCTCGTTCAAGTCCTCATGCATCACTGTGACTCTGCACCAGCAGGTGATACCCACGTTCATCACCGACACACTGTTAGAGAGCAACATTGCCAGCATTTTAGGTGATGGTGGGAATGTGATGGGGAGGGTGCTGGGGCCGCCAGCTCCATAGACTGTTCCCAGGGGACCTGCTCTTTGTACATGGCCAGTGGGCAGGAACAGTAGCGAGGCCCTCCCCTCCATCCCACCCCAAGTGCTGCTTTGCTCACTGCTCTAGTCAGATACCTCCAGAGCTCCCAGTTACCCATAGCACAAAGTTCTCCATGGCCTGCCCCACCAATTTCCCCGTGATTTCTGCTGCACAGACCTTCTATGCAGCTGTAAAGCCCCCAGAGCCCCATACCCTTTTGCTTCTACTCTCTGGCACATGGTTGTCCCAGTGTCTTTCTCATTCTGCATGCCTCTTGTGCGCCAGCATGAGTGGCAGCACACACTGAGGACTTGGGGATAGACTTTGAGTTCAGTTTTATTCAGCTGCCTGCCCTCGGAGACCCCAGCCATAAAGAGTGCCACCTTGTGGCCGAACCTGTGGATTTGAGGAGGTGCTGTACATCCAGCAGCCAGGCCAAGGCCAGGGTGGTCAGCAGGGATAGATTGCCTGGCTCTCATAGGGGTCCCTATGCCTTCCTGTCCCTACAGAGATCATGGAGAACTTCTCCAGCCGCCCTGAAGTCCAGCTTAGGGCCATGAAGAGGCTTCTGACAATGCCTGAGGATCAGCTAGGTAGAAGCCCTGCCCTACTCCTTTTCCCAGGCTGCCCCTGGGGACAGACCCTGGAAATGGGGACACCCCTCACTCCAAGCTCTCTTTGCCTCCTTGGAGATCTGTTTATATTCCCAGAAGGGTCCCTTGCCTTCAGTGCTTGCTTGGACAGCAGGCAAGCGGGAGTTCTTCCTGATGTCTCTTCTGCAGAGCAGGCAGGGTGGGGTGGGATGGCTTCCCTTGCATGGTTTTTTTCTTGAGGTACTGGGCTTTGAACTCAGGGCCTGCACCTTGAGTCACTCCACCAGTCCTTTTTTTAAATGGGTTTTTTCCAAAATGGGGTCTCACTATTTGCCCGGGCTGGCTTCAAACCATGATTCCCCTGATCTCTGGCTCCTGTGTAGCTAGGATAACAGGTGTGAGCCACCGATGCCTGGCCCTCACGTGATTTCGATGGGGCAGTGATAAGATCACCTAGCGCTGGGCATGGAGGTGTACACCTGAAGTCCTAGTACGGGGAGGCTAGAGTTCACGGCCAGCCTGGGATGCATAGTGAGACCCTGTCTCACAACACCAAGAATAAGAGTGTCCTACACCTCTACAACGGGCATTTGAATTGTTTCTCATTCTCCACTCTTGAAAAACAGCACCACAGGCTGAAGGAGTGGCTTCAGCAGTAGAGTGGGAGGGAGAGGGGAGGGGAGGAGGCACGGGGGAGAAATGACCCAAACAATGTATGCACACGTGACTAAATGAATAATTTTTTAAAAAGCGGTAGAGCGCCTACCTAGCAAGCATGAAGCCCTGAGTTCAAACTCCAATACCACACACAAACAACCAACAAGCAAAACAGCACCACAACAAACCACCTGGTGTCCATGCCTGGGTGCACTTCTGGATGTCAGGGTGTGAAGGCTACAAATTGCCTGCCACTGACACACCAACTCACCCACCTGCCAGTATGCCCAGGGACACCTCTCTCCTAACCCCCCTTAGTGAGTATTAAGTCTTCTTGGTGATTTTTAGGTCTTTGCTAAAACAGGCTTTCAGAAAAACCTCTCCACTTAACCTGTCTCACCTACTTGAACATTACATCCATATACTCATCCCTGCACCCGTCCACTCACCCCTCCTTCTTTCCCTCCATAAACATCAGTCCACTTACCTACGCACCCATATGTTCATCCCTGAATCCATCCATCTCTCCCTCCCTCCTTCCCTCCATCCACATATCCACCTATCCATTCCTCCCTCTGTCCATCTATCCTTTCCTCCTCCTATCCATCCATCATCCATCCATAAAACATGTATGAAGGATCCCAGGGACTAGGGCATAGGAGATAATGGTGAGGCAGCAGACATCTCATACTGGTTTACCCCGCCCCCCCACATCCCACTGTAGCTAAGCTGTGATCAGGATAAGCTCCCAGGGAAGGGAGACTTTGCCTTCCTGGGGAACAATGGTTCCCCAACAGTGGGCTTTTCCCACCACCCCAGAGTCACCTCTGCTTCAGACAGCCTCCTTTGGTTTGCTGAGGCTCCTGTCCCAGGCACCAGTGCCTTTGTCCTTGCCACCCTCACCACAAGCTGTACACTCTTTCCATGAGGAAACTAGGAGGCAGTGAGGAAGGAATACAACATGGTTGGACCTGTGCTGCCTGGCCACAGTCATTCTCCCACCTCAGCACACAAGTGTCCACTTCCAAGGCAGTCACAGCCCTGGGCTCGGGTCAGATAGGCAGGATTCAGATTGCTTTTGAAGGGTAAGAGCTTTCATCTGGCTGGCCCTTCTACCTTCTCTTCTGTAAAGTGATGCCCATGAGAGGAAGGACCTGCCTCATGGAGCTGCCGGAAGCATATACGTTGGCAGAGCCAGGCATGGTAGTTCATGCCTGTAGTCCCAGCTACTTGGGAGGTTGAAGTGGGAGGATCGCCTGAGCCCAGGAATGTGAGGACCCTGTCAGACAGCAGCAAGCACTCAATGAACATAAGGCGTGGTCATCCTTTGTGTTTGTGTTCATCTCCTGGGTCCCCTCTGATGCCCTGTAGATGACTCCTAGCAGCTTCTTGGTCCAAGGTCTGGTCTACATTCCCGATCAGCTCCCACACGTCTCACCGGTGCCATTTACCCTGCCAGGCCTTCCGTGGCCCTCAGAGCTAGTGGAGGTGGTGGTCACTATCATGAAGCAACACCAGAGGATCCTCGACTTACAACTGTGCACCTGCTCCCTGCTGCTGCGCATCTTAGGCCAAGGTGGGTGCAGGCCAGGCAGGGAAGACTCTCCTTGTGCTTCTGCCCCCACACCACTTACCCCAGGAATCTCCCAACAATCTGTGCTATACAGTGCCTATGTGGCCCCCTTCCCAGGATGGTAGGGCACCCCAGGATAGCCAGGGTCCTGGAGAGATGTCATGGAGCCTGCTATGGCCTGCTGAGGTCCTGGACAAGCCCGTCTCTTACTAGTTTCCCAGCTATACAATAGGCACTGGACAATTTGGGATTCTCAGGACTGACCCTCAGGAAAGCAAGCTATGTTCCCTGCATGGTGGCCAGCAGGGGACAGCACTGAGCTCATTGCCCAAGTAGGACTGGCCCGAGCTGAGGGCAGAGGCCTAGGCTCCTGCAGCTGTCTGGATCATGAAGAAAACAACTGCCTTTCATTTTTAAGCCTATTACCTTTCTAGTTTTAATATCAGGGATTTACTTCCACATACCATTTAAATTGTGCCCTTGGTTTTTTTGGGGGAAGGGCAGTATTAGGGATCGAACCCAGGCTTTTGTGTGTGCTAGGCAAGCACACTCTACCAGAGCTACAGCACCAGCTCTCAGTTATCGTGACATATTATCACAGACCCAGTAGGCTCTCAGAGACCAGTACTGGCCCAAGATATCACAGGCGAGCCATATGAGTCTGCAAGGCCGTGGTCTCCGTGGGGTTGACCCAGGTTCTTCCTCTGACCTGAGCAGCGCTAGCACGTGACACAGAAGCCCAGCCTCCGTGCACGAGCGTCATCATCTCCTTCCTGCTGAGCACCATGCGGACCCACCCCGACTCAGAGCACCTCATCACTCTGAGCTACAGCCTGCTCACCATCATCTCAAGCCAGGGTGAGTGGACTCCCTGTCCCTCCTCTCTGCACTCTGGGGGACCAGGGGCACAGAATGCGGTGAGGATGGCACAACTACATGGTCCTCAGTGACTTGACTCTGATCGATTTTCTTTGCTGTCTATGACAGGCCTCACTTTTACAGCCACTGACTTCCCTCTGCAGATGAACACAGGCACAGGTTATGGATGGGCTTCACACCAAAGTCAATTTCACATTCACACTTTCTGCCCCTGCTGGGCTCTGAGGCCACTGGCTAGTAGGCAGTGGGCACCCAGACTGGGGCTTGTGGAGCTGAGAAGGTTGTCACAGAGGGGGATGGACCAGGCAATGCCCTTTATTCTCCCAGATACTCATGAGTGGGCACTGATCTCCCCAGCAGGAAGTAGTGGCTCTAGAGAGTTCTAGGACACTGGCCAAGAGTCCCATGGAAGGACAGATGGCAAGGCAGGGCTGGGGGCTGGGCCCCAGCTGCTCTCCCACTCCAGTCCCCATGCTTTCCCATCTGTCACTGCCCCTACCACCACTGTGGCAAAGGAAAGCAGCCCTAGCGATAGGCATAAACTAGAGATGGCCAGGCAAACTGCATGTCCGTTATCCCATTGGGAAAGGACACAATTTCCTTCTAAGAAGGCAGGGCCAGACCCCTTTCCTGCTGACTGATCAGCTTCACTGGCTGCACGTAGCCTAGTAATGGGTGGGAGATGCTGGGCTATGGGGGGGTGGGAAGGGGCAGGAGATGGGTAGCATTTCCATGGCCAGGCCCATGTCCCTGTCTCTGGGTTCTCATATGGTCATGAGCCAAGGCCTAGGGCAGTATCAAAGGCCAGTGGGGTAGGGACCAGCACTGGGAAAGGCTTCCTGGGGCATCTCCTCCAAGGTTCCCCCTTGGCCCACAGGCTCAGTCTCAGAAGAGCTGCAGAAGGAGGGGCTGTTTGAGCTCCTCCTAGATCACCTGCATCGCTTCCCTGATGACAGGGATGTCTGTCTCGGTGCCCTGGGCCTGCTCTGGTCACTCTTGGTGGATGGTGAGGCCTTCCTGTCACAGCCCCCATTGTCTGAGACCTGCTAAGGCCTGCATTCACATCCTATTCCATAAGCACATAAGGGCAACCCTGGCCCCCAAAGCACTCTTCTGAGAGCCTAGCTCAGAAGCAGAGGGAGACCAAGGTGGGGAGAAGAGAGGGTCTCAGAATGCCCTGTCCAGTGGACAGTCCCTGGCTTCAGAGGCCAGACAGAAAGCTGCATGCCTATCCTGGCTTTTGTTCAGAATAGGAACCCCAGGCCTGTGCTGACTTTTTTCTAGGCCCTATTTTGGCATGCTAATGTTTGGAGGCTGTTTGCCCAAGGAAAGAGGGCTTCTGGCCATGGCAAGCCCCAGAGATCCCAAACAACCCCTAAGGTGCCAGAGCCCCCAGGGCTCTCCAGTACAGTCACTTCCCTACAGACTCGCTGGTGGTGGAAAGGCCCCATCTTCCATCTCTGTGGACACCTGTCCTTTCCTGGTTTCTGCTCTGTTGTGGGAGGGAGCAGCAGCGGTGGGAGATGGGAAACACACACACACAGCAGGCCCTTCTGCACACACCCAAGGCCTGGGTGGGTGTCCCCCAACTTTGTTGCAAATCTAGCTGTCATTATGAACAAAGCCCCCCTCGAAAAGATCCCGGCCCTAGTTATCCAGCTGCTGGACACTCACTCCATGGATGCGGAAATGGCCGAGGCGGGCTGTGCAGTGCTCTGGCTGCTGTCCTTGCTGGGTGAGCAGACTGTGGCTTTGGGAGAGGGGAGGATGGCTCTGGACAACCAAGGTGCCAGGTGACAAGGCCCACATGCATATACTATGCAGACTGCATAAAGGAGTGCCAGTTTGAGCCAGTCGTGGCACTGTTCCTGCAAAGCATCCAGCTGTGCCAGGACAGAGTGCTGTTGGTGAACAATGCCTGCCGCGGCCTGGCCAGCCTTGCGAAGGTGTCAGGTGAGCCTGGGGCAGGACAGGATGGGGATGCCACTGGATGTGGGGCAAAAGACAAACTCCATTAGTAATGTATGCCAGCTGCCCACAACCAAAACAGAAAACTAGTAAAACAGTAAAAACATGAAAACAGAAGAACAAAGCAATCTACAGTCCTAACATGTAGCAGGTGCCACTGAGACATCTGCACACAGTGGGCAACCTTCAGTGTTTCGCTTAATGCTGTCTACCCATACATGTCTGGACAAGCTTTTCCACAATACAAACCCTGTTCTCATTCAGCAGGTCCAGCCAGGCCCTACACTAAGCAAAGCACAGGCCCCCCTGTACATGCTGAAGGCCTGGGTTATCTCCCCATCCTTGCAGAGAACACTTGGAGCCTAGGACAGGCCATCATGGTCACCAGCAATGCATGGTGAGGATGATGCTCTAGCACCTGATCCTGACCTCTGTGATACACAACCTTCCTCAGAGCAGCAAACGACTCCTCTTGTTCTGACGCACTGTATTCTGGCTCCTTGTCAGCTTGGTTTCTGGCCATGGCAGTCTGCTGAGCTGCCCAAGCTCACGAGGGCCTCCTGGGGACAGTTGGCTCTTGCCTCCTCCTGTCCCACCCCTGACACTCTTGTGCTTGGTACCTTCTGGGAAGGGTTCTGCCCCGAGGTCCCAAGCCAGCTCTGCTGAAGAGCTGGCCAGGCATGTCTGTCTCAGTTGTGGGCTGGGTCTTAAGTGAGGAGCAATCTTCCTTCCTGGGCCACTCAAAGCCACACCTGGGCCACAGGCCCAACAGCAGTCTGTGCAGTGGTCAGTAGTCCCTCTTGGGACAGCAGGAGATGGTAAGACCCTAAGGGCAAGAAGGACATGCTCATCTGAGGGTAGGGTACTGAGTCCAAGGGAGCAGGACCTGTAGTCAGCCTGGTAAGAAACGAAGCTGTGCCACCCGCCTATGTGACAGTTAAGTTCTCACCCCTTGGAGCCTCAGTTTCCCTGGAGAAGAGGAGTGCAAATGCTATGTTCCTTTTGGGCATGGGGTGCAACACCTGCAAGGCAGGATAGTTGGGGCATGGCCTATGCACAGGAAATCACAAAGGCGCCTCCTCAAAAGCCAAGACCTAACTTTTGTACAACACACCTCCTGAGGCCAGGGCACCCCAACACTTGGGAGCACTCACTCCGCCTGAATGCCTGCCCCCAACAGGGATCAGGGCGTTTGCTGCCAGGTTGGAGGGTGAGATGCAGGCAGATACAGGGAAGCAAGGCAGCAGAGCTGCCTTGCCTAACACCTGCAAGCAGAGCAAGAGAGCTCAGACCTCAGGGCCACTTCACAGGCCAAGGCTCCCCTGTCCAAGCAGTGTCCATTCTCTTAACCCTAGGACTAGTGGCACCTCATTTTCCATTGAACACTAGGCATGGGGGTTGAGAAAATGGCCCAAGGCCAGCTGCGAAGTGGCTGCATCAAGGTGGGAATCCATGCTCACCTGCCTCCTCCTCCTCAGAGCTGGCAGCCTTCCGGGTGGCATTGCTGGAGGAAGGTAGCAGTGGCTTCATCCTCCTCCAAGAGATCTACCAGGTCTACAAAGATGACCCTGAGGTGGCAGAGAACATCTGCATGCTGCTGGCCCACCTTGCCTCCTACAGTGAGGGCCCCTTGCCTCCCCCTGCCTCCCTATAAGCCATTTGCCAGAGCCCTGCTCCCAGCCCTCACTGGTGGGAAGGGAAGGAACCCAGGCCCAGTCTCACTTCCTCTAGAACCTCTTATTCACTTGATGTCCACTGAATGCCCATTCTGTATCAGGTGCTGCTCCAACCCAGGGTGGTACTCTGTGCCTGTCAAGCCTAACTGGCACAGGGATACCACCTTGTCCTGCTGGCTGGCAGAGCTCCTGGGCCTCAGGGTTTTTTCTCTTCCTTCAGAAGAGATCCTGCCAGAGCTAGAGTCTGGTGGCATTAGGGAACTGGTCCAGGAGATGCTGGGGCGCTTCACCTCCAGCCTGGTGAGTGAAGGGAGGGGCTCTAGCAAACCAGACCACCCACCAGGCTAAAGGTCTCAGACCAGATGGGAAGGCGCAGGTGGAGGCCCATTAGCCTGAGTGCCACATCACCACACTTAAGGACCGTTTTTCTGTTTGCCTGTTATTTAACCCCGTGACTGAGCTATAGTCACGGGGTTAAATAATACGCAAGTGGAAGGGAAATTAGTCCTTTCCAAAAATCGGTCCACAATCACTGGATTCCATCACACAATTGACTGCTCCTAGGCCCTGAAGCCACCCACAAGTGACCTGCTTGCTTCCTCCTTCCAGGAGCTGATTTCTTATGCAAAACAGGTGCTCCTGAGATTGGAGGCAGCTGCACTGGAAGAAGAGGGGAAGCAGCTTGCCTCTGCCACAGCAGGGGCAGAGGTCCCCAAGGACCTGCTTCAGGGAGGTCCTCTCTCCCAGCCCTGAAGTCCAACTTTTCCTGTCCTGGGTGGGAGTTGGGGGGAGGGTCACCGGGATCAGTATGCATATCTCACACTCCTTTGTGACTAATAAAGAGACCCAAGGCCAGCTCCTGGAGTGCCCCAGTTGTTCCTGGGTTGGTGGAATTGGCCATGGAGACACTCGGTGTTCTTTGTACAGACTCTAACCTGGCTGGGCCAGTGGAAGCAGGCCTGCTAGTGAGTCTTCAGGAGGTTCTAGATGAGGTGAAGAAATTGAAATCGAGCCTCCACAAACTCCACTTGTGTTTATTTTGTGGTGCTAGAATTGGGGCTCATGTCCTTGCACAGGCTAGGCAAGTACTCTATCTAACTGCACCCTCAGTCCCTTCAGCTCCATTTGTGGCAAACATCTGCCTTCATGTTAAGTGTGGACATCCTCAGTGGGTATACCTTTTTTACACAGCTGTCAGGTGGCTCCACAAAGCCTTGGGCTTTGATCACTGGTCAGTGTGACTGTCACTCCACTCCCGTTTCCAGAAAGATCCTCAAACCATAAACTCCAATAAGTCCCATGGGAGCTTATGGCCTTTCCAGGTCAAACTACCCCTCCCCCCCAATATCCACAGGGTCTTAGACCAAGAGGTACTGACTTCCAGTCCTAACTGTAGTCCCAGGTCTCATGTACACTGTGGGGAAAAGTCTTTGCTGGGTGCTGGCCTCCTGAGATGAACAGGAGCACTGAGTCTCAAGGGCCACAGGAAAGTCCCCAAAGAGGCAGCTGGTGTTCCGGTAAACTGCATGCCAGCAGCTAACTGCAGGTATCAGGCTTGGGTTCCTGAAGTCCAGCACACCTCACCTCCCATGACAACGGATGGGGTGGCTTCCTAGGGGAAAGCATTGAGCACCCAGGCTGAATCCAAGTCCATTATCAGAACAGCAGCACAGATGTCCATCCTTCTTCTGCTGGTCAGAAGATGGAGTCACCTACTGCCGACCTCCAAGCTGTGCCTAGGACACATGCCTGCCATGTTCCCCCAGCACAGAGCTGTGGCAGGACTAGGTCCCAGTGGCAGAGCCAGAGGGAAGAAGAAGTTCCAGCAGCTTGCAAACCACACCCCCATGGCCATGGTTTTGAAAATGTTTCACCAGAATTGCTGCTTTGGAGACTTGATCTGGTCCCAAGTGCTACTGGACCACTGGTGCTGACACAGGATGGAGGGCAGGAGCAACAGCAGCAGCAGGGTGGTGGTACTAGGCATTCTTGTTGCAGTGGGCTGGGGTGGAAGCCAGGGGACGCCTGTCTTTGACGATGTTCTCCCACTCCCTCTTCACCATGACATAGAGCCGCATTGCTGCCTGGGCATCCTGGATCTGGGTGATATGCAGCAATACTGACTGCCCAGCCGATGACCATACACCCCACGGGCCACACTAGACCAACCCATGACTACTGAGCCTTCAGACCAGCCACTGCACTGGGGCTGTGCAGCTGAGTGAGTGCACGCATTGAGAGAAGACTGCAGTAGGACAGTGTGGACAAGTAAAGTGGACATCCTGTACTTCTGTGACTCAGCTGCTCCCACTTATGGGACAAGAGAAACCCAAAGAAGTAAAGGGTAAACACAAAAGCTAGGAATGCAGAATAAAGGGGCTGGGTGCTCGTCCTGGGGCACAAGGCCCAGACAGGTGAAAAGGGCCCAAGGAGCTGCAAGCCACACAGCAGGCAGGGACAGTCACCCAAAGCAGAGAGCATTAGCAGGGCACCAGCAGGGACAGGACTGAGGCTGTACCATCCAGAGGGCCTCTGCTATGGTCTGCTTGTGCTCTGTCCCTAGGGCTCACATGCTGGTGTACAGTGTTCAGTGTGGGGGTGTCGAGACCTTTGAGACTAGGGCCTGGTAGAGATCATGCGGCAAGCCTTTAGAAGGCTCAGTTCTCAAAGCCCCAGTTACCTCTGGTGAAAGTCAAGTTGTTATAGAGAACAAGACAGTCCCTCCCTCTCTGGCTTCCTGTCTGGCCATGTGATTACTTCCTTTCCTGCCAGGTTCCCACTGTTATGGTGCCATGAGGCTCTCACCAGAGGCTTTGAATCTCTAGAATTGTGAGCTAAATAAACCTCTTTTCTTTATAAAGTCCTCAGGCTCAGGTATTTCATTACAGTAATATGAAATGGACTAACACAACCTTCAATTAAGACTGGTGTACTTCACAATAGTTTTTTGTGTTAATGTTAATTAGTTGAGTGTTAAGTATTTAAGGTTTAATAAATATTTCTTAAGCCCAATCTGCTGTTTCTTTTTCTTTCTGAACTAAGAATCTTCTAAAACAGAAGCTGCCCAGGCTCTACTTCTGTGTCTGTTGTCAGATGACATACACCAGGGTTTTGAGGTTAGGGACAGCCCCCCAGCCCCCAATCCCAAGAACTATCACCCAAGGACACACTTACAGAACAATGCTCTGCCTGCTGAACCTTGATCCCCAGGATTTTCTCGGAAAGTTGTTTTAGAGATGGTCTTCCGCTCTGCAGAGGGAGAAGGAGATGCCTTCAGACTCCACCCAAGTAGGGCTCCACTTTGCAGGGAGGAGCTGGCTAATGAGCACATCCCAGTGGCCTGCAGTCTCAGCCATCAGTCTGTCATGGCTGGTGACACCCACCCCCATGAGTCAATAAAGTAGGAGGCAGGGGCTGGGATATAGCTCAGTGCTGGAGTGCTTTCCTAGCATGAACAAGGCCCTGGGTTCCATCTCCCCCCTAACTGCACCATACACATGGAAGGACACATGGATGACAACATACACACCCTACCTTCTACCCTCAGCACCCTGACCTACTGCAAGATCAGTGTGCAAAAAATTCACCCTTCTCACTCATTTTCAAGGTTAACAATAAATAAAACTCTATTTTTCTTTTATTGCAGGGCTAAGGACTGAACCCAGGACCTTGCACACTCCCAACTACACTGCCAACCCTACAGCACTCCTTTTAAAAGTTAAAGGAAAAACAAAGCAAAATCAAAACCCTTTAATCAGTAAGTCAGTACCAGGGAACAGGATGAACACCTGGATGCCAGGTCTACTGGTAAAATACCTTTACAAGACTCTTGAAAGGTCTGTATTTCTGTGTGTCCCGGATCTTCTTTTTTGGATGATCAAGAAACAGTACCTAGAATATAATGACAAGCTTTTTCATTTTTAATATGTAGCAGTGGAGACCCCTACTTCCCTGACAGGGAATTCCAGTATGTAACACACACATACATAGAAAAAAGGCACAGATCTGAACTTGAACTCTGGAAAGAAATTTATCACCCCGACTTAAGGTGATGCCCAACAGTCAGAATTATATTAATAAAATCTTTAAATCAAGGAAGGAGAAAAAGTCATCAATTAACTGACAATCAACTAATCTCTGTATTTGAGTTGGTTCTACACATTGGGAAGTTAGAAATAAGACTTCCACTGTGCCCTGAGCAGTTCTCTAGAGACTGACACATGGCCTTGCACAAGTGGTCTGCTGGGGGGATGTGCCACGATGGAGAAAATCTTTGAAAGGTGATTCAACATGAGTGGGCAGGTTAGTTGGTGAACACTTATTTTTCTCTTATTATTTTCTCTCTTTTTTTTTTTTTTTTGCAGTACTGGGGTTTGAACTCAGGGCCTTCACCTTGAGCTACTCCACCAGCCCATTTTTGTGAAGGGTTTTTTCGAGATAGAGTCTCATGAACTATTTGTCTGAGTTGGCTTTGAACCGCGATCCTTTTGATCTCTGCCTCCTGAGTAGCTAGGATTACAGGCATGAGTCACTGGCACCTAGCATATTGCTTATCTTTTTGATAGATAGAACCCAGAGCCTCACACATGCTATACTTCTAGCTCCATTTATTTTAAAAGGAAATGAAAACCACCATTTAGAGGTTCCTCAAACACAATGCCTCTAGGGTTTCATGGGATACTCAACAGGCACAGCACCACATACTACGCCCATTCTGTCTGTTGATGAGGTTCTAATCAGCAGGAGTATAAAGGAGCAAAGGATGGAGGCCACATGCCCTGTGATGGGAGGGGCTCCTTAACCTCACCTATCTCCTCCCTAAGTTGGCCAAGATGCAGCCAGCCTGCAAAGGATTCCAATTCAGCGTGGTATGGACACCCTAGGAAATACATCCCTATCCCCAGCTGCCTGGTGGGGGCAGCTGAAGAGACAGTGGCTAGGACTGGCTTGTGCAAACCATGAAATAACAGTTGTCTTCAGCATGCCCTTAATTTCACCAAAGCTCAGTTCTGCTGTCCATAAAAGCAGCATAAACCTCAGATGGTTTCTAACAGAGCAAACAGGATGTGTTTACATAGCATGCTCTAGGGGGACCACTCAACCAGGCTGCTGCCTAGACAGCAGAAAATCACCACACCCAGCCCAGGTAGCAACCGAGGAAAGAACAAAGTGACATCTCTCTCATCAAATAGACTGGGTTCCTGCCTTCCCACTGCTTCCTGCATTTGCCCATGAACTTAAAGACCCATCCCCTGTACCCAGGCTAGGCTTTCCCTAGGATGCTAAGGAGAAACATGAGGCCAGGCTCCCAGCATCAAGGCAATGCTAAACAAGGTGCAAATTGGACACGAGATGAGCGCCACAAGGGCTCTGCCAGCATAAACAAGTTTCATGAGCTGGGGAGCCCTGGTCATGGAGCAGACAAAAGGACATCAGGCCCCCTGCCAGGTGAACAGGTGTCTCTCAAAACACACCTCATGAGCCCCACAGCCAGCCCCCAGTTCATTTCCCTTAGGGCAGAGCTGCCAGACCCCCCGGTACTGGAGCCCCAGTGTAGACAGGGCTCTAAAAATAAAGGCCCAACACAGTCCCTAGAAAACAGCAAGACCTTAATAAGTGGCATTTGATACCATTACTAGAGGGCTCCCAACACAGGACACAAATTCAAGCATTAAAATACTATAATGACACTTCTGGAGCCAGATGGCATGAGGGTGTAGAACACACACGGAAGAGCCTGCAAGCCAAAGTTCCCAGGACGCCCTGCTTCCAGGACCTTTAAATCATTGTGCAGTGCATGCCCCACTAGAATTCTGCCCTTCAGCATTTCTGCAACTTCTCTCTTCACAACTTCAAACTCTTCTCCTGAAAATCAAAACAAAGCAGTTTTTAGCAACACATAAATCACTGTCATTCTTGAGGAAGCCCCTCCCACCCCTGGAAGACTAAAGACAAGAAGGCAGGACTACAAGGCCACACCAAGGGGCAACTGGAAGTCCCCTACCCTGAGAGCCTCACGGGCCCCTGGGGGTGGAAGACTGAAATGACACCATCTCTTAGGTTGTCTACCACTTGGCTCTACACACTGCCACCACAGTCTGCACTGGTGCCAGTCTACTGTTGGCCACAGAACCACAATTTAGAATCTCTCAGAACCATTTGACAGCATGGTCACAACTCCATGTAATAAGTCAGGGTTTGTGCTTTCTGACTTTCCATGTGGAATAAAAACAGGACTAGCCCTCTCCAAAAGATGGTGGGGGTGGGGAACCTGCCTTAGCCCAGGTTCCAAAGGCAGCTTTGTCAGGTCTCCCCAAGCAGATACCCTCTGGCGACCACCCTACCCTAACCCCACCAAGGAAGGGTTCCAGAACCACACTTGTACCATGTGACCCTGCCCAGCCCTGGCCAGAGCAGATTGAACCATGCTCTTTCCAGAAACCAAAATCAAGATGCTGGTCAGTGTCTGGGTCACCAGAGAAGCAGACAGGGCATTGTGCGAAGAGAAGAGGTAGAGGAGACCATGGGGCCTGATTCTTAAAGGGGTCTAGGGCCTCTTTAAGTGGCAGACCTCAGAGCATCCAATGCCTGCACCTGTCACACCACATGCAGACTCAAGTCTCAGTTGCATCGGGGTTGGATCTCTTCTTATCATTTTTTTTTTGGCAGCACTGGGGCCTCACACTTGCTAGGCAGGCATTTTCTTAATGCTTGAGCCACTTCACCAGCCCTTTTTTTTTTGTGATGGGATTTTTCGAGATAGGGTCTCACAAACTGTCTTGGCTTGGAACCATGATCCTCCCGATCTCTGCCTCCCGAATAGCTGGATTACAGGTGTGAGCCACCGGTGCTTGGCTCGTTACTTCTTACAGCCACCTTCCTACCCAGCCTATCACCAGTTCATGACTTTCAACAAGCCTTCTTTCCCTGTTCTATTCTCAATGTTACAGCCACAGGGAATCTGCTAGAAGCTAAGCTAGACCAGATTTCCGAGAGCCTCCCAAAGAGATCCTGTGCTCTGTCTCCCTAAATCCCCAACCTCCTCATCCCCTAATACACTCCATCTTGGGCCCCACTGCCACATAACACAAAGCAATCCAAAGCACCATATTGGTCTTAAGGGAGGTGGGAGGCGCAGAAGCACAAGACGTGTAAGCAGCACAACATCTATGGGAAAGCACCTTTCTATCCAAAGCACTTGCCCCAGGAGAGGAGCATCAGACTCCTGTGGTGCTGAGTGGTGCTGAACAGAAAGGGTCGGGGGGTGAAGGGGGATGAATCCAGTTACTACTCCCCCAACACACTTCTGTACCATGGGTGCCCTACCCTGCTTGAGGTTCTTGGGTCGTATCCCACTGACTGCTGTCCTGTAGTCTGTCACAGGCTCGGTCGGCTTCACATACTTGTCATAAACACACTTCCCATACTGGTTCACGATGGACACGCGGGCTGCGATGCTCTCTTCCCCCTTGGGACCCACGCCCACCATCTCGCAATCCATGGCCAAGGCTTTCGTTAGGCTGAGGGGGGAACCAAAGGCTCTGGTGTAATAAACCGGGGCTCCAGGTCAGCTCTAAGGGATCCATAGGCAAAGCCCTGCCTGTTACCAACCCCCATGGGACACGCTGTGTGGTCATGGTCCTGTGGACCCCTCTTCCCTGAAAAGCCTTGTCTCCAAAAGGTGGAACATTCCCAGTAATGCACCCCAAGCCCAGCATACCCACTGAAGGCCTGCTCCTTCACCAGGGAGATGCTGCTCTCTCTCTGTCCCAGCTGTCTCCGTGCTATCCTGGCTGCCTCTGGGCCAATGGCAGCCTCAATATCTGCTGGGTCCACATCATCGAACCAGATGTCTTCCCTACAAGGCAAGGAAGAGCAGCTGACCACCAGGAAGCTCTAGTTCAACTGTCAGGAGGGACTGCTGTGCTGGTGGGCTGACTATGCAATAAGTGGCAACAAGACTGCTCCCCTACTCCCCGCAAACACCAGCATGCCTACTAATGGATCACCTTCGCGTTTTCCTTTCTTTTTAATTAGCAAATACACTCGTTATCCAAGATTCAGGAACTGCAGATAAATACAAAGAATATAAAACAGAAACATGTAATTCGACTCTGATAGGATGATGGCTGACATTTTCTTTCTAATTATCCAAGTGGTAGGTTTGTTACCAAACAATCAGGAAACACAGATGGGGGCAAGGACTAAAAGTGGGAACAGATCGTCATCTAGCTGCCTGGTAAATTCCAAGTCTTGGGTTTGGCTTCAGTATTGTTCCTTAGAAAGGCCCCTCCTGACCCCAGTGGATGAACGCTCCTCTTATGGTGTGCACCAGGTCCACCCTGACAAGACTCACAGTTACTACAGTAAGGGACCTTCTGTCTGCCTGCTTAGATCGGCCCAAGAGGAAGTGAGGGGCCTTGCCAGCCAAACCACTGCAGACAGTTTGCCAACACAACACAGGGGAGGCATCCAAAACCTCATCCCTTCAAGTGTGTCCTGAACACCAGATGGCAGGAAGCCAGCCTCTGATGTACAGCATGCCCTTCCAGGTGGCCCTCCCCATGAGTGCTTAAGTAGTCACCAGGCACGAAGCCAAATACGCTGTACCTCACTGCCTCCCTGAGGCATGGCCACAGGTGGCCACGTAGGTGCCAAGGATGTTGGGAACCTGCTCCAAGCCACCCAACTAGCAAGAAGCAGGAATGGGTTTCACACTTGGGTCTTTCTGGCTCCAGCACTCCATGCCATAAGTTTTTTTTTTTTTTTTTTTTCTGGCAGTACTGGGGATTAAACATAGGGACTCATACTCTCTAGGTGAGTGCTCTACCACTTAAGCCTCAACCCTGGTCCTTTTTGCTTTTAAGTTTGCTTTTCAGACAGGGATTCAAGCTTTTGCCTGGGCTAGCCTCAGAGTGCAATCCTCCTATACCCCTGGTTCTGGAGTAGCTGTGGAGTAGCACTCTACAGGTGTATGCCACCAATCCAGCCATGCCACAAGATTTTGCTGGTGCTTAGTAAGTACTGAGCTCCGTGGTAGCCCCCAAAAGATGAAGTGACTCAAACAGATCTGCCTTCACTATCCCATACTGTAGTGGAAATAAGAAGCAAGTAAGCAAAGAAACACCAGAGTAAGGCAAAGGGGACTTTGGCAGGTCCACCCTCCTACACAGCCCCCCCAAAAACACAGGCCTGGTGTGGCATTTAGGGCTGTCTGTAGCTTAGACACGGGTGGCAGTCACCACAGCAGAGAATTGCAGAGATGGACAATACTTACTCAGTGGGTGCAGCTGAAGCCGAGGCCACAGCTGCCTCCTTAGCTTTCTGCTTCTTATGCTTGCTGTCCCCTGGTTTTGAAGGAATATCACCATTTGTCCTTTTCTTAGCTCCTTTCTTGTGCTCTGCTCCTTTGGTCTTTGTGGAAGGTAGTGGTACCATCCTATCTCTCTTAGATGCAGAAGCAACAGAGCTCCCGGTGGCCTCCTGGTCTGTCTCTGTTGGCATCTCATCTCCCTTTGATTCATCTGAGTTCTCTTTTCCATTCTGCTGAATAGTTCTGAGCTCCTTTTTGACATCCATTTGAGACATAAGAGGCTTTTCTGGGGCCTGTGTTTTTTGTTTCAGCAGCTAATGGGACCAAACATTTTTAAAAAGCCACGTTTTAATTTGGAAATGACATATAACAGACTGAAAAATTGTGTACAATTATGTACACACGTGTATCATATCTATAAACACTTCTGGCTAGCATCATAGAGGTGAATTTTCAATTGGAAAAGCCCCTTCTCATTCTCACCTGTAAGTCACTAGTGGTGAGAGGCTTTTGTTTTGCTTATTACAATGCATATTTTTACACATGTTCCCTCATTTCTATAAAACTATACTGTAAGTCTCTGTTGAGTGACTAAACACCCCAGAACAGCTGTGAGCCTGAAGAAGAAATAAGCAGCCCATTTTCACTTCTTTAACTAATTTGGAGTTGATCCCTCGGGCTCAGATCAGTGCTGCGCAGGCCACTTCACCTATCTCTGAATGTGTGATCTGCATCCTAGTTCCTTCATTTACAGGCTGTGTGACCTTAGGCCAAGTTCCTTAAGCTTTCTGTGCCTCAATTTCTTCATCTAGGAAACAGGGATAGAAACAGCAATTAAGTCCAAGGGATGTAAGAATTTATGAGCCTGTAAGTGTTGGGCCATCACTGGCAAGAAAGGCAGTAGGTACAACACAGCTTTAAGCGCCTGGACCTCAGGGTCAGACTGCCTGGGTGTTAGCCCCGATTCCCAGCTGCAATTCCTGGTTCATTTAACCTTTCCTCACCTGTAAAAAGGCTCTCACGGTGATGTTATGGTATTACCTAAGAGCACATATACCGCGCAGATCCTATGGCAGGCTGTCCGTAGCAAACTAAGACTTCAATACCAGGGGGCGCACATATGAATAAAATAAAAATTAAAAAAAAAATACCAGGGGGCAGGGGCTATGAATGAATGACTACTTAAATGCCCTGAGCGTCGCTGGAATCCTCGACGTCACGCGTCTGCTATTTGCTGGCCACAAGGACGCCTACCTCCCCTCTGCAGGCCGCTTTTCCTGTGAACGGTTCTGAGAAATTTTGGCTCAAATCGGCCTCCACGGGTGTTTTGGGGCCATTCGCGCGTCCTTTTTTCTTTTGCGTCCTGCGGCCACCCAACCAAAATCCCGGGCTGATGGAGCCTGCCGCCGGGCCCCTCCGGTCTCACCTCTTGCAGCGCCTTCCAATTTTGAGAAAAATCTTCTGGAGCTTTTGGAGGTCGCTCCGCGACAACTCTGGGGTCGCTTCCTGGCCTCCTGCTTCCCCCTTGAGCTTTCTTCTTCCAGAACCTCTTCTTGTTTTTCTTCCGAGCGAGCTTCGTCACAGGCCCCGGCTGGGCCAAGGCGATGCTCGGGACGCACTCGGAAGTCGGGACCTTCATCCTTCTGCCCGGCAGTTCCCGATCCCAGAGCCGGCCCTGAGCTCGTGCCCAGACAAACCCGCGCGCCCCGCCCGGAAGAGACCGTGGAGCAACCCCGGAAGCGACCCCCACGCGCCCCGCGTGCCGCCGCCGCACGCTCCAGCGCCCGGAAGTGCTCTTCTATTTGTGACCGGCTGGAAACCGGGTCGCGGCCTGTGGTTCTGCGCGTCCGAGAGCGGAATGGGCCTGTTCGCCTGCACGGTTATAGGGCTGCCGCCCTGTCGATCAGTGTCTGGAGTCGGCGATGTTGGGTCGGGTTGGGGTTAAGCGCGGGATCTTACCAATATCCGGGGAGGTAGGCTAAAAGCGAGGACGCCGGAAGGGATCTGGGGGACCACTGTCGGTGTGGCACCGAGTCGGGCGGCGGGTGGCCGGAAGGGGGCGCCAGCTGGCGGTCTGTATGATCCGTGGCCTCTGTGTCAGACGTGCTGACGTACTGCGAGCTCTGGTACACACTGGGGAAACTGAGGCCCGTTTACCTAGAACCCTAGGGCTGCAAAGGGATGCGAGAAATTTCCTACAATAACAATAAAGCATTATTTATGGCAATGTATTATTTGTAAGAATATCAACAGTACTAAATAAGTAAATCACTTGCACACCATACTTGCTCCTGCCCCTGACGATGTGTTTGCACACAACACGGAAGAGGCCTCCAGAGGCTTCAAACTTACATTTAAGTCAAGTGTTGGCAGACCTGCATGCCAAAGCCTTTGACAAGCTTCCTCCAGGTGCAATGGAGTCCTAGGCCAGAGTTTCAACAGAAGGGGTTCCACGTGTCAGGTGTGGCCACTCACCCGAATACGCCAAAGAGAAGGACTTACCACTCAGCGCTGGCAGTGGGGAGGGAGGTGAAATAAGGATTTCACCCCGTCTTCAGCCATCTTCGGGGTACAGACATGAGCTTTAGGTTTAAATAGAGAATAGGGGTGGGGAGAGGGGTGTACATAATTAAAGTCTCAGGGCAAGTGTGGTATGGTTAATTACGATCTCAGTTCTGGTTCTGCCAGGGGTTCAGAGAAGTTCTTATCTGGGTCTGCCAGGGGTTCAGAGAAGTTCTTATCGCTGTCATCACATGAGGGGAGCAATCTCGTTCCCATGAGATAATTACCCCTGCTCCAGGGCGTAACCTTATCATCATAGGTAATTGTCATCATTTTGGGGGCGCTCTGTCCTGCCAGGCTCTGTTGTTGGTTTCCTTGGGGATAGTTTCTGTTCCTTGTCATAAAGATGTTATCGACCAATCCTTTCCTTCCCAGAAGCCAAGGTGATTGCAAAGGAGAGAAACTCAAAGTAAAATACGTGAATGCAAAAATGGCAGCAGAGATGACATACTTTTCTCCTGATTTTAGTTGATTAGTTAATTTGTGGGCTCATGTAAGGAGTGGGTGCTTTTTAGCAAAAGCAGTTTCTGAGTACCTGTTATACTAGGTCCTTCCTCTCTCTCTCTCTCTCTCTCTCTCTCTCTCTCTCTCTCTCTTTCTCTTCTGGGATCTCCAGGGAATTTTCATTGGTGTGCTTAAAGGAGGCAAGGCTCCAGTTCTGTGGGTCAGGCAGTAACTGAGAGGTATCACTGTGGCATATCTGCACAGTCCAAGGCAACATAAAATTATAGGAACTCACAAAGAAAGTACAGAAGATTGAAATCCTGAGGCCAGGGGTCAGGATTTGCCACATTTAGAACAACTAAAGTGACAAGCATCAGGAGTGTGTAGCCTCATGGAAGTAAAGATACCTGTGCCATGTGCTGCTGGAAGGTTAAGACAAGGTCAGAGAAGTGAGAGCTGGATGTGGCTTTGAAATTTTGGGGACCTCAGCAATTTCATGGGATGTGGGGGTGGGAGGTGAGGAAGTGAGAAAGCCTCTGGATATGACTTTCACATTATTCTTTAAGAATAAAGAATGGGACAGTGGCAGGAGGACAGTATGAGCCAGGGGAAGGTTGCTGGTGTGAACCATGGGACACCAGAGTCTGTGCAGGCTAATGGGGTGACCTGGTTACTCAGACCTCAATATCTTGTACACCACCTTCTCCTGGGGACATTCTCTATGATAAGACATCCTCCCCTTCTGCCCAGCACACTCTCCTTCTGTGTGCTTCTCCACAACACTCAGCACTTGCCAACACACTATGATGAGTATGTCTGGTGAATTCTCTTCCTCAGAATTTAAACTTCAAGAGATCACAGCAGTGGTCTGTTTGACTCACGGCTGCTTTCCTGATACGCAGCACAGTGCCTGTCTGGCCAAAGCAGGGGCTTTCTAAACATTTGTTGGCTGAATGAATGACTTTGGTAGGATACAGAAATAATGATGCAGGAGGGAGAGAGGAGAATGGAGGGAGCAAAGCTTTGGGAAGGCAAGAGGGTGACAGGGACCCAGAACCACGCTGGCACAACACTCATGGATGGGTTCATCCTCCCCCTGATGCAAAGGAGGAGAGAGTCTGCAATTTTAAGCAGGAAGACAATGGCGAACCACTGTGTCGTCAGCTGAGGATGGTCAGCTTTCTGATGCTGTGACAAATATCTGAGATAATCAACCTACAAGGAGGAAAGATTTATTTCAGCTTATGATTTCAGAGTTTTTGACTGGTGAAGTAGCTCAAATGGTAGAGCCTCTGCCTAGCAAGCGTGAGGCCCTGAGTTCAAACCCCAGCACTGCCAAAAAAATTATATCCTCAGAGGTTTCAGTCCATTGTCACTTGTCCTGTTGTCTTTGGACCTGTGTCGAAGCAGCACATCATGGCAGGAGTACATGACAAAGGAGGCGGCTAGCCTCATGACAGTTGGTAAGCAAAGAATGAGAAGGAAGGGACTGGGGCCTCCTTCCAGGGCTCTCTCCCAATAACCCAACCTCCTCCCACTAGGCCCCATTTCTGAAAGGTTCTACCGTCTCCCAGTACTGCCACAGGCTGGCAACCAAACCTTCAACCCATGAGCCTTTGGGAGACATTCGAGAGCCAAAGAGTAGCTGGGAGCTGGCAGGGTAAGGGGTGTGCAAGAGTGGTTTGGAGCGTGTATGAGAACTTCTCAAGAGGAGCAGTGAGATTGCCAGGTGGTTTGTGATGACAGATGAAGAGATTTGGGGCCAGCTGCTTGCTCTGTGACTCTTCCCATGAGTGTGGACCAGATAGTCAGAGAATGAGGGAACATTAGGCAAGAGCATAGGATGTCCACAAAGGAGCCAGTGCAGGGAGGGAATCTACCCTGGGTGAAGAGGACAGGAGAGCTGCAAAGAACCTGGGAAATGGGTGTCTTAGGGGAGGCAGACTGTGGGGGCCTGAGCTGGGATGCCTTTGGTGCAGCATCTTGTTGGTCAGTCGGGATCGGACACCCTGAAAAATCCACTCAGGGCCCATCATCCCCATGAGCCCATGTCTCCAGGGCCCTCATCCAGAGCTCCTTCCTCTCCATACTGTATAGCTGGGCTAGCCCCCTCCCAGGAGGTGTGCACAGTTGTCTTCCCAGTGCAGGACAGTGTTGGGGTGCTCTGCTCTGGGAACCACCCAAGAGCAAAGGCCCAGCAGGAGGAACTGCAGGCTGCCTATCCCCCAGCCCTGCCCTGGGAAGAAGCACCCAAGAGTAAACACAGCTGAATGTCCCGCCCAGTCCTGAGTCTGCCTGTCACATTCCACACTGAACAGCTTTCCAGTTACCAGGGTCCCTCTCCTGCCACGAGCTAGCGAAAGCCAGGAAGCTAAGGATGAACCAGCTTCGGCCCTGGGTGACATGGCACTCTCTCCATGCAGCCAGCATTGGGAGGGTCCTCGCTGGTGCCTTCTTTGTCCTGGGCTGCTGGGGGCTCTCCGATTTTCAGCAGGTGGGCTCATGGCAGGAGTAGTAATGGAGTCACCTGGAGGAGAGGCTGCCAAACGGCCCCTGGGGTGCAGTGGGCGTGTTCTTTCCACTGAGAAGAGGGAACTGGTTTCTTCGGGTGAAGATGAGTGACACCTGTTTGTCATAGACCTCTGTGGGTTGTTCTTCTCAGCCTCTCTCTGCCGCCAGCGTGCTCCCTCTCCCTCTTGCTCTCTCTCCAGGATGTGCCTTCTTTCCCCCTCCTCCTCCCTGTCTTTTTGTCTTGCAGAGTTTTCTTCAGGCTCTGGAGCCGGAGGAGGTGTCTTCTTACTTTGGCCCTGACGCTGCCTTCGCAGGTACCTGTCCTGGTATTCTTTTAGCCAGGGGAACTTCTTGGGACCTGGGCGGGGCGGGGTGGGGGGGGTCCCATTAAGTCAGTAGTCTGAGGTTTCTGTGGTTCTGGAGGGAGGAGGTCAGAGAAGCTGCATCTTCCTATTAATTAGCTCTGTTATTTCTTGCCAATTTGATAAAAACTGGTCTGGTGTTCTGGCCGAGCTGGGTTCTGACCTCAGGCTTCTGTTAAGTATCCCAAGGGAATAGCTTTGAATCAGCTGGTCCCTTCTGCTCCCTGGCCTCTGCCAGGGTGGCTAATTTTCCAGAACTTTGTGGTTTCTGGCCATGGATGTAAATATTTATTCCTTCTATGGAAAACAGGGTATGGGGGTGAGGGGTGGTGTCAAACTCCCTCCCTCCAGAGACTAGCCTATGGATTTCCTTATGATGAGGGCTTTTCCCCCAAGGGTTTTCAGGTCCTGTCTCGGGGTGCCAACCCCCTTTCCGTTCATCAGCCTTTTGATGAAAAGGCTGATGGTGGGTGGGAGCAGAGGCAGGCAGGCTAGCTCTCTGGGTGGAGAAGATTAGGGGACACCCCACATATATCCACCTTCTTTGTGGTCTGGGCCAGGTGTACACTAGTCAGAGTCTGGGCTGAGCTGGAGAGCTGCTGGGGTTGAATCTGGGGCAGGGGGCTGGACCCTGGTTCTCCCAGCTCTGCCCTCCTGGAAGTCCAGGACACCATTGCCTGGGGTCTGAGCCCTTTAGACTCTAGGAGGACAGTGAGTGCTGTCCTGGGCTCCTGCTTTCCAGGGAGGCCAGAGGCTGCACTTGACTTCTCCATCCCATTGAATAGTGGTGCTCAAGACATTGCTCAGGAGACACCTGTTTCGAGGCTCAGGCTAATTTGCCAAGCCCTGGTCCAGTCCCAAGAGAGGCCTGAGGAGGGCAGGCAATTTGCCATCCATCAGCAATTAAGCTGAGAAGAGCAGGACTTGAGCACAGGCCCCTGTCTCCAGGCTGGTGGTACTCTTCCCCAATGCCTCTTTATGAAACAGAACAACTCCAGGCCCCTGCTCCTGGACAGAAGGACCAGGCAGGGGCCGAGCAGGGGTGAGTCACGTGGCTCCTGTCTCCCACAGTGCCCCAGTTCACCATGGCTCCACTCGCATGCATCTGCAAGAACGGATTGGGGGGGCCTCCTTGCAGGGCCCTGCACTGCTCTCTGAGCGCCCTGAGAAAGCTCTTCATCTTCTCCTTCCGGTTTGAGCTGGGCCTCCTGGCCCCCTCCTTCACCAGAGAGCGTGTGGTGAACTCCTCCCTCCGGCTGCTGCAGGGTCCCCCCAGCAATTGCTTCACAGGTGGACTTGCCCTGCTACCACTGGGTACAGTGGCCAGGGTCACGTACTGCTCAGGCCAGCTGGTGAGTAGGAGCTTGGACACCAGCGGGAACAGGTTGTCCTGAGGGTGTGGCTGCTGGGCCCCCATGGTGCAAAGTTGTTGGCCTACAAATCCCTGCCACAAGGCTGAGTGTCCTGACAATGAACTACATCCCTTCCTTACCTAATGTCAGGCCCCACTAGGGGTCATGTTCCAAGGAGGGAAACAGTGGCTCAGAAAAACTAGGTAAGTGTCCACAGTCCACCCAGTTAGCAAGTGGCAGAGCTAAGTACAAACCTGGCTTCATTGACTCCCCAGGGTACTGGGGAAGGATAAGAACTGGGGCTTTGGAGTTGGAGCTCTGAGTTTAGATACCGGCCAGAACCTCAGATCAGCCTCTGCACTAGACCTCGTGTCTGTACCTGAGTGAGGGCCATGCATTGCCTCCTTTGGATGTTGTGAAGACTGCCTCAAAGCTTGGCAAAGCACACCTCTCTCAGAAAGCACCCCAGAAGCCAGAGCCAGAGCTGTACATGATGCTGTACCCAGGTTCTTGGGTTGGGAGTCCCAGCCTGGACCAGGAGAGATGCCGTTTAGGGTGAATCTGGTGACACAGGCCTTGCTGGTCCTTTGAAAGCCCTTCCAGTCTCATACACATGGGACCCCCATCAGGTCTTTTTTTTTTTTTTTTGGATTTTATCCAGCCATGTGCATGCAGACAGGGGCGGCTGGTAGTGCTTAGTAGGCAATGAGCCTGGTCCCAGAAGGTGACAGCTCTCTAGCTGTCCCACAGGGATGGGTTTGTGGACCTGGATTTGGAGAGGAGCCCTTAGAGAGGGCTCAGGCAAGTGCAAGCCCACTCTGTCAGTCCAGTGAGACCCTCTCCTGCAGGGGACTTGGTGGTCCTCCCAGGAGGGACATGTGCGGTGTGCTGCTGTGTGCTGGAGGCTGCTTTCTTCTGTAGGAGGGTGACATCCTGGTGGGCACAAGTAGATTGTACATCCAGCCAGTGAAGAGGCAGCATTGGAAGCTGGTGCCTCACTTGAGCGGTGCTCAACCCCACCTGATCCACAGTCTCTCAGCCCCAGGGTTTGTACAAGGTACTGCTCCTATGACAGGGAGGGAGGGGCATCTCCAAGTATAGCTGGGGCAGAGACCAGCTTTCTGACACCCAGGATGCTGTGGGAAATGCCCCAGTAAGGATGGAGGCATCTTCTTTAGGTTGGAGGGCAGTACCTAGAAGAGCATGTGGTCACTTCCTGCCTGTAAGCAGCCCCTCCCAGCTCACAAAGAGTGTCCAGACATGCACCTTTAGAGCCTCTCAGCCCTGGCACTACCAGGACAGGGGTTTCTGATATTTCCTTGCTGCGGATGGGGACTTGGTGGCCTGAAGATGGCTCCAGGGCACAGCTGCATGTGCTGCTGCCTGGGCCTGGCTGGTGCTCCCCACCAGCACTCGGCTGGGAGGAGCGAGTATCTTGGGCTTTGCGTACTGATCCTGCTCTCCAGCCTGTGCACAGGGCAGGCTCCAGGAGGCAGAGCAGGGGCTTGGGGCTTTGGATGGAGCCCTAGGGAGAGTGGGGGGCTTGTCTTGATGGGGGTCCTGATGGATAAGATGGCCATAGAAACCCCCTCACAATTTTGCCCACCTATGGCCCCCCAGTCACCAGTGGGAGCTGAGCTCTTAACAAGGGTGTGTAATAGGGCATCTTGACTTCTGAAGGTCATCTTTCCAGGAGTGACCAGCCTCTCTCCATTGGCTCCCAGCACTTGCTTTCTAGAACCTTTGCCCTCAGTGTTTTCCTTCCCCTCCAGGCCATCCTTCCCCTCACCTCCGGAGACGGAGATGGGCTGCAGGGGACATCCTACACCTGGAGCTGCTGGTGGCTGTGGGCCCTGATGTCTACCAGGTGCACCATGAGGACACAGAGCGCTATGTGCTCACAAACCTCAACATTGTGAGTCCTCCGTGGGGCCAATACTGGCTAGCACAGGGAGGGGGCACTCAGGGTTTCTGGTGAAGCTATAAGCTGTCCCCAGGAACCTTTGGACACAGAGGTTGTGGACCAAATGTCAGTGCATTTGAG